>NW_006921623.1:17728318-17743015 GCF_000298275.1 Orycteropus afer afer | reverse complement strand
CCTCGGAAGGAAGGTTGGGCAGTCCTACTTCTGTAGTGATACTGCCTTGGAAACCCAAGGAGGGGTCGCTATGAGTCGGGGCCGACTTGACGGCCTATAACAACAACAATCACAGCTCCTTAAAAGTATTGTTTCAGTATAAGTCACCTACAAACCTAGGGATAGACATGCTTAAGCTTCTGGGCCTCTTAAAAGCCCTGGAAAGGGACTCGACTAACAACTTTGCACTTGTAATTTTGTATTCTTTTTTTTGTAGAGGATCCTCCAGATTCTGTGAATTTCAGGTTTCTCAAAATTTGGATGTAGTCCTACTAAAACTGAATGCAAGAAGGAACCTGTCTGGCACATAGTAGGCACTCAAATGTGGATTGAATTTAATAATTAGAGCATGTAACCATGAGAACAAATTTAGTTTTAAATGGGGAGACTTTGTTTTCCAGTTCTTCATTCTAGGCTATACAGTGGGATACTGACTTTTATGTCACTAAATTCCTGTTTTGATCAATGAACAATCTGGAGCAAGGGTGTACTGTTGGGCAGGTACAGACAACATATAAAGATACAAACAATTCTGCATGTAATTTTCAAGGGTTCAGAGTTGTCAGTGAAGGCAAACGGGTATATGGGCGGATAGATAGGTGGACAGGCTAAACAATTAGGTATGTCTAAATGGGGAGTGTATCCAAGATCATATATAGGGTTGGCAGACAATGGTCCTATAAGTTTATGTGAGTGATCAGAATTCCCAGGTGTATAGTAGAGCTGACAAGGGGCAAGGTTATGGTCATTGCTAGGTCACAGCCAGCTACCCAGAGGGACCGAGTAGTTGATCCTGCGGGCTTGGGACCATAGTCGCAGGGGACATCAAGCTCAATTGGTATAACATACTATACAAAACATTGTTCCACCTCCTACTTTGGTGAGTAGCGACTGGGATCTTAAAAGCTAGCAAGCTGCCATCTAGATGCAACAATGGGTCTCTCCTCGTCAACAAGAAAACCAAAATGAATGGAAACAATCAGTCCTAGTGACTGGTACACCATCTGATCTGCAACCTATACAACTATGAGGCCAGAAGAACTAGATGGTGCCTGGCTACCACTGTCATCCACTTGGAAGGGATGTACGAGATCCTGCAGAGAGAGGGAGAACAATGTGGAACAAAACTCAACATCATTTGGAGGGAAAAAAAAAGGTGGGGACCAGGTTTGCTGGTCCAATAGAGCCTGGTGGAACCACTGAGACTATGGCCCCTAGCTGCCCTTCAGGTCTGGAATTGAACCCACACCTGTGGTTTCCAGCCAAACAAAGTACAGGTATGTGAGTTGAACATTTACCTCAAATAGACACACGCCCTGGAGAGAACAATCATGGGAGAAGGAAGGGCTGCTTATACACAGGGAGACAACTTGGGGCGCAGGAGAGTATGGAGGGATGGCACTGGGAAGAGGTAACTATGGGGAGGAAGTGGGAGGGGAGATGTTGCATTGTGAATTTTGGTCAATGGCATGAGACAAAGTATATGTGAACTGCTGTATGAAAAATGAATTTACTCTGTAAATCTTCACCCAAATCGAAATAAAATTAAAAAAAAAAAAAAGTTTCCAAGGGTTCACACCCAAAATCTTTGATAGTGAGGTCCTAGAGTGAGTAAAGCAAGTAGCAAACAGCTTGCCCTCTGAATTGCTTATGACCTAATGTTGGTAGTGCTGACCCAAACTTAGATTTGCTCTAGTTCTTGGTGGTTTATTTAGAAAGTGACAGAAGACTTCCCTGTGTGTTCATGGATGTTGCCATCTTGGATTAATGATAAAGGAAAACAATATTTGTTTTACTACAGTTAGTGAGGCAGATTGATAAAACAGGTTTTTCGTTAGTATCAGTTGATGGTTGAGGGTTAATGGAACCAGGAAGGCCAAAGTCTGAAGAAAGCCAATGTTGCATTGAGCCAGGTTTGAAAATAAGCATTCCTGTGTCTGCCTACCTGTCTCAGAGGAGGACACACCTTGTTTCTTACTCAAGACCATTTTACCTTTTCACTGAACCTTATCTGATCCTGCTCCTTGTGTTTTGTTCTAAAAGCATCACATCTATATTTTCAAAACATCCTTTTGCTGTTGCCCCCTTAGGCCCTCAGCAATGATTCTCAAAATTTTGGTCCACAGACGAGCAGCATTATCATCTGGGGACTTTTTGCAAAGTACAAGTTTTTGAGCTCCATCCCAGACCTACTGAATCAGGGACTCTGGATGGGCCTATTCTAAATTTTAACAAGCCTATCAGGTGATGCTGATGTACAGTAAAGTTTCAGAACCACTGGCCAAAAATACTGAAATGTAAACTGAAATACCACTGTCAACCACTCTGAAAGAGATCACGATAGAAGGTCCTGGATAGAGGGGGGAGAAAATAAGGAACAAAACTAAAATGAAACACCAGGCTTACATGTCTGATAGAGACTGGTGGAACCTCCAAAGCTATAGCCATTAGTCACCCTTCGAGCCTGTTAATGAACTCACCCCTGCTGCTCAACTTTCAGCCAAATAAGCCTATAAGGTGAATAATAACTGCAGGGAGATACACACTTCTTAGAATGATCAACCATATGATTTTTAAAAGGCAGCATTTGCCCAGGAATAAGGCTCAGAAGGTGGGAAGGGGTACAGAATAAGAACAAATGGAAATGGTAAGCATGGGGAGAAAGTAGGAAGAAAGCTGTTACGTTGTAGGGATTGCAGTTAATGTCATAAAACAAAATTTAAGAATTGTTCAACATAAAACCAATGTGCTCTGTAAACTTTCACTCATATGAAAAAAAGAAAACTGATACATGTGGGATCATCATGAGTTGGAATCAATGGCAACTAATTTTTTTTTTTCTTAATGCAACTTGCGACTCAAAAAGCGAATAATACAACTTCCCTCTTATAACTGTTAAGAGCACAGAAGTTGGCTGAGCTGGAGTTGGCAATCCTCAAAAGGCCCATTTTTGGCAAACTAGGAGCTCTGGTACCAAAGTGCCTAAGGCACTTGACTGCTAACCAGAAGGCTGGTGGTTCAAACCCACCAGCTACTCCTCGGAAGGAAGGTTAGGCAATCTTACTTCTGTAGTGATACTGCCTTGGAAACCCAAGGAGGGGTTGCTATGAGTCAGGGCCGACTCGATGGCAAATAACGACAGACCTTGTACCATACATGTTAATGTGGCAGTGTCATCATGCTTGTTTATGAAGCAAACCAGGATGATATGAATGCCCAGGACAGAAGGAAGGACGCAATCACTGAAAGTGACATAGATCCTTAAACCTATGATTTCTGCAAAAATAACAACACAATTTGACTGAGTTCACATGAAAGTGACTAGATTAAATGTTCTTCCCTGAGATAGAAATGAAATACTTGGGATAAAAATTAAATCCAGTGAAGGAAGAATAAAAGCAAATATTTGTATATCTGCATTTAAGTCTTTGAATTATCATTCCCACCACAGTAGGGATCATATTGTTTGGACATATGGTTATTAATAAAGAGCTACATCTATCTAAAAGTTGCTTGTCTTGGATTCTAGATCTAGTCTTTTCTAAGGAGCTCTGCTGGTGCAGTGGTTAAGGCATTCAGCTGCTAACCAAAAGGTCGGTACCAAAAAAAAACCTCACTGCCCTCGAGTCGTTTCAGACTCATAGGGCCCCTTCCTTGGATTTCTGAAACGGTAACTCTACGGAAGTAGTTTGCCCAGTCTTCCTTCCTAGGAGTGGCTGGTGGGTTTGAACACCCAGTCCTCGAGTTAGCAGTCAAATGTCTTAGGCACTACGCTACAAAAGGTCGACAGTCTATCTAATAAACAATATCGCCACCTAGTGGCAAAAAATTTAAGTTTAGCCATCTTGATAAAACAAACTTTTGGCCACTTCCTCTCTGTAAACACCCAGAACAATTCATAAGCCCCAGAGTAGTTTTCTAGAACTAAAATTTATTTTGAGAATATTAGGAGGATACTTTCAAAGTAAGGAACAAATTGGAAAATAAACTCAGGAAATGAGATTAAAAAAGGAACACAAGCAATACAAACAATACAAGCAAAGGATATTTCTTATTCATTTCTAAATAAGTTTGTTTTTTTTTTAATTTATATAAAATTAAATTTCAAAAATAGTGGGACCCTAACTTAGCACAATAGTACTCTAGTAAATCTGGGGAACTAAAATCCTTTTCCTGCTTTTATGCTTTACATTTAGTGATTCCTCAACAACATCTGTGGAACGAGGTAATGGAGAAGCTCAATATCTTCAGCCAAAACAAGACCAGGAGTGACGGTGGAAGAGACCATCAACTGCTCATATGCAAGTTCAAGTTGAAGCTGAAAGCAGTTAAAACAAGTCCACGAGAGCCAAAATATGACCTTGGTTACCCCACCTGAATTTAGAGACCATCTAAAGGATAGATTTGGCACATTGAACACGAATGAATGACCAAAAATCAGATGAATTGTGGGATGACATCAAGAACATCATCAACGAAGAAAGCAAAAGGTCATTAAAAAGATAAGAAAGGAAGAAAAGACCAAATAGATATCACAAGAGACTGAAACTTGCCCTTGAATGGAGAGTAGCTAAAGCAAATGAAAGAAATGACTAGATAAAAGAGCTGAATAGAAGATTTCAAAGAACATCTTGAGAAGCCAAAAAGTCAATTATAATAATGAAATGTGCACAAACCTAGAGTTAGAAAAACAAAAAGGAAGAACATAGTTGGCATTTCTCAAGCTGAAAGAACTGAAGAAAAAACTCAAGACTCGAGTTTCAATATTCAAAGATTCTATGGGAAAAATATTGAATGATGCAGGAAACATCAAAAGAAGATGGAAGAATACACAGTCATCGTACCAAAAAGAATTGGTTGATGTTCATCCATTTCAGGAGGTGGCATATGATCAAGAACCAACAGTACTGAAGGAAGAAGTCAAAGCTGCACTGAAGAAACTGGCAAAAAAACAAGGCTCTAGGAATTGATGGAATACCCCGAGATGTTTCAACAAACATGGGCTGCACTGGAAGCACTCACTCATCTAAGCCAAGAAATTTGGAAGACAGCTGCCTGGCCAACTGACTGGAAGAGATCCATATTTGTACTCATTTCAAAAAAAAAGTAATCCCACAGAATATGGAAACTATTGAACAGTATCACTGATATCACATACAAGTAAAATCTCACTGAAGATAATTAAAAAATTGTTGCAGCAGCATACTGACAGGGAACTTCCAGAAATGCAAACTGGATTCAGAAGAGGATGTGGAACAAGAGATATCATTGCTGATGTCAGATGGATCTTGGCTGAAAATAGAGAATACCAGGCAGATGTTTGTCAGTGTTTTATTGACTCTGCAAAGGCATTTGACTATGTGGATCATCATAATTTATGGATAACGTGAAGAATGGGAATTCTAGAACACTTAATTGTGCTTATGAGGAACCTGTACATAGATGAAGAACCAGTCATTCAAACAGAGCAAAGGGATACTGAGTGGTTTAAAATCAGAAAAAATATGTATCAGGGTTGTATCCTTTCACCATACTAGTTCAAACTCTGTGCTGAGAAAATAATCCCAGAAGATGGACTATTTGAAGAAGATCACAGCTTCAGGATTGAAGGAAGACTCATTAACAACCTGTGATATGCAGATGACACAACCTTGCTTGCTGAAAGTGAAAATGACTTGAAGCACTAACTGATGAAGATTAAAGGCTATATATAGGCTTCAGTATGGATTGCACCTCAACATAAAGAAAATGAAAATCTTCACAACCAGACTAATAAACAACATCACAAATAAATGAAGAAAAGATTCAAGATAAATAAGAGACAAATTGATGATAGACCAGTTGTCCAGAAATGTCACTGATTAAAGCAAACATAATCTTACCACTATTTCATTCTGTGCATTTAGATACCAGTACCAGTAGCTGATGAGTGGACCTGGACTCACAGTAACTCTCTATCACAATTCTCAGAGTAGAATTGTGCTCCAGAGGGTTTTCAGTGGCTGATTTCTCCAGAAGTAGATTGCCAAGCCTTTGAGTGAACTCAAACAGCCAACTTTTCCATTAGAGGTCAAGAGAGTTAACCATGTGTACCACCCAGAAACAACCAAAAAAAAAAAAAAAAAAAAAAACCACAAAGCCACTGCCCTCGAGTTGATTCTGACTCAGAGACCCTATGGGACAGAGTAAAACTGCCCATGGGGTTTCCATGGCTGTAATCTTTAGGGAAGCATTAACAACAACAACAACAAAAAAAAATAACTCACTACCGTAGAGCAGATTCTGACTCATACAATCCCCATTGGGTTTCCAAAGCTGTAACTCTTTAGGGAGGTAGATCGCCCCATCTTCCTTCTGCAGAGCAGCTGGTGGGTTTGAACCACTGACCTTCTGGTTAGCAGCCAATGGCCACACCACCAGACCTCCTTTAGGGGAAGCATAGTGCCTTATTTTTGTCCCACAGAGTGGCTGATGGATTCAAAACGCTACTGACCTTTGCAGTTAATAGCCAAGCACTTAACCACTGTGCCACTAGGGTTCCTTGGGAAACTCAATAAAGAGCAGAAAACACATGTTGATTTTGGAGAGAAAACCTGGACTGGAGACCTAGTCTGGGGTATAAACACATAGACAGTGAGTGAAGCCAGGGATGTAAATGAGATCACCCAGGTAGCATATGTAACACACCGGGAGCAGAAATGTGAGAAGAAATCCTGGGGCATGCAAGCGGAGGAGAGGCCAGATAAGGAAACTAAGTAAGCTGAGAGAGAAGAGTGAGAGCCAGAGAAAACTGTCTTTGAAGTCAAAGGATGAAACAAATTCACGAATTGGGAGTATCCAAGATGCAAATGGTGTGGGAATGGATTCATATTCATTGTCAAAAAGAACATTTCAAGATCTGTCCTGAAGTACAAGGCTGTAAATGATAGGATAATATCTATACACCTACAAGGAAGATCAGTTAATATGCATTAATGCCAAAGATGGAGAAATTGAAGGTTTTTACCCACTTCTGCAGTCTGAAATTTTTCAAACATAACAATTCAGATACATTGATATTTCCTGGTGATTGGAATGTGAAAATTGGAAACAAGAATAAATGGTAGTTGGGAAATATGTCCATGGTCACAAATGATGCTGCAGTCCCATGATAGAATTTTGCCAGACTAACGACTTATTAACTGCAAATACCTTTCTTCAGCAACATAAATGGCAACTATACGTGGACCTTGGATGAGATATACAAGAATCAGATTGAATACATCTGTGGAAAGAGATGATGGAGAAGCTCAATGGGATCAGTCAGAACAAGGCCAGGGGCCAACTATGAAACGGACCATCAATTCCTCCTAAGCCAGTTCAAATTGAAGGTGAAAAAAATTAGAACAAGTCCACAAGAGCCAAGGTATGACCTTGAATATGTCCCAGCTGTATTTAGTGACCATCTCAAGAACAGATTTGACACACTGAACACTGGTGAATAAAAACCAGACTAGTTATGGGATGACATCAAGGACATCATATATGAAGAAAGGAAACAGTTATTAAAAAGACAGGAAAGAAAGAAAAGACCAAAATGGATGTCAGAAGTGACTCTGAAACTTGCTTATGAACATAGAGTAGCTAAACTGAATGAAGAAATAATGATGTAAAAGAGCTGAACAGAAGATTTCAAAGGGTAGCTTGAGAAGACAAGACTTGGAGTTAGAAAACCAAAAGGGAAGAACAGGCTCAGATTTCTCAAGTTGAAAGAACTGAAGAAAAAAAAAAAAATTCAAGCCTTGAATTGCACTATCGAAGGATTGTACAGGCAAGATATTGAATGACAAAGGAAACATCAAGGGAAGCTGGAAGGAATACACAGAGTCACTGTACCAAAAAAGAATTGATCAACATTCAACTATTTCAGGAGGCAGCATTATGAACAAGAAGAACAGATGGTATTGAAAGAAATCCAAGCTGCACTGAAGGCACTGGTGAGAATCGAGGTTCAGAAATGGATTGGATTTCAAATGGGATGCTTCAAAAAATGAATGCAACACTGGAAGCACTCACTCATCAATGTCAAAAAATATCTAAGACAACCACCTGGCCAAAGAACTAGAAGAGATTCATATTTGTTCCCATTCCAAAGGAAGGTGATCCAACAGAATGTAGAAATTATCAAACAATATCATTAATATCACATGCAAGTAAAGTTTTGCTGAAGATAATTAAAAAATGGTTGTAGCAGCATATTGACAGGGAACTTCCAGAAATGCAAGCTGGATTCAGAAGAGGACGTGGAACAAGGGGTATCACTGCTGATGTCAGATGAATCTTGGCTAAAACAGAGAATACCAGGGAGATGTTTGTCAGTGTTTTATTGACTTTGCAAAGGTATTCAACTATATGGATCATCATAATTTATAACATTGTGAAGAATGCGAATTCCAGAACACTTAATTGTGCTCATGAGAAACCTGTACATAGACAAGAAGCAGTAGTTCAAACAGAGCAAAGGGATACTGAATGGATTAAAATCAGAAAAGGTATGTATCAGGGTTGTATCTTTTCCCTGTACTAATTCAAGCTGTATGCTGAGCAAATAATCCCAGAAGCTTGGACTATATGAAGAAGATCACAGCATCAGGATTGAAGGAAGACTCATTAACAACCTATGATATGCAGGTGACACAACCTTGCTCTCTCAAAGTGAAGAAAACTTGAAGCACTTATTGATGAAGATCAAAGACTACAGGTTCAGTATGGATTATATACCTCAACATAAAGAAAATAAAGTATTTACAACTGGACCAATAAGCAACATTATGATAAATGGAAAAAAGATTGAAGTTGTCAAGGATTTCATTTTACTTGGATCCACAATCAATGGCCACGGAAACAGCAGTCAGAAAATTAAATGACACATTGCGTTGGGTAAATCTGTTGTAAAAGGCCTCTTTAAAGTGTTAAAAAGCAATGATGTCACTTTGAGGACTAAGTTGCCCCTGACCAAAGCCGTATGAGGTATTTTCATTTGCCTCATATGCATATGAAAGCTGGACAATGAATAAGTAAGATGAAAGAAGAATCAATGCATTTGAATTATTGTGTTGGCAAAGAATATTGACTAAGTATTGACTGCCAGCAGAATGAAAAATTGGTCTTGGAAGAAATACAGCCAGAATGTTCCTTAGAAGTGAGGATGGTGAGACTCACATTCTTTGGACACATTACAAGAGGGACCGTCCCTGGAAAAGGATTCATTCTTGGTAGTGGGTCAGCAAAAAAGAGGAAAACACTCAATGAGATGGACTGACAGAGTGGCTACAACAATGGGCCCAAACATGGCGATGATTGTGAGAATAGCACAGGACCAGCCAGTATTTCATTCTGTTGTACATAAGGTCACTATGAGTTGGAACCAATTCAAAGGCAACCAACATCAACAACAAGGTGTAAAGGCTGTAGTAAGATCAAGAAAGAGGAAGATTATAAATAATGTCAAACTTTTTTTTATAGTTGGTAAAACAGCCATTCTATTTTATATACTTTTTTATTGTGATTTGAGTGAAAGTTTACAGAGCAAATTGGTTTTCTGTTCAAAGATTCATAGGCATTTTGTTTTCTGGCATTGACTGCAATTCCCACAATGTGACAACATTCTTCCTACTTCCTGCCTGTGGTTACCATTTCCATTCATCCTTCTTTCTTACCGTTTTCCACCTTCTGAGCTTCATCCCTGGGCAGAGCCTCATCCCTGGGCAAATGCTGTCCATTTGTTCTCGCTTGGTTGATTGTTCTAAGGAGTGCTACCTCCCTGGTGTTACTGTTCACCTTATAGCCCTGTCTGTTGTTTGGTATACATTCTTTTCTAGCACAAATGGGAGATTCTCCAGAATAGACCACATGTTAGGCTACAAAGCAAGCCTCAATAAATTTTAAAACAGTGAAATACTATAAAGCATCTTCTCAGATCACAATGCTATAAAATTAGAAATCAACAACAGGAAGATCAAAGAAAAAAATAAATACATGGAAACTGAATAAAACCCTGATTGGAAACTACTGGTAATAGAATATATTGAAAAAAATCCTTCAATCAAATGAGAATGAAAATACAACATACCAAGATCTTTGGGACATAGCAAAAAGAGTAGTCGGAGGGCAATTTACAGCAATAAATACACACATGAAAAAAGGATAAAGAACAAAAATCAACACCTTAACATTTCCAGCAATCTGAGAACAGCAAAAAAAAAAAAAAAATGCATGCAGTCACCAGAAGAAAGGAAATAATAAAGATTCGAGCAGGAAAATGAAACAAAAAATGGAAAAAAATCAGTAAGACCAGAAGTTGGTTCTTTGAAAGGTTAATAAAATTGGCATGCATGTGTATTTATACACATATATGCATCCATATCTCCCTACATAACCACATACGTTTTTTTGGTTGTTTTTACTGTTGCAAAATTGTATATGTTATAGAATCAAAATCCCAGGTTCTTAAATGAAATGTTTAACTACATTTTTGCCTACTGCTCATAGTAGTGATAAAGTTGCTTATGTGTGTGTGTGTGTGGGTGTGAGTAAAGTTTAGTTTTGAAGAGAAGCCTGTCTGCTGTAGTTCTGGAAGTAAAATTCACTGTTCTCCAAATGCCCCTCAATCTCTCTGAATTTCTCTAGAAGCGGACCTGTCCAACACAGTAGCAATATTTCAAAGATAGTGCCTTTGATGGCAGAATTGCTCAGAATTGCTCCCTGTATTTGTGAGACAGGTCTCCTTAAGGCAAAATCAGTGTAGCAGTTAAGAGCTTAAGGCCTGTCCACCAAACTGCCTGACTTCAAATTGCAGCTCTGCCACTTAGAAGTTCTGTGACCCTGGGCAAATTATGCAATTTCTATACAACTGAGTTTCTTCATATGTAAAATGTGGATAATAAAACTCCCTAATTCATTGGGATTTTTGTGAGGATTAAATGAATTAAACTGTGCAAAGACTGGCCCATAATAAGGACTACATTGTTGTTGCTGTTGTGTGCCAGTAAGTTGATTCTGACTTATAGTGACCCTACTGGACAGAGTAGAACTGCCTCATGGGGTTTCCCAGGCTACTTTACAGGAACAGATTATCAGGTGTTTTCTTCTGCAGAGCCATTGGTGGGTCTGAACCTCTGACTTTTCAGTTAGTGGCTGAGCACTTAACCATTGTGCAACAGGGTTGCCCAACCTTCCTTCTGAGTAGTGGCTGTTGGGTTTGAACCGCCAGCCTTCTGGTTAGCAATCAAATGCCATAGGCACTCCGCCACCAGAGCTCCTCCCCAATCAGATAAAAGGGCAGGAAACAGAGACTCAACCTGGCAGGAAGAGTGATTGTCAGTCACATTGAAGAAAGAGCTTGTAGGATGACTTAACAAAAAAGATGGTGTTGCCATATTTGAAAAATACACTCTTCCACAGTGCCAAAAAAGCAAATAATATGGGTGAAGACTTTACTTTTTTAAGGAAGAACATGGATTTGGCTTGGGCATGTTGAGATTCTTAGGACTCATAGAGATTCAGTCAAAAAAACCCCACCAAATTCACTGCCGTTGAGTCATTTCTGACTCATAGTGACCAGTTCTTGGATTTCCAAGGTGGCATCTCTACAGAAGTAGATTGCCCAAGTCCTCCTTCCTAGGAGTAGCTGGTGAGTTTGAACAGCCAGCCTTCTGGTAGCAGTCAAACACCTTAAGCACTCCACCACTATAGGACAATCAATATACAAGAAAATAAAGTTACAAAGGCACAAAGGGTCCATGATTCCAGTGAAAGATTCAAAGTTCAGTAATAGGTATCCAAAATACGAGAATAATCATAGCTAACATTAATACTGGTTGGTGGTTCAAACCGATCAGCCACTCAGGGGAAGCAAGACTGGGCAATCTACTTCCCCCAAAATTTACTGCTTCGGAAACCCAATGGGGGTTGCTATTAGTCTGAATCGACTGGACGGCAGTGGGTTTGATTTGGTTTTTAACATTAATATTGCCTAGTGGGGAAAGGTAGAGGAAATCAATGCAATATAATGATATCAATTCAGATCCCAACTCTCCCACTTTCTGTCCAGTTATGGGTAAAAAAAGTTAACTTATTTGTACCTTAGTTACCTCATTAGTTGGTGGATAATAGTAGCATCTAATTCATGGAGTTTTTCTGAATATGTTGTTGTTAGTTGCCATCCAGTGATTCTCATTCATGGAGACCCCTCGTGTGCAGAGTAGAAGTGCTCCTTACTTGTGCCCTTCAGGAAGAAGATCGCCAGGTCTTACTCCTGCGGCACCTCTAAGGTGGGTTTGTACTGCCAACTGTTCAGTTAGCAGTCCAACCCTTAACCTTTAGCGCCACTCAGGAACTCTGAAGACTAATGTAATTCTTATTAAATGTTCAATAACTCAGATATTATTATTATTTAGAGTTTAACAATTTATTTTCTCACAATTTAGGAGGCTAGAAATCTGAATTCAGAGTGCCGGCTCTAGAACACTTTCTCTCTGCTGGCTATGGAGGAATGTCCTTGTCCTAACTCAGCTATTATTAATATGTATTTTATTACTTTTCTTCCTCCTACTACAGAAAAACAATTGGAATATTATCTCATCATAAACTAAAACTAGTTAGATTGTTTCAAAATATTTTCATGATTTTCCTTTGTCGATGGGCGTATAACTGAGAGAAGCAGTCTTAGGCAACGGTAAGACTCGGTTTACACATCAACCAACGGCCTTCTAATGGCGGAAATGAGAAGTAGCAGCGCGTCTGCTCTGCGTCTGTTCAAAGCTTTGGGCGGAGTCCGACTTTTGTCAAAAAGGCCCAGGACCGGCCAATAGCCGCCGACCACTGCGATTCGAGGCGCCTATTGGAGGAGGCGCTGGGCCGGCGGGGCTCCACCAGGCTACCGAGGCGACTTGTACAGGAGCTTCGCGGAGCTGCGGCGAAAAAGTCTACGTGTGAGGTCTTGAAACGATCGCTGCGCGGTCGTGGAACATGGCGGTGCTGACATTTCTTCTTCACCGCGGCTCCTGCGGGCTCATCCCCGTGTTTCGGAGGCAGATGCAGGTGAGAGGATCTCGTCTGTCGGCCTGGGCTCGGGGAGCCCCGGACAGAGCTCGGGCCAGGTCCGGCGTGCAGGTTCCCTGCCTCGGAAGATTCTTGCCCGCTGCGTCAGCCGCCTGGACTGAGGCTTAAATGTAGGCCTCAGGAACGCCCCCCGGGAAAGCCCCAGAAATACTCCGGCTGCGTGTAGACTCATTTATGTTTACAAACGGTGCTTCTCCTTCGGGGTGTCCGCTGTAATCATAATTATTACTATTGGTCATTTAAACGGGGCTTATATTTTGGCCGGGAGAAGGGCCTGGGATGCACTCTCTCTTTGAAGGCCAGTGAAATTGTTAATGGTTTTTTTAAAAAATTATGTTCGTGAGGCTGAGCTGTTAGGTGTGTCTATGCAGGAAGGCGTGTGCCCTTGACCATGTATAGGGTTGGGAGACAATATTTCTACAAATTATGTTCTGTAAGAATTCCCAGGTGTATAGTAGAGATGCTCTGACAAGGGACAAGGTTGTAGTCACTTTTTGGCCACAGCCAACTACCCAGAGGGAGCAAGTAGTTGGATCTTGGGCTCAGGACCATGGTCGCAGGGGACATCAAGCTCAATTGGCATAACATACTACACAAAAATATTGTTCCACATCCTACTTTGGCAAGTAGTCACTGGGATCTTAAAAGCTTGCCACTGGCCATCTAGATGCAAGGATGGTCCTTGTCCAGAGCAAAGAAGAATGAAGAAAACCAGAGACTTAAGGAAACAATTAGTCCAAGGGACTGATACACCATGGAATCCTCAGCTTATGCAACTATGAGACCAGAAGAACTAGATGATGCCTGGCTACCACTGTCAACCACTTGGAGGGGGATCTGTGTAGGACATCCTGGATAGAGTGGGAGAACAATGTGGAACAAAACACAAAATCACACACACAAAAAAAGGGACCAGGTTTGCTGGTCTGATACAGCCTGGTGTAACCACTGGGACTATGGCCCCTAGCTGCCCTTCAGGTCTGGAATTGAACCCATTCCTATAGCTTCCAGTCAAACAAAAGACATCCATATGAGCTAAGCATTTACAGATACACTTCTTGGAGAGATCAATCATGGGAGAACAGAAGGGCTGTGTATGCACAGGGAGACAGTTGGGATGGGGGGCAGGAGTGCATGGGAGGGAAGGACACAGGGAAGAGGTAACTATGGGGAGGAAGTGGAGGGAGAGCTGTTGCATTGTGGGAGATTGCGGTCAGTGTCATGAAACAGTGTATGTGATCTGCTGTATGGAAAATGAATTTGCTCTGTAAACTTTCACACAAATCACAATAACAATTTTAAAAAACTAATTTAAAGATGATAGAAACAAATACAGTATCTGTGCATGTATTCTGGAGAATTAACTGATCAGATACCAGTATTCTGTGAAACTCACGAAGAATAAAGAATTGGAAATTAAAAAGAAAAAAAGTTCATGAGCATTATTATTATTGTCAAGAGGGATTGTTGTTGTTGTTGTTATGTGCCATTGAGTCGGCCCCGACTCATAGCGACCCCTCCTTGGGTTTCTGAGGCAGTATCACTACGGAAGTAGGA
>NW_006921623.1:17713770-17728218 GCF_000298275.1 Orycteropus afer afer | reverse complement strand
TTCCGTAGTGATACTGCCTTGGAAACCCAAGGAGGGGTCGCTATGAGTCGGGTTTGACTCGACGGCACATAACAACAACAACAACCATGATGAGATTGTCTATGAGTACTCAGTCACTTGAAAGGGAGTTTCATCAGGAGTGTGGCCTGCTTCCAAAATATCTGGACTTTTTTTTTTTCCCCGTTATACCACCATCGTTGCTATCCTTTTTCAAAATATTCCACTTTCATCAGCATAATAAACTCAATGCCCTGCAAACAAAAGCTTCCCTTTTCTTCCCTTTTCCCCCCTCCCTCCTACCCATGGTAAACACTAATAATCTTTGGTATATATATATATATATATATATATATATATATATTTCCTCCCCTCCATGCAACAGATAATCAATCTTTGGGCTTATATGGTTAAAGACAGTATATCATAAAAAGATGTTCCTATGGAGCATCTTGGGAGCTCTGGTAGTGTAGTGCCTAAGGCACTTGACTGCTAACCAGAAAGCTGGCGGTTCAAACCCACCAGCCACTCCTCGGAAGGAAGAGGGGGCAATCTACTTCCGTAGTGATACTGCCTCGGAAACCCAAGGAGGGGTCGCTATGAGTCCGGTCCGACTTGAGGGCGCATAACAACAACAACATGGAGCATCTTGAAACTTTCATCAGCAAAAAGAAGTGGCTACTCAAATAATACAAGAAATAAATTATATTTGATATAAGTCTTCTGGCTGTTGTGTTTAGGGGGAACAGTAGTGACAGAGTCTTGAAAGAAAGAACTCATTTTCTGTACGTCACAGCAAAGGAGCGTGCACTTCCCCCACTTTTAAGGTCTGGCAAAGCCTAAAGAGTAGGAATGGTTGTTGAAACTTGAATTTTCTAATTAGGTTGGGGTAATAAACTTTGGGATCCAGTCATGTTGTAAGAGTTTGGATTTGACCCAAGTTAATGAGGGCAGTTGATATTTTTATTTTTGGCATAATCAGAGGTCAAGGAGTATTGGAGTGGGCAGAAAAACAAATTGCTCTCTGGGCATAAGGTAACATAACTTGAACTAGCATGCTGGCAACAGGAGCTGGAAAGAAGTAGCATCATGTGAGAAATTGTGAAAGAATAAATGTAGGGCTTGGCAATTACGGGACAAGCATTGAGAGCCAAGGCAAAAGAAAAAGAATAAAACTAATACTGAGTGATTGGGATAATACAGTAATCAGGAAGAGGAGTAAGTTTTCAGGAAAAATGAATTCTAAATCATTCTATTTATTAGTTTCATGGAATGACTTGTGAAATCACAAAATTTAATTAGGTAACCTGGGTTTGAACTAAAGTAGATAAGGCAAATTAGATGCACTAGGTATTCTAATTACGTAAAAAAAACAAATGCAGAGCTTTCTTTTACTTAATTTATGGCTTAAGAGCGTGCAAGCAAACATATATGATTAGTTGAGCTTATTTTATTGAATTCTAGGAATCAGTTAAGAATTAAATCATTTAATTACTGGACCCTGGAAATCTGTGTGTTTTAACCAGTATATCTGGGGTGAAAATGCAAATTCCTAGTAGGAGATGGAACCGGAATGAACTAGTTCAAAGCCTTGGTTTTAAAACTGTTTTCAGTTCTATTTGACTTCTCACTTATTTTAATAACATTGACTCCTTGCTCTGTGCCTTTAAATATGTATAGTCTCCCTTACTGTCAAGAAACATTTACGGAGTTTATTGGAATTTGTTGCCCTTCTAGCTCTAATCACTTTTCTTGGATAGAGTAACCAAAATCAAAACCAAACCCACTGCCGTAGAGTTGATTCCTACTCATAGCAATGCCCATTGGGTTTTTGAGGGGTAAATCTTTATGGAAGTAGATTGCCCAGCCTTCCTTCTGTGGAGTGGCTGGTGGGTTTGAACTGCCACCATTCTGGTTAGGAGTCAGATGCCTTAGGCACTGTGCTATAAGAGCTCCTTTGGATGGAGTAAGACCTCTCTATTTATCATCTCCATTTATTGTACCATTTCCCTTTAGCACTGTGCAGTGAGATTTCTATGCAGTTCAGCTGAAGAATACCAGTGATTCCCCCCACCCCCCCACTTCTTGGCCTTTGTACTGTATTTGGCATTGTTGACTACTACTTCCTTGCAACTTCTGGTTTGCTGCTTTGATCCAGTATTATTCAGCATCTTTGACTACTCTGAGTATTAAAAATTTTTTTCCCATATTGATCTAGTTCTGGGCCATCTAGTTCTTGCTCTCACATTCATTTCTCTCCCTTTCTCCACTCCACCTCTGTGACTGTGGGACAGACCTTTGCTGGTTGTTTTTCACAGACTCCACAATATCACCTGACTTCTGACTGAGTTCAGCCACTACACGGCACTAGTGGAGAATGGAAAATAGGAGGGAGAAGCCAAGATCTTTTCTCTGTCTCTGCCTGCCTTAGGCGGTGTTTCCAGCAGAGGCTGTTTCTCCTTTGTGGTCACCTTGTTCCCTTTGTCCCAATAACTGAAGCATATTAGTGCCTTCCTGTTAATCTCTGTATTGCCTGTTCTCAGCTCTTCTGTAACCTGTGTTATTAATTACCCGCTTTAAATTCTCTGTTTGAAATAGAGGAGTTCATGGGTTGCACAGATGGTTAAGAGCTCAGCTACTGAGCAAAGGTTGATGGTCTGAGTTCATCGAGTGGCACCGTGGAAAAAAAGCCTGGTGATCTACTTCTGAAAAATTAGCCATTGAAAACCCTATGGAGCACAGTTCTATTCTGACACATACGGGGTCCCACGAGTGGGACGCCATTGGACAGCAACTGGTTCTTGTATGTTTGAAATAGAAAGATTTTTGTTTTCCTGGTTGAATCCTAATGGATGCATTCATTGTTTTTGCTCTCTTCCCATTCCCTTTCACTATGTGCATTTTCCAGCCTTATTCCTTGGGTCTCTCTTCTTATAAAGGCCAGAAGAACAGTCAGAATGTTGTGGCTATCCAGCAAGCATTGATAGTGATCTGATGGGGTAATAAGCATGGGGAGAAACGATAGAATCAAGAGATACTGATGGGAAGAATCAGTTGAACTTAGTGAGTGATTGACTATTCATCTGATTTTCAAGGTCTAGCCTGTGGCATGTAAGTGGATAGTAGAGGTTTTTACTGAGGACAGGGAATGTGAGTGGATAGAAAGTGATGAGTTGAATTTTGCCCTTAGGTTTGGACTTGTCCTGTTGTGTGAGTGAAGGAGTATGATTGAACAAGATACAGGTTTGGGAGTCATTAGCTGTAGATGGCAATGGAATCCATGTAATTGATGGATTACGCAGGGTGAGTGTGCAGAAGGGGAAGAGAAGAGGTCTAGCATAGGGACTTTGGGGAACACAGTATTTCCCAGACAGGCAAGCAAGTAGAAATCTTGTTTCTGCCTATAGGTTGGAGAAAGTAGAATGAGATAGCAAAAGGTTATGGAGGAAAATGGCTAGTATACTAGGAAGAAAACCACAAGATTGTTATAATGGACACCAGAAAGGTAAACGTTTTCATGCGTTACACACGTTACCTCATTTCATCCTCACACAACTCTTGGAAGGTATTTGAGGAAACTATGGCTAAGCAGGTTTAACTTGCTCAAAAAAACACTTAGCAGTAAGCCCAAGCTCTTAACTAATATGCATATATCCCAAAGAAGAAAGTAGAATCCAGTGCTAATGAGAGATTAAGTGGGATGATTGTTATTGTTGTTAGGTGCTGTCTGGTTGGCTCCAAATCATGCGTCAGTTTCTCGTACTGTGGTGGCTCGCGTGTTGCTCTGAGGCTGAAGGCTATGCCACTGGTATTTCAAACACCAGCAGGGTCACTGTGTTAGACTGGGTTCTCTAGAGAAACAAAACCAGTAAAGCTTATATAGAGAGAGAAAGAGAAAATTATCTTAGGAAAATGGCTCACACACTTATAGAAGCTGGCAAGTCCAAAGTTCTTGGATCAAATGTCAAGCTGGAGGCTTTTCTCAACTCAAGCAGCTGCGGGGGCTGAGGAGTTCAAGGTTGGCAGGCAGTATACTGGCTGTTGACCCCAACGAATGATGAATCCAAGATCTCCAGGCCAAATGGTGGATTGTTTGCTCACAGACAGTTGTAGGCAGCACAACAGAATCCCAATCAACAGAAGAGTGTCTCTTTTCCCAGGATGTCCCTAAATACATTGGAAGCAGGCCACACCCCTAGGGAAACTCCCTTTCAATGGATTGGCTGCTCAAAACATATACATCTTATCCCATCATGTGAATAACCACATCACAACTGCTTAAACCACACAGAATTGTGGTCCAGCCAAGATGACACACAGCTCCAACTATCACAGTCACCCATGGTGGACAGGTTTCAGCGGAGCTTCCAGGCAAAGACAGACTTGGAAAAAGGCAGGGGCCATCCACTTCTCAAAGAATTGGCGAGTGAAAACCTTATGAATAGCATGAAACAATGTGTGATATGTTACTGGAAAACTTTATGAATAGCTCTGAAACCCTGTCTGATATAGTGCCAGAAGATGAGCCCATCAGGTCAGAAGGCACTCAAAATATAACTGGGAAAGAGCTGCCTCCTCAGAGTAGAGCTGACCTTAATGATGTGGATAGTGTAAACCTTTCACCACCTCCATCTGTTGATATGGCATGACTCAAAATGAGAACAAACAGCTACAAACATCCATTAATAATTGGAACATGTAATGTATGAAGTATGAATATAGGAAAATTGAAAGTTGTCAGAAATGAAATGGAATGCATATAGATCGATATCCTAGGCATTAGTGAGCTGAAATGGACTTGTTTTGGCCATTTTGAATCAGACAACAATATGACCTACTATGTTAGGAATGACGAAGAGGAATGGCATGGCATTCATCATCACAAAGAATGTTTCAAGATCTATCCTAAAGTACAGTGCTGCCAATGATAGGATAATATCCAGATGCCTACAGGGAAGACCAGTTAATACTACTGTTATTCAAATTTACATACCAACCAGCAAAGCCAAAGACAAGGAAATTGAAGATTTTTACCAACTTCTACAATCTGAAATTGACCAAACATGCAATCAAGACGTGTTGACTATCACTAGTGATTGGAATGCAAGTTGGAAACAAAGAAGAATCACTGGTAGTTGGAAAATATGGCCTTGGTGATAGAAATAATGCTGGAGATTGCATGGTAGAATTTTGCAAGACCAATGACTTATCATTGCAAATACGTTTTTCCAACATAAGTGGTGGCGATACACATGGACTTTGCCACATGGAGTACACAGGAATCAGATTGACTACAGCTGTGGAAAGAGGCAATGGAGAAGCTCAATATCTTAGCTAAAACAAGGCCCAGAGCTGACTGGAATGGACCCTCAACTGCTCATATGCAAGTTCAAGTTGAAGCTGAAGACAAAACAAGTTCACAAGAGACAAAATATGACCTTTATTATATCCCTCCTGAATTTAGAGACCATCATCTAAAGAATAGATTTAATGCATTGAACACCAGTGACCGAAAACCAGAGTAACTGTGGGATGACATCAAGAACATTATCCATGAAGGAAGCAGAAGGTTATTAAAAAGACAGGAAAGTAAGAAGAGACCAAAATGGATGTTGAAGAGATTCTGAAACTTGCCCTTGAACAGAGAGTAGCTAAAGGAAATGGAAGAAATGACAAGGTGAAAGAGCTGAACAGAAGATTTCAAAGAGTAGCTTGAGAAAACAAAGCCAGTTATAATGAAATGTGCAGAGACCTGGAGTTAGAAAACCAAAAGGGAAAAACACACTCAGCATTTCTCAAGCTGAAAAAGCTGAGGAAAAAATTTAAGCCTCAAGTTGCGATATTGAAAGAGTCTATGGGCAAAAGACTGAATGGTACAGTAAACATCAGAAGAAGATGGAAGGAATACACAGAGTCATTGTACCAAAAAGAATTGGTTGATGTTCATCCATTTCAGGAGGTGACATATAATCAAGAACCACTGGTATTGAAGGAAGAAGTCGAAGCTGCACTGAAGGAACTGGCGAAGAACAAGGCTCCAGGAATTGATGGAATACCCATTAAGATGTTTCAACAAATGGATGCTGTGCTGGAGGCACTCACTCATCTATGACAAGAGATTTGGAAGACAGCTACCTGGCCAACTAATTGGAAGAGATCCATATTTTTACCCATTCCAAAGAAAGGTGATCCCACAGAATATGGAAATTATTGAACAATATCATTAATATCACATGCAAGTAAAATCTTGCTGAAGATAATTCACAATCGCAGCAGTATACTGACAGAGAACTTCCAGAAATGCAAGCTGGATTCAGAAAAAGATGTGGAACAAGGGATATCATAGCTGATGTCAAATGGATCTTGGCTGAAAGCAAAGAATACTACAAAAATGTCTACTTGGTGTTTTATTGACTATGCAAAAGCATTTGATTGTGTGGATCATAAACAAGTTATGGATAACATTGAGGGGAATGGGAATTCCAGAACACTAAACTGTACTCATGAGGGACCTGTACATAGACCAGGAGGCTGCCATTCAAACAAAACAAGGAACTACTGCATGCAATCAGGAAGGGAGTGTGTCATGGTAGTATCCTTTCACTATACTTATTCAATCTATATGCTGAGCAAATAATCTGAGAAGCTGGACTATATGAAGAAGAACATGGCATCAGAATTGAAGGAAGGCTCATTACAACCTGTGATACGCAGATGATACAACTTTGCTTGCTGAAAGTGAGGATGACTTGAAGCACTTACTGATGAAAATTAAAGACTACAGTCTGCAGTAGGGATTACGCCTCAATATAAAGAAAACAAAATCCTCACAACTGTACCAATAAGCAGCATCATGATAAATGGAGAAAAGATTGAAGTTGTCAAAGACTTCATATTACTTGGTTCTACAATCAACACCAGTGGAAGCAGGAGTCAAGACATCAGATAACGTATTGCATTGGGTAAATAATGCTGCAAAGGACCTCTTTAAAGTGCTGAAGAGCAAAGATGTCTCCTTGAAGACTACGGAGTGCCTAACCCAAGCCTGGGTATTTTCAGTCACCGCATATGCATGTGAGAGCTGGACAATGAATAAGGAAGACAGAAGAATTGATGCTTTTGAGTGGTGGTGTTGGTGAAGAATACTGAAAGTACCATGGACTGCCAGAAAAATGAACAAATTTGTCCTGGAAGAAATGCAGCAGGAATGCTCCTTGGAAATGAGAATGGCCAGACTTCATCTCACCTACTTTTGTCATGTCATAAGGGACCATTCCCTGGAGAAGGATACCATGCTTGGTAAAGTGGCAGGTCAGTGAAGAAGGGAAAGGCCCTCGAGGAGATGAATTGACACAGTGGCTACAACGATGGGCTCAGGTATAGCAAGGATCACGAGGCTGGCACAGGACCAGGCAATGTTTCTTTCTGTTGTACATAAGGTCACTATGAGTCAGAAATGACTCCATGTCACCTAACAACAACAGTGTTAAATCTTTTCTTCCACTATGTAAGAACTATTCTCTCTTAAATCACCATTTCCATTTTTTCTCATCCAAACTCTATATAAAAATAATTTTGGGGTTATTGTGGTTATATCTCTGCCTATATCCAATACTTGTCAAATCTGTCTTGTTTTCTATGCTGTATTATAAATGTGTTTTGGTTACCTAGTGCTGCTCTGACAGGAATATGCCACAAATAGGATGGCTTGAACAAAGGGGAGTTTATTCTTTTACAATTTTGGAGGCTTTAAGTCCGAGTTCAAAGTGCCAAGCCCTAGGGGCTGGGTGAAAGCCCCTCAACCTTGGGTTCAGCTGTGCCTCCTGTTACTGGCCCACTGAAGCTGGAGGCTTTTCTTCACTCAGACAGCTGCTGGCTGCTGAGGCTGACAAACCTAAGGTTGACAAGTAACAAGGCACAGTCCAGATGTTACCAAACCACACAGTAAGCTATTAATTCTAGGAGCTCTGGTAGCATAGTGCCTACCACTTGACTGCTAACCAGAAGGCTGGTGTTTCAAACCCATCAGCCACTCCTTGGAAGGAAGATTGGGCAATCTACTTCCGTAGTGATACCACCTCGGAAACCCAAGGAGGTGTTGCTATGAGTCAAGACCGACTCGACAGCACATAACAACAACAACAACAAAAATCCCAAGATCTGCAGAGGATGGCAGGTTGCTGAACAATGACTTGGCTATATTACATGCAGGGTTCAAGCATGCCATAAGCTGGAGATTATTTCCAAAGCTGCTGCTTATATATGGAAACCAGACTACATCTCTAAAGCAGCTACTCAGCTGCTTGTGGTAGATCCCACTGTGGAATTCATTGCCAGTCTCATCATGGGGAATAACTACCACCAGCTGCCCAGCCACTCAACCAGGCCCAGCCAAGTTGAAACACAACCTTAACTATTACAAAGTAGAAAGCTTTAGCTGGTTATTTATATTTAGTGAGGAAAAAGCATGTTTAATCTCTGAAAAACTAAGTTCTTGGGTCTATTTAAGGTTTTTAGATATTTGTAGACTTGTGTGTGTGTGTGTAGACTCTGTGAGATATGACTGCCAAGTGTGTTTTTAAATAAGCTATTAAGATTACATTCTAAATATAAGCTGTTGTGGTTTTTTTTTTGGGGGGAATTTGTGTGTGTGTGTGTGATTTGGGTGAAAATTAACAGAGTAAATTCACTTTCCATACAGCAGTTCACATATACACTTGGTCTCATGACATTGACCACAATTTATCACAATGCAACAGCTCCCCTCCCACTTTCTCCCGACAGTCACCTCTTTCCTGTGTCCATCCCTCCATGCACTCCTGCCCCCTGTGCATAAGCAGCCCTTCTTTCTCCCATGATTGTTCTCTCCAAGGAGTTTATTTACCTCAGCTAAATGTTCAACTCCTATGCCTGTTTTTAAGCTGTTATTTAAAAATATTTCTTTATGCTTTCTGACCTTAGAGGGTAAACATTTTATTTTTTGTTATTTGTCTTGTAAATAGTCCATTTTAGATCAATAATGTCTCTGAACTGTGACCTACATTTTCAGATTTTTTTGTTGGTGTTGTTGGCATTTGTTGCTGTCTTAGTTGTCCAATGCTGTTAAAACAGAAATACTAATGATGGGTGGCTTTAACAAACAGAAATTTATTTTCTTACAGTTTAGAAGGCTAGATGTCTGAATTCAGATGCCAGCTCTAGAAGAGGGCTAGGCTAGATGTGTGAATTCAGAGTGCTGACTCTGGGAGCTAGGTAGAGGCCCTTCACCTTAGGCTTCGGCTCTGCCTTCCAGGCCCACTGCAACAAGCTAGAGGGCTCTCCTGATTCATGTAGGTTCAGGGGCTGACAAACTCAAGACTGGCAAGCAGTACTGCATATTACTGGCTGGGAAGGCAACAATCCCAAGATTGGCAGGCCATTGGTTCAGGTCCAGGAACTGGAGATGATGAATGGCCAAATGCAGGATCCTTCCCATATATACTGGAAGCAGGCCACACCCAGAAAGCAACTCCCCTTCAGCTGATTAACCTCTGACAACATATTCCACCATGGATATATTTATACCACATTCAGTCTCATCATGTGGAATAACTGCATCCAGCTGCCAGGCCACTCAAAATCACAGCCCAGCCAAATTGACACACTACTTTTAACTACTACGGTTGCTGATGTTAGAGTGGAAAGAAATGTGAAGTAGGGGAAAGATTTGTTTTCTTTCAGAGAACAAATTTATCTGGTAATACAGATATTATATGAGGTATGTTTGCTGTTTATAAATCAGATACTTGTTGGATATGGAGAGGGAGAAACAGCACGTTTTAAACAATGAGCATATTTTCTTGTGGCACTCTAAATTTACTTAATTTCAAAGTTAGATTTCATTTAGAATTGCATTTTATAAAGTTTATATTTTAATATTTTAAGATAATGAACTCTTCTGAAGTGAAAACATATATTCTCAATAATATTTTTCAGAGAACAGTTAGCCAGAAGAATATACTTTAAAGTTGTATTTTCTTATTATCAAAGTGATATTTGCTCATTGTAAAAAATCTAGAAATAAAAGTATAAAAAAACAGGAAAAGGTATACTATCATAGCCTTATCAATGAGTATAAAAATGATGTAGTTTAGTATTTTTCTGCATTGTAATATCATAAATATTTATATTACAGGAAATAAGATACATGAAGCGAAGTTATGTAGTAAAATCCACATTGAATGTAAGTATAAATTGCTCTAAAAATTTAATAATTTAAAGAAAATATAGTTAATTAAATAATGCATATACTTATGAATTGGGTATATGTGAATATTAACTCAGGATTTAGAATAGTTGGAGATCATTAATTATCGAGGTATTAATTTAAACTTACATATTAACATAAAAAAATTTCAGTCTAGCCCCCTGCATAATTCTTGTGTCTTTCCCATAGGCTGCTGCAAAACAGCCTTCCCTCTAAATCTGGGCATTGCTCTTCTGTTACTCTCAGGGACCCTCACTGTGTTGTATGTAGTACAGTGCAGAGGCCGCATGGAGATCCTAGAAGAGAGTGACTGAACTGGGTTGAGGATTAGACCTGATCACCTAGTGCTCCCTGAGAGAGCCTCTGTTTTCTAAGGGTTTGTAATTAGACTTGGTAATCTACCAAAATCTAAGGGCCCTGTTGGGGCTTATTTATTAAGCAGTTCACAAGTTTAGAGGAACCATTTCTTATTTCTTATTTTTTTTAAATGTTTTCTGTTAGGTCTTAATTATAAAAGCCCTAGCATGAACTGATTAATTTTATTGCTGTCCACATCATAATTGGGGTTATTTTAATCTGTGGTGACTAGTCATTCATAAAATAGTTTCTTAGATAATGTATCTGTGACATTTAAGTTCATTTAACTAAAGGTTATTGGGGAAGGTATTTAAATACAATTTTTACCATCTTTTGTCTTGCCAGGAAGTAGTTATAGGAAGTGCCATAAGAACACCCATTGGATCCTTTCTAGGCAGTCTTTCCTCACTGCCAGCCACTAAACTTGGTTCTATTGCAATTCAGGGAGCCCTTGAAAAAGCAGGTCAGTAGTTGCTTTGTTTTTTTTTTGGTGAGGGGGCACTGTGATTCAATGGGACAAATATTTATTTTGTACTATATACATATCACTTAGAAATGATTTAATGCCTACATTTCTGAATTCCTTTGTAAAGAATTCTTTGTAATTGTGTGGTACTTAAGCTTGTGTGTCAACTTGCCTGGGCCTGGTTGGTTGGCTGAGACTGACAATCGATTTCATGGTGGAATCTACTGGAGCAGTTGAGTAGCTGCTTTAGGGATGTGGTCTGTTTCTAGTATATAAGCAGCAGCTTTAAGGAAGGTTTCTAGCTTTTTGGCACACTTGAACCCTGCATGTAGCCAGGTCGTTTTCAGCAGCCTGCCCTGCTGCCCTGCTGATCTTGGGACTTCTTTTGGACTTGAATTAGTGACCTGCTGTGTTGTTTGGTAACATTGGGATTGTGCCTTTGTATTTGTCGACCTTGGGTTTGTCAGACTCAGCAGCTGGCGGCTGAGGGAAGAGATGCCTGTAGCTTCAGTGAGCTGGGAACAGGAGACAGAACTGAAGCCCAAGGTTGAGGGGTTTCACCTAGCCCCAGAGCCTGGCACCTGGAACTTGGACTTAACGCCTCTAAACTGTAAGAGAATAAACTCCTGTTTGTTCAAGCATCCCATTTGTGGTACATTCCTGTCAGAGCAGCACTAGGTAACCAAAACAGTAATAGAGAGTTGGGAATAAAACTCAAAACTGACAAGAAACCATGCCTGTTGTATAATGCCATGTACTTCATTAGGTTATCAACTAATTATTAAATTGAACAAAATAATAATAAAAAGAAACGCATTTATTTATTTATTTATTTTAATTTTTAAAAGGGATTCCAAAGGAAGAAGTGAAAGAAGTATACATGGGTAATGTTCTACAAGCAGGTGAAGGACAAGCCCCTACAAGGCAAGCAGTACTGGGTGCAGGTAACAGGAATACATCATTGCTTTTATAATGAAAATATTTGAAATGGTAAAATGGAGATCACTTCAGCTTAAATAAGATATGAAATGCATAACAATCTAGCCTTAGCAAAAAAAAGTGTTGCTGATTGTAGTTTAACATACTCTATTCTATTAATTTTCATTCTACTGTGGTGTTTGAAAAGTGACTATCTTAGTTATTCAAGAGTCTGACTTAATTAATTTGGGTTTAGGCTTACCTATTTCTACTCCATGTACCACCATAAACAAAGTTTGTGCTTCAGGAATGAAAGCCATAATGATGGCATCTCAGAATCTCATGTGTGGACATCAGGTAAGAAGCACTTTCTTTTCCATTTTATCATTACAATAATATCCAATGTTAAAAGACACTAGAAGTTAAGCACATTTATGTTTTAGAAGATTCTTTGAAATATAGTTGTCCTGTTGTATTGCACAATACGATCATATAGATTTGTTTTCCGTTTAAAGAAAGAGATTGAAAGGCTAGCCTAAATATCTTGTGTAAAAAAAATTGGTTTGGTCTTAGGAGTGACCTTCAGAGTCTTTCTCGAAGATTTTGGGTGATTTAAAACCTCATAAATTCAACATTTTCCAGAATATGAACGGCTTCTCATTATAAATGAGAGTAAAGTGCAGGCCCTGGGAAGCCCAGGATTGATGGCCCAGACTCAGTTGTCAAATTGTTTGGGCTTTCTGTTGGCCTTGGAGCCCGACTATTTGGCTTCAACTCCTAGTTCTGCCCCTTATTACCAGAGCACCTACTGTGTGACATTCACTGGAGATAAAGCACTGAAAAAAGCATTTAAAAATTTCTGCCTTCATGTGCAAGTCTTTGCTGGAAAATTCCTAAAAGGATAAAGCTGAGTTAGAGGATTTTTAATTTGATATTTTCAGATGCTCTCTGTACTTAACTTTCCAAAGGTTGTAGGAGTCTTTTTCCCCACATGGCTTACCAACAGTGGTGTTACCAAATTCGTCAATGAAATGGGTAAAAAATGGTCATGAGATTGTTTGAATATGTTTCAGAACTTTTTGAATGACAAAGTCTTGTCTCAATTGATTTATTGTACTTTCATAAATGCTATTTGCATTCTGTTTAAATGCTTTCTGTTAGTATTATTTTATTAATTTGTGCATGTATAGTTTTTTGATTTACAGGAATACTAGCAGTTACACCTTGTTGAATATTTAATTACCTCTGATTTTGCAAAATTTTCCCTTTTATTTTTTTAAAAATGAAGAACAGTCAATATCTTATTTTCTGTCAGTTACTATTCTCATCATTTCCAGAAAATATTCAGTATTTCAAGATGAGGGAATAAAACTTAGATCAGAACTAATTGAGATCTTCCATTTTTCAGAGTAGGCAAGTGTGGTAGTTAAAGCTATGTGTCAACTTGGTTGGGCTTGGCTGAGTGGCTGGGAAGCTGGTGGTAGTTAATCCCCATGATGAGACTGATAATCAGCTCTGTGGTGGGATCTACCACAAGCAGCTGAGTAGCTGCTTTAGGAATGTGGTCTGCTTCCCATATATAAGTAGCAGCTTTGGGCGTGGTCTCCAGCTTATGGCACACTTGAACCCTGCATGTAGCTGTGTTGTTGTTCAGCAGCCTGCCATGCTCTGCCAACCTTGGGACTTTCAGTGGACCCAAATTAATGGCCTGGCATGTGGTTTGGTAACATTGGGACTGTGCCTTTTTACTTGTCAACCTTGGGCTTGTTAGACTTGGGAGCCAGCAGCTGTCTGAGTGAAGAAAAGCCTCTAGCTTCAGTGTGCTGGGAGCAGGAGGCAGAGCTGAAGCCCAAGGTTGAGGGGCTTTCACTCAGCCCCTAGAGCCTGGTACTTTATTGTATTTTTCAAAAATTTTTTATTTTAAGAGTTTGTTTTACATTCAACATTACATGCACATTTAGTTTCACTCCCCATTTACCATGCCCAACCCTAACATAGTCTCCTCCCTTCCCTACCCAATAACATCGCCCCCCGCCCCTCACAGTTATGCACTCCTGTTTGTCCTGCATTGCCTCTGTGTGAATGTTGCCCCTCTGGTGCCCCATGGTTGATTGCTCCAAGGGATGCATTTCCATAGAGTATGTGGGTATGTCACCCTGGGTTGAGTGGTCTGCATGCATATCTTGTTTACTATTGGGCTGAGAGCCAGCCCTTGGGAGTGAGCTTTATTCACGGTCCAGAAAGTGTCCCAGGACTGTAGTATTGGGATAGAGCCTGGCACTTTGAACTCTGACTTAAAGCCTCCAAACTGTAAGGGAATAAACTCCTGTTTGTTCAAGCCATCCCGTCTGTGGTATTTTCCTGTCAGAGTGGCATTGGGTAACCAAAACAGCAAGATACTTAAGTTTCCCTAAAGAAGTGAGAGCCTTGACAAGAACAGATATATGCACACTCATGTTCATCG
>NW_006921623.1:17710191-17712465 GCF_000298275.1 Orycteropus afer afer | reverse complement strand
GTGGTCAATGACATGAGACAAAGTATATGTGAACTGCTGTATGGAAAGTGAATTTGCTCTGTAAATCTTCACCCAAATCACAATTAAAAAAAAAAAGATAATTAAGTTTCTTTAGTGTAGAGCTTTTATTTGTCTTTATTCCTGATTATAGCCTGTGAGAAAATATCTTTGGCTTCATTTGTCGTTTGTATTTATATTAACGCTTTACTTCAATCTATTTTTTTTTTTTTTTCAGTTAGCCCTGTAGTACAAGTGAATTTCTTTTGTTGACTTGAAAAGTAAGACGGATTAATTACTAATACTTATTAAATTTCTATTTGTACTTGGCCCTGATAATATAAAAATAAATATGACAGTTTTCTAGCCTCAAAGGAACTTCATCTAATGAAGGGATTCAACATGTAAACATAGCTACAATACAATTAATATGTAGTTAATACTAATAAAAGCATTACACAGTAATTGGGGAACACAAAGAAGGGAAATTGTTCCTAAAAAAGGATACAATTAAGTGGTCAGGGAAATCATGGAGTTTTTTTGGTTTCAGAGGAAATGTAGGCATTTCACATGTTGATAGAGGTGTAAGTTCAGGCACCTTAGACTGAAAGGGAGAGGTTAGTCAGATCATAAAGGGCCTTATGGACTATGCTGAGGACTCCTTTAAGAGAAGTAAAATCATCAGACTGACATTCTAGCCAGAACAACTCAGCTGAGTGTAGATGATGCCTTGGAGGAAGTCAGGCTGGATATCTGAAGATCAAGTAGAAGATTACCACAGCTGTTTGGGGAGAAATGATGAGGACCTCAATTAAGGTCTCTCTCACTGCTATTGAGTCGGCTCCGACTCATAGCAACCCCTCCTTGGGTTTCTAAGGCAGTATCACTATGAAAGTAGATTGCCCAAACTTCCTTCTGAGGAGTGGCTGCTGGGTTTGAACCTCCGGCCTTCTGGTTACTAGTCAAATGCCTTAGGCACTGTGCCACCAGAGAAGGATTATTTCCACACCTGAGATCACTTCTAGGCATTCTGGTGGCACTGTGGTTAAAGCATTGGGCTGCTAACCAGAAGGTCAGCTTTTTGAACCTACCAGCTGCTCCACGGGAGAAAGTTGAGGTAGTCTACTTTGTAAAGATTTACAGCCCTAGAAACCCTGTGGGGGCAGTCATACTCTGTCTTATAGGTTACCTCTGAGTCAGAATCAACTCGATAGCAGTGGGTTTGAGTTTTTAGTTTGAGATTACTTCTGATCTTTTAAACTTCTGGCAGCATAAGTGAAATAAAGGGTTAGAAGGTAAATTAGAAGATTTCAGAAAACATCTTTTTTGGAAATGAGATTCATTTGAAATATCAGATTCCTGGCATTCTTAATATTTATCTCTGATTTTAATTGTCATTACACATTTTAGACCATTTGCTTTCATTGGGATCAAGTGGTAAAGAGGGTACTTCTTATATTCACTAACACTTTTTTTAAAACCCAATAACAAATGTTTAAAAAAATCAAAAAAACGTATTTAGAACATTTTCCTGTTCTAAATAGCTATGTAAAGGATACGCTTGCACCTACCTTTTGAATTGACATTGGGTTTTGTGTGCTGCTTGAGCAGGATGTGATGGTGGCAGGTGGAATGGAGAGCATGTCCAATGTTCCATATGTGATGAACAGAGGAGCAACACCATATGGTGGAATCAAGCTTGAAGACTTGATTGTAAAAGATGGGCTAACAGATGTCTACAATAAAATTCATATGGTAAATGTTTTTGTAATGGAGAAATGCCAGGTAGTATATAATACTGCTTCATTTTTCTTAATACCAGCAGTCCCTGGATTACAAATGAGTTCCATTCCTAAGTCTGTCTTTTGAGGTGAATTTTTATAAAGTTGGAACGGTTAGGTATAGTTCATATCTAACATCAGTTAGTCAAATGTTTGTCCTAGGATATAGTGTATGGTGTACCTTTCTATGCATAAAAAACATTAAAGAAACACTTCCATATATACCAAAAAATCTTTAACATAATAATACAGTAATAATAATGTTTAGATTCATATTGCAAAAATAGTGCATCTTTGTTATTACAACCATTGTATGTACCTCAAATTTTTAATATAGTAGGTTTTAGGAGTTTCATAACTATGTGTTGTATGTAAGAGTTGGACTTTTTTAAAATTTTATTTTTGTAAATGCAGTTTATTGAAATATAATTTATGTACAGTGACATACACAAAACTAAAGTGACATGGGTCAATGCAGTTTTTTTTTTTTTTTTTT
>NW_006921623.1:17687757-17703010 GCF_000298275.1 Orycteropus afer afer | reverse complement strand
AGTTGTTGCTGGCTGTTGTTGCTTCTCTGTCCAAATGACTTCCTTTAGCATCTCTTGTAAGGTTGGTCTGGTTTTTAAAAATTCCCTTAATTCCTGCTTATCTGGAAATGTCCTAATTTTACCATCATATTTGAGGGAGAATTTTGCTGGGTACATAATTCTTGGTTGGAAATTTTTCTCTTTCAGTGTTTTATATATACCATCCCACTGTCATCTTGCCTGCATGATTTCTGCCAAGAAATCCGAGCTTGGTCTTATTGATTGCCCTTGTAGTTAACTTTTTGTTTTTCCCATGCTGCTCTCATGATTTTCTTTGTCTTTGGTTTTGGCGAGTTTGATAATGATATGTCTTGGTGATTTTCTTTTGGGGTCTGTCCTGTTTGGGATTCATTGGACTTCCTGAATGGATATATTTTCATCTTTCATCATATCAGGGAATTTCTCTTCCAACAAATCTCGTACACTTTTCTCAGTGGTTTTCTTTTTCTCTTTCTGTTCTGGAATTGTAATGACTTGTAGGTTATTCCTTTTGATGGTATCCCACATGAACCTTAGGCTTTCTTCATTTTGTTTTGATCTTTTCTCTGATTCATCCCTTTCTAAAGAAGTATTCAAGTATTTGTCTTCAGTCTCATTAATTCTGTCTTCCATGCATCAGTTCTACTCCTTTGCCCTTTCAGTGTGTTATCTATTTCTGAACGTTTAGTATTAATCTTCTGGATGTCTATCTGTAGATTTTGAATCATTTCTAATTTTTCATTTATTTTGTCATTTTTTTCTTGTATTTTCTTCCAAAATTCTTCTAGGGTTTTGTCTGTGCTTTCCTTGATCTGTCTCTCTCCTTTGAAGATACCTAAATATAATTCTTTTGAATTCCTCATCAGGGAGTTCCAATGCAGCATCTTCCTCAGGGATGTATTTTGGGTCTGTATCCTGGTCCCTTGTTTTCCTGCTTTATCTTGCTTCTTTGTGTGGACTGTGATGCTCTGTTGTCTACAAGGCATCGTGACATTTTTGTGTATATATTTAATTGGTGATTGTGTGTTGGGGTGACTTGCCCACGATTTTCGTTTTCTTTGTTTTGTTTGTATGTTATCTACGCAAGCAGGGTACTGTGCTGTGCTTCTCTATTCACTAGTTGACAGCATTTATATACTCACCACCTGTCTCCTTTCCTGTTGTCAGCCTATTGTATGTCCTTGCTGATCCTGGTAAACAGAGCGTATTCTTAGGTCACTGGAATCCGAATGAGAATGCTGTCACCTTAAAATCCAAAATGGTTGCCACTTGTAAAGATTCAAAATGGCTACGCCCTCAGTCACTTTAAATATCCAAAATGGCCATCCCTTATAAACAATCAAAATGGCTGCACCCTCCAGACAGCAGAAAGTCAACAGCTCAGGTTGTCTCCCTCCTTGCTGTTTCTTTCTTAGTCATAAGCCACCAGTGAAATCCTCCCTGCAGCCCTTGTGACCAGGGCTGATCTTTAGGTCAATTCTCAGGTCCCAACACCACTTGGAAATATTCAGGCTGTTGGTCCCATCAGAGTAGCTGACAGTCTCTGTACTCACTGTTTTCATTCAGGTTTTTCCACTAGTTGGTGTGCCTAATCCACTTCTGTATAGTTCCTTTCAAAGCTCAGGGCTCCAGGATTATCTTCTGTATCTCTGTCAATTGGGGTTTCTGTCTTTTGTTGAAGAGGGTCTGTGTCGCTTGTCTGCCTATTCCTCCATTTTACCAGAAGTCCAAGTTGGACATTCTTAGCCCAGGGACTGCCCATAAATGTATTTTGGAAACTGAAGGTTGGGCTTTATAAATGTTGACTTTAGCCATTCATTTTGGTAAACAATTTCTGTGCCCACTGTATAGTAAAACCTGCGAAAGCCAGTATCTTAGAAGGCAGAGACCTGTCAGAAAAGGAAAGCTCAAATATTTTCCACTAATAGAGAATGACAGAAAAGTGGTAAAACTGCACCTTTTGAAGGTGGAAAACTTAAGAAGTTTGGAAAAACTCGGCAGTCCCCTTGCATTCAGGCTCTTACATTCAGGCTCTTCACTGTAACAACTTGGTTTAATTGTTGAAGACAGTGCGTACACTGCAGTAGGGTGTTTTTCTGACTTATAATTATGGATTCTATAAATATTTAATTATTTGCATTTGAAATATCAACTTCTAGGCTAATTCAAGTATTTGAAGGTGATACAGATGAAAAGTTTTCTAGTACAAAAAGAAGTCTGTTTTAAGAAGCTAAATTTAAGTGCTGATCACTTTTTAATAAGTTATACAAAAGTAATAGATATTTTATGTTTTATCAAAGCTTCGTTTTTAAAATTTCCAACTTTTATTAGGGAAACTGTGCTGAAAACACCGCAAAGAAGCTTAATATTTCGCGAGATGAACAGGATATGTATGCTATTAACTCCTACACCAGAAGTAAAGCAGCATGGGAATCAGGAAAATTTGGAAATGAAGTTATTCCTGTCACAGTTATAGTAAAAGGTAGAGGGATAATGCTTTAAAATAGGTTCTAATTTTTAGTCAACTTTACATGATGCTGTTTTAAAAAATGTTTTAGAATGGTACATTTTTATCTTTGTTCACTTCAGCTGACATACTGATGCTTCTGTTTATGGTTAATAAAGGGAAACGCTGCCAGTTCAGAAATAACATTTCAACCCAACTGAAAGATCCGCTAACTATTAATTTTAATTAAAATAAATTTGAGAAATGGACATTCAGAACTCTTTCTTATATAAATGACAGGTAACACATTAGCTTAAATATAAAAGAGGATTTATTGTAAAGCTATGGGGTACCTCTCTATGAAAAGTGCATGAAGGCAGCATCCTCTGACCTCCTATAATTTCACCAGGGGAAGAGAGATCACCATCAGCAGCCCAATGCTGATTCCTATGAGGCCACACATGTTGCCACCCTCGAACCTTTTTATCAATTCTGACAACTGCTGTCCCTCCCACATATTCACTACTTCTTTGCTGGGTTCGATAATGTGTTGCAGTGGTTACAACAATTCACAGACAATACTCAACATTTATTAGGAAAGTAACAGCTTTATGTTCAGGAACACGCTCAGGATACAGTTCTTCCATCAGGACAGTCCCCCCTCAGCCATGCCCTCAGCCACGCCTCTTTGGCCCTTGGTCTCTTGGCCAGTCCTCTGCCCTGCTTAGACAAGTGTTACAAAGGTCTTTTAGCTCTGCCAATAGGTCCACCTAAGTGCCCCCAACTCTGCCAGCAAGCCTCCTGGCCAAAGGCACTCAGCTTTCTTGCTCTGTGGGCAGGCAAATCCACTGCTCTGTCTCATGCTTCATGGTTCCACTGCTGCCGTCTCTCTGCCAACTCTACCTGCTGACTATCTGCCGTCTCAGTGCAGGGATCTTGGGTCCAAGGACATGATCCTGTGTACTTCTGGTTCTTCTCCCTTGATGGCAGTGAGATCCCCTCTCCGACCTCTGTTGTTGTTGTTATGTGCCGTTGAGTAGGACCCGACTCATAGCAACCCCTCCTTGGGTTTCCGAGGCAGTATCACTAGGAGGACTCATTTTAAGCCTAGCAGAATGACAAAACTAATCAATCCCCATATTAGAGTTTCGTACACCTTATTTCCATAGTTTCACCTCCACAAGGGTGCTATAGATCTTATTTACATTATTAGCAAGCTATCCAGTCCCCTTTCGTGGGCCACAAGCACCTTATTTATATAGTTCCACCCAGTCATCTGGTGTAAGTCGCAAAGACCATGGCTAGAAAAGCCACACCAAGTAATTCACTGTACTACACTCTCAAAAATGAAAGAATAGTAGTAAGCAGTCAGCTCTGGGAACTACAGGGACTGGATTTGGGGATTCGGTACTATTAGGACATCCTCTCTTGGCTTCTCGTTGCTGCATCTTTTGTGCTTTGTTCTCTCAGCCTTCCTTAAGTTGCTGTCTCCAATTCTAGAGTCACATCTGTAGAGCTCTCAAAGGGGAAAGACCTCCTCCCCAACTGCAGCAGAATAAATCCACAGGAAAGACTCACTGGCTTGGTTTAGGTTATATCCCCATTCTTGGAATAATTACTGTGCTCAGGGTGACCGGATATTAGTGGTCAGGAGGATGGATCGTAGAAGGGACTGTAGAGAAGAGAATGGGATGTGGCTGTGTAGTTGTGTTGTTATGTGTCGTCGAGTCATACCCGACTCAGTGACCCCTCCTTGGGTTTCTGAGGCAGTATCACTACGTAAGTAGATTGTCCAACCTTCCTTCAGAGGAGTGGCTGGTGGGTTTGAGCCGCAAGCCTTCTGGTTAGCAGTCAAGTGCCTTAGCAGTCAATTACCAGAGCTCCCATGTAGAAGATTTTAAATCCCATTAAACTACTTACCTCCTCTTTAAAACACTAACATAATAGTTGGTAGATTGTAGATGAGAATTTACTTTGGTGGGTTTAAGCTATGCAGACATACAAAGGGAGTCACAGAAGCATTGTCACAGAGGCACAGTCACATACTTAAAAGGCATTGTTGTCATTAATTTCTTGTTGAATGAATAATTTTTGTCTTGCCTGGTGACTGCTTAATTTTTGTTTTAGGTAAACCAGATGTAGTGGTGAAAGAAGATGAAGAATATAAACGTGTTGATTTTAGCAAAGTTCCAAAGCTGAAGACAGTTTTCGAAAAAGAAAATGGTTAGTACTAAGAATGAAGCATAAGGAAAACCTGAATTGCTATACAAATAGATTTGTAATTGTATATGATTTACTAAAAAAAAATTTTTTTTGAATTAAGCCATTCTATAAAAATAATGTAGATGTTAGTTAACATCTTAAATGTATCCGGCTTAAATGAAATTAACAAAATGAGTGATACTAATTCAAAGTATATTTGAAATTGCTTGACAGATTATACCTCCAGTATATAAATCCTAGGAAAGAGATTCTGCAATATGGCGATTGAATTCAGTTCTTCATATGCAGTTCATCTTGAAAGTTTACTATAATTTGAAAATGAAGTTTAAATATAATGTTAAATACTAATAAGTTCCTGGAAGACTAGGATGACAGCTGTGTTGTTCATCATATTATCTCCAGTGCTTGGGATATAGTGGGTCCGTGATACATAGCTGTTGAATGTTAGTACAAATGACATGTAAATGTTCTAAATTATTTGGAAATCCTTTGAGAAAAGGTCACGTCTGTTTTTCAAATCGGCTGTATATAGCAGTGATAATCTGAAATTAATTTTTTCCCTTTTCTTGATTGAATTCCTCAGTGCCTAGTATCAGAATGGATCAATCTTAAAAATTTATATGGCAAAAGTATATTTTCCTAATTTTAGCAGAATTCAGAGCCAACATGGAATTTTCATTGGCAGTTTTACAGCTTTATTGACATAACTTACATACCATAAAATACTCCTGTTTAAAAGTTTCATAATTTTCATTGTTCACTGATATTTAGCCCAGGGCTCAGGGGCTGCTTTTCACTTGGAGTAGGTTCTGTTTTAAGGCTGGGGCTGAGGTAGGCAGGCCTGGGGCTTGGGGGCTGCTTTTTGATTGAGGGCAGATATATTTTAAGGCTGGGGCCCAAGGTAGGCGGGCCTGGGGTTGGGGGGCTGCTTTTCTCTTGGGTGGGGGCAGCTCTGTTTTAAGGCTGGGGCCTAAGGTAGGCGGGCACAGAGGGATTAGGAACAACTAAGGGAGATGGACTTGTATGTCAGTTTGTCATCCTGTGGTGGCTTATGTGCTGCTATGAGGCTGGCAGCTAGGCCACCCACGTTGCAAAATGCCAGCAGGGTCCCATGGTGGACAGGTTTCAGTGGAGCTTCTGGGCTAAGACAGACTCGGAAGAGGGAAGAGGCCATCACTTCTCAGACAACTGGCCAATGAAAGCCTTATGAATAGCAGTGAAACACTGTCTGATACATCACTGGAAAACTTTATGAACAGTCCTGAAACACTGTCCGATACAGTGCCTGAAGATGAGCTTATTGACTGGGGAAGAGCTGATTCCTCAGAGTACAGACAACTTCAATGATACGGATAGAGTAAAGCTTTCGGGACCTCCACTGGCTGATGTGGCGTGACTCAAAATGAGCAGAAACAGATGCAAACATCCATTAATAATCAGAACATAGAACGTATGAAGTATGAATCTAGGAAAATGAGTTATCAAAAATGAAATAGAATGCATAAAGATTGTTATCATAGGCATTAGTGAGCTGAAGTGGACTGACTTGGGCCATTTGAATCAGACAACCATATGATTTACTATGCTAAGAATGACAAATTGAAGAGGAGTGGTGTGGCATTCATCATCAGAAAGAGTGTTTCAGGATCTGTCCTGAGGTACAATGCTGTCTGTGATAGGATAATATCCATATGCCTACAAGGAAGACTCGTTACTACTACTATTATTCAAATCTATGCACCAATCGCCAAACTAAAGATTAGGAAATTGAAGATTTCTACCAACTTCTGCAGCCTGAAATTGACTGAACATGCAATTAGGATGCGTTGATTATTACTGGTGACAGGAATGCAGTAGTTGGAAACAAAGAAGAGTTACCAGTAGTTGGAAGATATGGCCTTTGTGATAAAATAACGCTGGAGATCACATGACAGAATTTTGCAAGACTAACGACTTACTTGTTGCAAATACCTTTTTTTCAACACCATAAACAATGGCTATACATGTGGACTTCACCAGATGGGATACACAGGAATCAGATTAACTACATCTGTGGCAAGAGGCAATGGAGAAGTTCAGTATCTTTGGCCAAAAAAAGGCCAGGAGCTGATGATTATGGAACAGACCATCATGTGCTCATATGCACATTTAAGTTGAAGTTGAATAGAATTAAAACAAATTGACAAGAGCCAAAATATGACCTTAATAATATCCCTCCTGAATTTAGAGACCATTTAAAAAATAGATTTGATGCACTGAACACCAGTGACCGAAAACCAGGGGAACTGTGAGATGACATCAAGAACATCATCCATAAAGAAAGCAAGAGGTCACTAAAAAGACAAGGGAAGAAGAGACCAAAATGGATGTCAGAAGAGACTCTGCAACTTGCCCTTGAATGGAGAGTATCTAAAGCAAATGGAAGAAATGACAAGATAAAAGAGTTGAACAGAAGATTTCCAAGAGCAGCTTGAGAAGACAAACCCAGTTACTGTAATGAAGTGCGCAAAGACCTAGAGTTAGAAAACCAAAAGGGAAGAAACATGCTCAGCATTTTTCAAGCTAAAAGAACAGAGGAAAAAATGTAAGCCTTGAGTTGCAATATTGAAAGATTCTATGGGCAAAATATTGAATGATGCAGGAAACATCAAAAGAAGATGGAAGGAATATAGTCACTGTACCAAAAAGAATTGGTCGATGTTCATCCATATCAGGAGGTGGCATATGATCAAGAACTAATGGTATTAAAGGAAGAAATTGAAGCTGCACTGAAGGAACTGCTGAAGAACAAGGCTCCAGGAATTGATGGAATGCCCATTGAGATGTTTCAACAAATGGATACCCTGCTGGAGGCACTCACTTGGCTGTGCCAAGAGATTTGGAAGACAGCTACCTGGCTAACTGACTGGAAGAGATCCATATTTGTACCCATTCCAAAGAAAGGTGATCCCACAGAATATGAAAATTATTGAATAATATCATTAATATCGCATGCAAGTAAAATCTTACGATAATTCAAAAATGGTTGCAGCAGTATATTGATAGAGAGCTTTCAGAAATGCAAGCTGGATTCAGAAGAGATTTGGAATAAGGGATATCATTGCTGATGTCAGATGGATCTTGGCTGAAAGCAAAGAATATGAGAAAGATGTGTACTCATGTTTTATTGACTATGCAAAAGCATTCTATTGTGTGGATCATAACAAATTATGGATAACATTGAGAAGAATGGGAATTCCAGAACACTTGATCGTATTCATGAGGAACCTGTACCTAGATCAGGAGGCTGTCATTTGAACAGAACAAGAGGATACCAACCGCATGGTTCAAAATCAAGAAGGGAGTGCGTCAAGGCTATATCCTTTCACCATACTTAATCAACTTGTATGCTGAGCAAATAATCCGAGAAGCTGGATTATATGAAGAATGTGGCATCAGGACTGGAGGAAGACATATTAACAAACTGCAGTATGCAGGTAACACAACTTTGCTTTCTGAAAGTGAGGATGACTTGAAGCACTTACTGATGAAGATTAAAGACTACAGTCTGCAGTATGGATTCCACCTCAATATAAAGAAAACAAAAATCCTTACAACTGGCCCAGTAAACAGCTTCATGGTAGATGGAGAAAAGATTGAAGTTGTCAAAGATTTCATATTACTTGGTTCTACAATCAACACCAATGAAAGCAGCAGTCAGAAAGACATCAAATGACGTATTGCATTGGTCAAGTCTGCTGCAAAAGACCTTTTTCAAGTGCTGAAGAGAAAAGATGTCTCCTTGAAGACCAAGGTGCGCCGAACCCAAGCCATGGTATTTTCAATCACTTCTTATGCATGTGAGAGCTGGACAAGGAATAAGGAAAACTGAAGAAGATTCGACGCTTTTGAGTTGTGGTGTTGGAGAGGAATGCTACGAGTACCATGGTCTGCTAAAAGGACTAACAGATCTGTCCTGGAAGAACAGCTTGATTGTTCCTTGGAAGTGAGAATGGCCAGACTTTGTCTCGCCTACTTTGGTCAGGTTGTTAGAAGGGACCATTCCCTGTAGAAGGATGTCATGCTTGGTAAAGTGGAGGGTCAATAAAGAAGAGGAAGTTCATCAATGAGATGGATAGACACGGTCGCTGCAATGATGGGCTCAGGTATAGCAAGGATCATGAGACTGGCATAGGACCAGGGCAGTGTTTCGTTCTGCTGTGCATAGGGTTGCTGAGTTGGAGACCATTTGATGGCACTTTACAACAACATTGATATTTAAGTGATTTAGTGATTCTAGAGAAGAAATACCTAATTTTAACACTGATACGAAAAATTATAGTGATTGTTGGCTATATTTTAGATAAACAAAGATCTCTACTATGGGGAGAAAGATGAAGTAGTTACCGTCTTTCAAGAGTTGCAGTGCAGATTTACTAGTGTTAACAAGCATGTGTTCCTGAGCTAGCTTTGAAAAAAGTGTTATGAAAAACTACTATGAAAAGGCATTCTTACACATTAACTGTGTTGTTGATAACTATGTTCATGTTCTCTGAGGGCAGGAATTATCTCCACTTTGTAATTCTCACACATTTGGCAACTTAAGCAGTGTGCTGTAGGTATGACTTAAATTGAACCAAATGAATTCAGTATGAAGGAATGTTTTGACTTTATGCTTATTGTTCCTTTTAGGCACAGTGACAGCTGCCAACGCTAGTACACTGAATGACGCAGCAGCTGCTGTGGTTCTGATGACTGCAGATGCAGCTAAGAGGCTCAAGGTTGAGCCACTGGCAAGAGTAGCAGGTATGTATGAAAAGTAAATTTTCTCTGTAAATTTTCACCCAAATCACAATAAAAATTAAAAAACAAAAAGACTAGCAGGTAGATGTTCTAACCTTGTTTACTCCTAACTCTCTGAAACTGATTTTCCTTTTTGGTTAACAGATAATATTGGAGTTGTCTGTTTCTATCTATGGGTTGTACTTTGTGACATAATGTAACTAATACATATTTTAACTGAGATTGAAGGTCCTTTTAATACTGTTTTGATAATATCATCTGCTTTATATAAGAGTAAACTTTAAAAAATTTTCCCAGTCCTATAGGATGAAAGTGAGAAAACAGGGTTCATATTTTATCACAGAGAGCCAGCAAGATAAAATAAAAAGAATATGGGATTAGGAGTCTAGAGATGTAAAACCTGGATGTTGTGGCATTTATTAACTATGTGGTTTTGGGCAAGACCTCAATTTCCTTAAGCCTTTTAGTAGCTGAAAAATCTTTGCCTTCTTCATAAGTATCAGTGTCAATCTAATGGATGTGAAATTGTAACAACTGAAACAAATGTGATTTTGTTACTTTATAAAAGCTTCTAACTTCATTTTATTCTTAGCTGCATCAGGGTTGCATAATAATATCAGGATTATTGACATTTTGCACTGAATAATTCTTTGTTGCGGAGAAGGTCCTGTGCATTTTGGGATGTTTAGCAGTATCTTTACTTCTACCCACTAGAGGCCAGTGGCATCCTTCTTCTTGTGACAACCAAAAATATCTTCATAGAGTGCCATATGTCCCTGGAGGCAAATTCCTCCCTACGCTGATTGAAAATCATTGATAATGTAATCTGATTGATTTACTTTTACAAAGTGTAGAATCTTAGAAAAGGAACAAATATATTTATATACATAATAGAGGTTAGGACACTTGCATTTTAATGGGATAATGTGGTTTTTGTATATAACAGGGGTTAGGTACAGCTTTGCATACTTGTAACAAAAGATTTTAACAACCGATTTATTTAAATAGCATTTGCTGATGCTGCTGTAGAACCTATTGATTTTCCAATTGCTCCTGCATATGCTGTATCTAAGGTAAGAACAAAGCGAGGGCCCATATCCCATTATGGTAGCTTCTGGTATGCTTATTCCAAGGTTTCAGGTGAAAGAATAATGATAACTTAGTTTGGAGTCTTCCTACTTCTGAAAATAAGAACAACAAGGATAACAAAATGAAAAAACAGCAACCCATAAGCTACATCTTCAGTGGAATAGATAAAAAACAACATAGCTGTAAACTACTTATGTGAGCCGGAGCCCACATAGCTGGTGTGGTAACCATAAAGGTGTAGCTCCTGTGGCAAAGAAGAAAAAGACAGTGCTGAGGGTCTTGGTGATGCTAGGTCTGGAAAACCAATAATCACTCCTAGAAGAGGTCTTGCAAAAAGGGTGTGGGGGCAGCATCTTCCCATCTCCTTTGATTTCACCAGAGGGACAAAGAATCACCATCAGCAGCTCAAGGCTGACTGCTGTGAGGCCAGACATGCTGCCGCCGCCCTGCAACATTTTGACCAATTCTGACACCAACTCTCCCTCCCCTGATACTCTCTACTTCTCTGCTGGCTTTGATAATATGTTGCAATGGCAACAGAGAACTCAGACAATACTCACATTTATGGGGTTTATTAGGAAGTGCCAGGTTACAATTCAGGTTCAGGAAAGCTCAGGATACAATTCTGTGATCAGGACAGGCTCCCCTTGGCCATGCCCGAATGCACACTTCTCTTTGGCCCTTTGGCTGCTTGGCAGCTTCTGTGCTGCCTGGTCAAGTGTTACAGAGCTCTTCTAGCTCTTTGCCGATAGGTGCACCTAAATGTGCCCCACTCTGCCAGCAAGCTTAACCTTCAAAGGCACTCACCTTTCTTGCTCTGTGGGCCAGCAAGCCCTCCACTCTGTCTTGTGCTATTCTCTCAGTTCTGCCACCTCTGCTGCCACCATCTCTCTGTTGTCTCAGCACAGGGATCTCAGGTCCAACGATGTGCTCCACTCCTGGCTCTTCTCTTGATGGTCTTGATGGCTGTGAGAAACCCCCTTCTGTCTCTGGGAGAACTCATTTTAAGTCTAGTGAGATGACAAAACTGACCAATCCCCACATTACGGTTCGATATATCTTATTTGCGTGGCCCCACCCCCACAAGGGTACCATGTACGTTATTTATATTATCAGCAAGCTATCCATTCCCCTTAGTGGGCCACAAACACCTTACATTTGCATAGTTCCACCCAGTCATCTAGGAGGAGTCACAAAGACCATGGTTAGAAGACCTGTACTAAGTAATTCACTGGGCCACAGGTCTCCATCCTAAAAGGGCACTTATGGAAGCAGGTTTTAGAATAAGCAGTGAAAAGAGACAGAAAACCTAAAATCTCCAAATTGTCCATAAGTGATATCAAAGGAAGAACTAAACAAGTCTCTATGGGAAATGGCTAAGGGGCCACAGAAAAAAGAGGAAGTGCCAGGGTGGTTTAGGGGCTCAGGGAGCTCAGAAGTCCACAGCAAATATTCCGTTCTGGAAAAAGAGGTCCTTACCCTGAGGAGAGAATTTCTGAGCAGCATCTAGGAAAATAGCAGAATCAGTTGAAAAAGAGGATAGAGAAGGCTCATAAAGTGTAGGGAATAGAGATCTCTAGAGATGGCAGACCTCAAAAATTACAGGCATATATATACAAGAATGTATCTTACTGGAAGGAAAGAGTGATAAAGAAGTCTGCATTATGGCGAGTGCTTGGATGCACAAACAGGTAATGACACTTGGTTGCTAACTGAAAGGTTGAAGTACACCCAGAGGCACCTCAGAAGAAAGGTCTTGATTGATCTACTTCTGAAAAACCAGCCATTGAAAACCCTGTGGAACAGCTTTACTGTGACCCACATGGGGCCACCATGAGTCAGAATCAACTCCATGGCAACTTGTTCTGGTTATTACAAAGGTCAATACTTCCGCTATTAGAACAGAAAGCCTTTGAGCTCTACAAGTTGGAAAGCTACCTGAGTTCATTGGGGGAAGAGAAGTGAAAGGGGGATAAAGAGTTCCATATTAATTTTATTATTGTTTTGTTGTTGTTGTTATGTGCTATCGACTCAGGCCCGACTCACAGCGATACTTCCTTGGGTTTCCGAGGCAGTATCACTACGGAAGTAGATTATCTCATCTTCCTTCTGAGGAGTGGCTGGTGGGTTTGAACTGCCGGCCTTCTGGTTAGCAGTCAAGTACCTTTAGGCACTACACTACCAGAGCTCCTTACTATTATTCTTTACAACAGTAAAATCTCTAAAGGTACACTAACAATGTTTTATAAAGGTGTTACCATAAGGATAGCCACTGAAACCAAAACACTTTCCTGAACAGCTTAGCAACTACCAAAACAAACATCACATAATAATGAAAAAAAAAGAAAACCCCAAACTGTTGCTTTTGACTTGATTTTGACTCCTGGCAACCTCATGTTCCAACACAATAGTACTGTTCCATAGGGTTGTCTTGGCTGTAATCTTTACAGAAGCAGGTCCCCAGGCCTTTTTTCATGGAGCTGCTGGGTAGCTTTGAACCAACACCATTTAGGTTACCAGCTGATTGGAAACTACATAAAAATCTTTACATAATTAAACAATGATGACATACCAGCTGGGAGTATCTGTGCCCCAAATAACTCTGCAGCAACTTTCATAAAGCATAAACTACGGGAGATTCAACAAAACAGGAAAATATTTACTAGGAGAGACAAATCTCTCTCAGAATAAGAACATAAAACAAATATTTAGTAAAGTAGATCTCAAGAATATACACCTACTCCTCACTTACTGTGTCATCATCCAACATTGTGCATTTATAAGAATTTTGAAAAAATTTTCAAGTGGCAACTCTGATGGCCCAGGATACATAAGGGACGGTGGTCAGTCAGCCACAAACTACCTTCTTCCATTTGTTCACGATGACTGACTCTGGCCAGAGGGTGCAGGGAGATGGTGGGATGATGTGAGATTGTGAGCAGGCAGGGGAGGCTAGATAAGCACTTAAAGGTACATGGGAGGTTGGTGGGGACAGGAGGGCCACGGGAGATGGAGGACAAGAGAGGTTCCTACCTAGGGCAGGAGGCAGCAGGCAACACATGACCATCACCAACCCTCACCCCCATAGGCTGTGTTGTGGTGGGGAAGGTGTGGTGGGAGAGGGCGGCCTACAGTGTCATGTGCATCTTGAGATGCTCCAAGGATGCCTAATGGATGATGAGTGACTGGGGTGGGTCACTGCCCCCAGCTCTTGCTTAATGACTTGACCTGGTCTTTGGAACTTAACTATGTTGGTAAGTGAGGAGTGGGTGTATGTGATTTTCTTGAATAGTCTGTTGATACTTGAAAGTGCATTCTCTAATTTGGGGTACGTAATTTGATAATATACCCACTCCTCACTTGACGACATGGTTAGGTTCCAAAGACCAGGTCATTATGTGAATATTGGCATTATGCAAAAATGGACTATATCATCATTATATTAAATGTGAAATGTCAGATAATGAGATAGTGAGGAATAGGTTTATTTGTAACTCTCTTGCCAAAGTGAAATACAAACCAAAATTACAGAATTATAAGAAAATGATGAAATAGAAATTTTGATTATCTTTTAAAAAATTTTAGGTTCTTAAAAGTGCGGGATTAAAAAAAGAAGATATTACAATGTGGGAAGTAAATGAAGCCTTTAGTGTGGTTGTACTAGCAAACATCAAAATGCTAGAGATTGATCACCAAAAAGTGAATATCAATGGAGGAGCTGTTTCTCTGGGACATCCCATTGGGTAGGTAAAATCACAAGGAAATACTTATCTTGGTTAATAGCTGACTTGCATTTCTAGCTAAACTTGGTAATTCCTATTGTTTATGGTTTAACAGTTTTCCTTCACCTCCATCCTTCATAAGGCAAATACCATTTTTATTGGCAACTGATAGTGAATGCAGGGATGTCATATCTGTTGCTTGGAACCTAATATTGTTTTATACTGAAGGAAAGAAGGGAGCTCTGGTGGTATAGTGCCTAAGGCATTTCAGTGCTAACCAGAAGGCTGGTGTTTCAAACCCACCAGCCACTCCTTCGAAGGATGACTAGGCAATCTACTTTGGTAGAGATACCACCTCAGAAACCCAGAATTCAAAGACTAAAGTTGATGCTCAGGTTTTTAAAATAGTTGTAACTGTTCTTGAAATAAATTTCTCAAGTTTAAGAAAAGTAGTTACTGGGAAAAGAAAAAGGGTGAGGGGCAAGTCTGCTGGTCCAATAGAGCCTGGTGCAACCACTGAGACTATGGTCCCTAGCTGCCCTTCAGGTCTGGAATTGAACCCACACCTGTGGCTTCCAGTCAAACAGGAGACAGGCATATGAGTTGAAAGTTTACCTGAGGTGGATGCACTCCTTGGAGAGAACAATCATGGGAGAAGGAGGGGCTGTTTGTGCGTGAGGAGACAGCTCGGGGGGGGTGGGAGCACCACAGGGGGTGGACACAGGGTGGCTATTGGGGGGGAGTGGGAGGGCAGCTGCTGCATCATGGTGGATTGTGGTCAGTGTCATGAGACGAAGTGTGTGAACTGCTGTATGGAGAGAGCATTTGCTCTGTGAATTTTCACCCAAATCACAATTAAAAAAAAAAAAAAAATATATTAGAATATGCAAAACACCACATAACATAGACGAGATTGGAGGACATTAGGCTGAGTGAAATAAGTCAACTACAGAAGGACAAATATAGTATTAGT
>NW_006921623.1:17644519-17684297 GCF_000298275.1 Orycteropus afer afer | reverse complement strand
GACCGTGCACAGTCCTCCATGCAGTCCCTGGCTAGCAGGGTGATTTTTAGGTTAATTCTTAGGTCCTACCACCACTCGGGGATATCCAAGCTGTCTGTGCCGTCAGGATCACTGCCAGACCGCAGCTCCGTCTGTCTCCTATTTTGGTAGTTTCATGCAAATTCTTCTGGAGTTGGGGTTTAGTCCACTTCTGTATCCTTCCCTTCAAGGCTCAGGGGTCCAAGATTATCTTGTGTCTATGTTAACTGGTTTCCTTTTCTTCGCTGGAGAGGGTCTGTGCAGTCTTTCTGCCTAGTCCACCATCTTGCCAGCCACTCCTCAGTGCTCATTCTTAAAGCAGAATAGATTGTGGCATAAATATGTGGAACTGCATTTCATCCCTCCCAACCAAATAAACAGTGTAGGCAATTGGCTATGTACACTAGCCTCAACTGCAGCTCTGAGAAGAGGAAATGCATACTTAAGTTTACCGTGATGTAAGTGGGGAATGGAAGGCAACAGTAAAGTGTTTGCAAACAGTTCATTATTTTTGAACTTTATCTTTGAACAAGAACAGGAAAAAGATCCATAGTTCTTAAGCTAAAGGGTCTTTTCAAACACATCTGTACAGTAGTAATAACAAATTTTTGAGGCTCATTATATCCTAACCACTATTCTAAAAGGGAGCTCTGGTAGCATAGTGCCTAAAGCACTTGACTGCTAACCAGAGGCTGGCGGTTCAAACCTACCAGCCACTCCTCAGCAGGAAGGTTGGGCAATCTACTTCTGTAGTGATAATGCCTCGGAAACCCAAGGAGGGGTCGTTATGAGTCGGGTCCAACTCAACGGCATATAACAACAACATCATCCTAAAAGGTTTATTTATATTAATTCATTTAATCCTCACAACGACTCATGAAATAGATACATTATCCCTACTTTAGAGATACAGAAATTGAGGCATTGAAATCTTAAGGTCCAACAGCTGGTAGGTGGCTGAGCCCAGGGTTCAAATCCAAGTAGTCTAACTCTAGAGTGCAAGTTCTTAACTTACTCTGCTGTATTTAATACCCTTAAAATACTCTTAGTAAATATCCTCATTAAGTTTGTTGTTATTGCTAGGTGTTGTTGAGTTGGGGGTTGGTTCTAATAGTGATCTCACGCACAACAGAACGAAACACTGCCTGGTCCCATGCCATCCTCATGATCATTGCTATGCTTAAGCCCATTGTTGGAGCCACTGTGTCAATCCTTTTTGCTGATTGTCTACCAAGCATGATATCCTTCTTCAGGGATTGGTCCCTCCTGACACCATGACCAAAGTACAAGAGGCAAAACTGAAGATTAATATAGAAGGGAAGAGAACCCTACTTCTAGTATGCTGCAATGCCCAATCTTAAAGCAAAATAGATTGTGGCATAACAGATTGTGGCCATCCTTGCTTCTAAGAGCATTCTGGCTGTATTTCATCCAAAACAGATTCTGTTCTCCTGACAGTACATGGTATATTCAATATTCTTTGCCAACACAATAATTCAAATGTCTCAATTTTTATTTATTGTCTTGCTTTCACCACATGTAAGGCTACTGAAAATACCATGGCTTGGATCAGCTGTACTTTAGTCTTCAAAGTGACATCTTTGCTCTTTAACACTTTAAAGAGTTCTTTTGCAGATATGCCCAGTACAATAGTCCTTTGATTTCTTGACTGCTGCATCCACGTAAAATGAAATCTTTGACAACATCAATCTATTCTGTTTATCATGATGTTGCTTATTAGTCCAGTTGTGAGGATTTCTGTTGTTTTTATGTTGAGGTCTAATCCATAATAAAGGATGTAGCCTTTGATCTTCATCAATAATTGCTTCAAGTCCTTTTCACTTAGAATAATTTGTGAAACAAGAGCTGCATAAAATACAGGAAAAAATGAAACCCAAAATACATTAGAAAGTAGCAGTGTATCACTGAAAAAGCAGAATTAGCAAGGCATCCAAAAGTCAGTGATCAGGAAAACATGTAAGTAGTCCTTGACTTAAGGTTCTGATGACTCTGCTGTAACTCAGTTTTGATATAAGCTGAATACTTCTCCCCTCCCCAGTTTTCATAGTATTGCTTTTTATTATCAGTATCTTTACAATTTATGTCTTTGTTTGGCATGTTGTAACAATGAAGTCAGAGTTGTAACTGCTGTTGGGTGTGTGTGCAGTTCAACTTTCATGTCATTAGAGCTGAACATTACCCAGTGTTATGTCCATTATGATTCACTACACCAATACATCATTGTAGTCACTACAAGACTTCACCGTAGACCAGGTCAGAGTCTATTAAGATCACTAAATCATACTGAAATATCTGCAAGTGAACATGAGAATGATAACATCAGCAAATCACATGCTACAATGCTTTATGAAGTACTTATGATAAGATGTACAAAAAAAAAAAAAAAGGGGATGGTTTTAAGTGTGGTTTGTAGTACTTGAATGCATCATAAGTCAAGGGCTCTGTATTGGAAGAGCTCTTTGATACTACTAGGAAATAATAGAGGAAAAGATACAGAACTAACAAATAAAAGGTGCTTGTTAAAAACAAATGGTACTCAATAACCCAATAGAAAAACCCAGATTTTTAAGTACTAAGTGCACAAAATTAAAGAGATTACTTCATCAGCACACTTATTAACAAATAATTAGTAATCATACTGAGACATCCTGGACAATATATTAAAAAATTCTTCAAACATCTAAAAATGTATGGGTAGACTCAGCCATTACTTCTATTAAATGTCAGAGGACAGGTGACTTGAGTTTTTTTTTTGTTAACTTTTTATTTTGATGAGTGAAAATGTAGACCAAACTGGTTTTCCATTCAGCAGTTCCTTGTTTTGTGACACTGATTGTGCTACCCAGTGCAACATCACTTTCCACTTCCTGGCTGTATTTACTGTTTCTGTGTATCCTTCTTTCTCATCCTTTCCTGCCTCAGGAGCTTTATCCCTGGGCAAATGCTGCTCTTTTGATGTCTCATGGTTGATTGTTACTGTTCACTTTATAGGCCTCTTTACTGCCTGACTGAAAATTGACATGTGGGGGTGAGTTCAGTTCCAGGCTTAAAGGTTTACTAAGGCCCATAGTCTAGGAGGGTCTACCAGTCTCTTGCAGACCAGTAAGCCTTGTCTTTTTTTTTTTTTTTAAATGATTGTGAGTTTTGTTCCACAATTTTCACCTACTCTATCCAGGACCTTCTACTGTGGTCCCTTTCTGAGTGGTTGGCAGTAGTGGCTATCCATCATTCAGTTCTCCTGGTGTCAGGGTCATGGAGGCCGAGATTTGCATGGTCCATTAGGCCTTTGGATTGTTTCTATGCATCTTTGATTTTTTTTATTCTTCTTTGTTTGAGATGAAGAGAGACCAATAGTTGTACCTTAGATGGCTGATTACAAGCATTAAAGACCCTAACCACTACAGATGACCAGTATTTTTAAAGGAATAAAGTGATAAAAATAGTAGAAAGTATGTCTCAGACATGCAAGAACCTAGAGAGAGAGCACTCCTATTGCTTCCATAAATGGTAAAGGTTTTAGTTCAATCCATTGAAAGAATCAGAATTAAGAATTCGGGAATGTGAACATTTTAATTTTCAATCACTAATTAGACTGGTTAAGGAGTGAGGAATAGCAAAATGATGTTTACATGTGTTTTACTGACTATGCAAAGGCATTCAACTATGTGGGTCATCACAAATTACGGATAACTTTGAAAAGAAGGGAAATTCCAGAACCCTTATTTGTGCTCACAAATTAATTGTGTACATAGACAAAGAGGTAGTTGTTCTAAAAGAATGAGGGGATACTGGATAGTTTAAAATCAGAGGTGTGCATCAGGGATGTACCCTTTCACTGTATTTACTCAATCTGTATGCTGAGCAAATACTCCAAGAACCTGGATTATATGAAGAGTGCCGTGTAAGGATTGGAGGAAGCTTCAACAACCTGTGATAGGCAAATGACACAACTGCGCTTGCTGAAAGTGAAGAAGACTTGAAACACACACTGTTGAAGACCAAAGACTACAGCCTTCAGTAAGGATTATACCTCAACATAAAACAAAATCTTCACAACTAGACCAATAAGCAACATTATGATAAATGGAGAAAAGACTGACATTGTCAAGGATTTCATTTCCCATGGATTCAATCTTTGCCCATGAATGCAGTAGTCAAGAAATCAAAGAATGCATTGCATTGGGCAAATCTGCTGCAAAAGACCTCTTTATATCGTTGTTGTTATGTGCCGTTGAGTCAGACCCGACTCATAGCGACCCCTCCTTGAGTTTCCGAGGCAGTATCCCTACGGAAGTAGATTGCCCAGCCTTCCTTATGAGGAGTGGCTGGTGGGTTTGAACCAGCCTTCTGGTTAGCAGTCAAGTGCCTTAGCACTATGCTACCAGAGCTCCTCTTTGTATCATTAAAAAGCAAAAATGTTACTTTGAAGACAAAGGTGTGCCTGACCCGAGCTATGGTACTTTCAATCATCTCATATGCATGTGAGAGGTGGACAATGAATATGGAAGACTGCAGAACTAATGCACTTGTATTGTGGTATTGGCAAAGAATATCAAATGTACCCCAGACAGCCAGAAAAATGAACCTATCTATACAGGTGGAATTTTCCTTAGAAGTGACAATGGCCAGATTTTGTTCCTTGTACTTTGGTCATGTTACCAGGAGGGACCAGTCCCTGGAGAAGGATATCATACTCAGTAAGTAGAGGTCAGTGAAAAAGGGGAAGACCCTTGTGGACTGACACATTGGCTGCAATGATCAGGTCAAGCATGACAACGATTGTGAGGATGGCACAAGATTGGGCAGTATTTGTACACAGGGTTAAGTTGGAACCAACTCGTTGGCCCCTAACAACAACAAGGGAAGAAGGGATGGGAGAAGTGAAATACTAGAAAAATATACTAGTAAATGTATATAATATACATTTAACAAATAAAGACAAACAGTGGTAGAATGTAAATAAAAAAAAACAGCTCTACATCTTAAATTATAATAAAAGCTGAAAAATACAATCATGAAATGAAAGGTTTGACATATAGTGCAAACTAGAAGTCAAGGCAGAATGTGTTCAAATATGTAAAGAACTGTTTATATAGATTATTCAAAATGACATCACGAGAGTTATAGATTTCACTGAGCAAAAGCAACAAAACTGAAAATCTGTCATCAATATAAGTAATATAATTAAAATGGAAAATAATACAATTTAGTTTCAAGGAACAGGTATATCTTATTCAGTTAAGTTGTTGTAGTAAATAGAAAAAAAAAAAAAAAATAGCAATGAGCCCTGCAACGGTGAACTCACCAGGAGCTGTCTTAAAAGACCTGGTGATCTGCTCCATTAAAGGTTAGAAACCAATATCAAAGCTGTTGCCATTGAGATGATTAAGACTCATAGTGACCATAAAGGATAGAACACAACAGCACTAAAGAGTTTACAAGGCTGTAAATCTTTAAAGCAGCAGACTGCTGCATTTTCTTCTGTAGAGCAGCTAGTGGGTTGGAACTGCTCACCTTTTAGTTAGCAGCCAAGTGCTTAACCAGTGCACCACCATTAAGATTACAGTCTAGGAAACCCCATGGGGTAATTCTATTCTGCCATATATAGGGTCACTATGAGTCTGAATTGAGTCAACAGTACAAAAGAATGGTGACATTTAAGGAGCCCTGGTGATGCCTGGCTAAGCAAAAGGTTGAAGGTTCAAACCCACCAAGTGGTTCCATAGAAGAAAAGACCTGGTGATGTGTTTCTGTAAAGATTACAGCCTAGAAACATTATGGGGTAGTTCTATTTTATCACATGAGGTTGCAACCAGTTGTAATGAGCATCCAACAACAAAGTGCTTATTATATTCCAGGCATGGATCTAAATACTTAACATACTCACTGCCATCGAGTCATAGTGACCCCTCCTTGGGTTTCTAAGGCAGTAGCACTACAGAAGTAGGTTGCCCAATCTTCCTTCCGAAGAGTGGCTGGTAGGGTTTGAATCACCAGGCTTCTGGTTAGCAGTCAGATACTTTAGGCACTTTTTGTTTTTGTTTTGTTGTTAGGCACTAAGCCACATATTATTGTCTTATTAAATCTCACATCAACCTAAATGGCAGGTGCTATTTATTATCTACAATATTCAGGTAAATTAACATGTCAAGGTTTCAAATTCATTTTAAAAGTTGGCATATGTTTGAAACCAATCTCAGTAGAAATAAATTTAAATAAAATATTGGTAAATGAAATCATAAAGAATCGGTAAGATCACAAAGTACAGAATGTATATAAATATAATAAATTCATGGATTTAATAAAAATACTTTAATTGGTATCAGAACAGTACCTCACCAAGCTGAACAGATATTCCTGATTCTTAAAACAACAAAAGCCAAGGTTATACTTAACATTCTCATTAAAATGAGTAATAGTAGGATTTGAGTCTTATTAACTTGTTATTTTAAAAAAGTGTAGCAACTCACCTGGAAACACTTAACAAACCTGGCTGCTTCCCTAGGGTTACAAACTGCTAGAGTCCAGAAAAGCAGGAGTATTTAGAAAATACATACATACATACATAAATGAGGGGAGAGAGAGAGGTAGGTAGAGAAATAGGGTCAAGACGCCTATTTTGATCATTATTAGCTATACTGAAAGTGCTAACCAATAAGAAAAAAGAAAAGGAAAATAATTATTTACAGATGATGATGTCCTTAACACCTGAAAAGTCATTAGCACTGACAAGAGTTCACTGATTAAGGGACTCAAAAATTAAAATCAACAGATTTCCTATAGTAATCAATATGGTCTGTTACTAATACATCTTTTAAAAAATACACCACTAGAAAATATTACATTCCAGAAACAAATCCACAATATATATTTTATACAATTACGACAAAGGTCAGAATGTAGTTGGGAACGTATAAACTTCTCAATAAACAGTATTAGGATAATTGGATATCCATGTGGAAAATCTGAACCTTGATCCGGACCTCACATTACAGAGAAAAATCAATTCCAGTTGGATAATTGATTAAAATAAAAATGATACAAAAATAAAAGCTTTTAGAACGTTGGATGAAAACATGAGAAAATATTCATGGCCTAAAGTAGTAAAAGATTTCCTATACAGGTACAGAAAGTACTAACCCAAATGGTGGAGGGGAGATACTTCTGCCATCAGTGCACCATTAAAGTAGAGATTAAAATGCCAGCCCAAAGAGAAGAGACATCTGATAACCATCCAAAATAGAACTTATATCTAGAATACAAAAAAACTCTCCAAATCACTATGAAAATGGCAGATAATCCAATACAAAAATGGGTAAAAGCATGAGCAGACACTTCACATTTGAAAAGGTGTTCAAACTTCAAGAAAAATCAAAATAAAACCAAACATGAGACCAATATACACTGCTTTAATGAAAATACCAAGTATTGGCAAAGCTGTAGAACAACTGGAACTCTTCCTGCACTGTTGGTAGCAGGTTAAATTGGTACAATCACTCTGGAAAACTGAAAAATCTTTCAGACTGAATATAGGCAACACTATGACCCAGCAACCCTACTCCTAAATATATACTCCACTGCAGAGTATAATACATTTACCAAAAAAACATGTAGAAAAGTATTCATAGTTGTTTTACACATACTAGCCCTGAACTGCAAGCAATCTAAATATTCATCAACTATAAAGTGGATTAACTGTAAAAATGTAAATAAACATAGTAAAAAAGCAGCACAGAGGATGACTTAATTACACACTACATGAGTAAACCTCAAAAAGCGAAAGAAGTTAGTCACAAGAGTATATATTTTTGTTGTATGTGCCATCAAGTCGAACCCAACTCATAGCGACCCTTCCTTGGGTTTCTGAGGCGATATCACTACGGAAGTAGATTGCCCCATCTTCCTTCCAAGAAGTGGCCAGTGGTTTGAACCGCCAGCCTTCTGGTTAGCAGTCAAGGGCCTTAGGCACTATGCTACTAGAGCTCCCTACAAGAATATATACTGTGAGTTATTTATATAAACCTCAAAAAAAAAAAAAGAAAAAGCTAGACAATTGATGGTACTAGAATTCAGGTTAATAAGTACCCTTGGGGAAAAGGGGGGCAAAGGTTGCATTCTACTTTTCATCTGAGTCATTATATGGATTGTTTTACTGTGAGAAAATTCACTAAATTGTATGAACTTCCTTCTGGTTTGTAAAACTTTTCTGTGAGGCTTCTATAAAAAGCTTGTATAAGCTAAAAACTCATAACTTTATGACATAATAGCAACAACCATTTAGAAAACAATGGACCAATTTCTGCCTAAACAGCAACAAACAACAAAATACCTAGCTTAGCAAGAAATTCATGATGGGGATAACTACACAATTTTATTGATATATACCATATTACCATCACCATTTGTTTCTTTCAGTATCAATTTATAAGATTAATGTATTTCTTATCAACATCCCAACAGAATTTAAATGTGAAAAATAACAGATTCTGAAGTTAATTACAAGGAAAAGAAAGATGAATAGTTAAAGACACAGGAACAGTAATAGTGGGATAAATGCTTTAATCGATGACACTGAATAGTCTAAATACTATAGTACATATATTGTGTATTTGTATAAACTTAATATGGTTGGCAGTCCTTTATCTTACATCTTTGGGGTTAGCTAGGTTTGTTAGTTAGCTACAGGTTGTGCATTTTTAAAAATTAGCACGATGTATATATCAACATCTCCAGCTGAGTTTGCAACAGCACACTATAATCAAGTAACAAAAAAACCCCACAAAAACCAAACTCACTGGCATCGAGTGGGATCTGACTCATAGCTACCCCTCCTTGGGTTTCCGACGCGATATCACTACGGAAGTAGATCGCCCAATCTTCCTTCCGAGGAGTGGCTGGTGGGTTTGAGCCACCAGCCTTCTGGTTAGCAGTAAAATGTCTTAGACATTATGCCATCAGAGCTACATTACTTTTATAGCAAAATGTGACCATTCATACCAAATGGGATAAAAAACACAAACTTCACATCAATTCAGGTCCAGTTTTGCCATGATTTGATGCTAACTTTAGGAAAAAGAAGGTAATTTTTAGAAATCTGGATTTTAAAATTCTGAGTAAGAGATTGTGTCTGTATAGAGTAATAGACATAAATGATGGCGGTTGTTGTTGTTAGGTGCCATCGAGTCGTTTCTGACTCATAGCTATCCCATGCACAGCAGAACAAAACACTGCCCGATCCCGTGCCAGCTCCATGATCCTTGCTATACTTGAGCCCATTGTCGCAGCCACCATTGTCAATCCATCTCATTGAAGGCCTTCCCCTCTTTCATGGACCCTCCACCTTACCAAGCGTGACATCCTTCTCCAGGGAATGGTCCCTTCTGACAACATGACCAAAATAGGTGAGACAAAGTCTGGCCATTCTTGCTTCCAAGGAGCATTCCGGCTGCACTTCCTCTAGGACAGATCTGTTAGTTCTTTTAGCAGTCTATGGTACTTTCAGCAATCTTCACCAGCATCACAACTCAAAAGCATCAATTCTTCTTCAGTCTTCCTTATTCATTGTCCAGCTCTCATATGCATATGAGGGACCTGAAAACATCATGGCTTGTGTCAGGCACACCTCAGTTCTCAAGGAGACATCTTACTCCTCAGCACTTGAAAGAATTCCTTTGCGGCTGACCTGCCCAGTGCTATACGTCATCTAATGTCCTGACTGCTGCTTCCATTGGTGTCGTTTGTACAACCAAGCAATGTGAATTATTTGACAACCTCAATCTTTTCTCCATTTATCATGATGCCGCTTATTGGTCCAGTTGTGAGGATTTTTTTTTTTTTTTTTAAATATTGAGATGTAATCTATACTGCAGACTGTATTCTTCAATCTTCATCAGTAAGTGGCTCAAGTCATCCTCACTTTCAGCAAGCAAAGTTGTATCATCATTGTATCTCAGGTTGTTAATCTTCCTCCAATCCTGATGCCACATTGTTCTTCATACAGTCTAGCTTCTCGGATTGTTTGTTCAGCATATAGATTGAGGAAGTATAGGGAAAGGATACAACCCTGATGCAATCCCTTCTTGATTTTAAACCATGCAGTGTACCTTTGTTCTGTTCGAACGACAGCCTCCTAGTCAATGCACAGGTTCCTCATGAGTACAATCAAGTGTTTGGGAATTCCCATTCTTCTCAATGTTACCCATAATTTGTCATGATCCACACAATCAAATGCCTTTGCATAGTCAATAAAACACAAGTAAACATCTTTCTGGTATTCTTTGCCTTGAGCCAAGATCCATCTGACATCAGCAATGATATCCCTTGTTCCACGCGCTCTTCTGAATCCAGCTTGCACCTCTGGAAGTTCTGTCAATATACTGCCACAACCATTTTTAAATTATCTTCAGTAAGATCTTACTTGCGTGTAATATTAATGATACTGTTCAATAATTTCCACATTCTGTGGGATCACCTTTCTTTGGAATGGGTACAAATATGGATCTCTTCCAATCAGTTGGCCAGGTAGCTGTCTTCCAAATCTCTTGGCATAACCGAGTGAGTGCCTCCAGCCTCCAATGGGGCATGCTTGTTGAAATATCTCAATGGGTATTCCATCAATTGTTCTTCAACAATTCCTTCATTGCAGCTTTGACTTCCTCCTTCAATACCAGTTGTTCTAGATCATATGCCACCTCCTGAAATGGATGACGATCTACCAGTTCTTTTTGGTACAGTGACTCTGTGTATTCCTTCCATCTTCTTTTGATGTTTCCTGCATCTTTCAATATTTTGCCCATAGAAACTTTCAAAAATGCAACTCGAGGCTTATATTTTTTCCTCAATTCTTTCAGCTCGAGAAATGCTGAGCATGTTCTTCTCTTTTGGTTTTCTAACTCCAGGTCTTTGCACATTACATTATAGTAATTGGTTTTGTCTTCTTGAGCTGCTCTTTGAAATCTTCGGTTCAGCTCTTTGATCTTGTCACTTCTTCCATTTGCTTTAGCTACTCTCCGCTCAAGGGCAAGTTTCAGAGTCTCTTCTGTCATCCATTTTGGTCTTCTTTTCTCATTTTTTTAGTGATCTCTTGCTTTCTTCAGGGATGATGTTCTTGATGTCACCCCACAATTCTTCTGATTTTCAGTCATTGGTGTTCAGTGCATCAAATCTATTCTTTAGATGGTCTCTAAATTCAGAAGGGGTATATTCAAGATCTTATTTGGCTCTTGTGGACTTGTTTTAATTGTCTTTAACTTCAAGTTGAACTTGCATATGAGCAGTCGATGGTCTGTTCCACAATCAGCTCTTGGCCTGGTTTTGGCTGAAGATATTGAGCTTTTCCATTGCCTCTTGCCACAGATGTAGTCAATCTGATTCCTGTGTGTTCCATCTGGTGAAGTCCACATGTACAGCCACCATTTGTGTTGTTGAAAAAAGTATTTGCAATGAATAAGTCATTGGATTTGCAAAATTCTACCATGCAATTTCCAGCATTATTTCTGTCACCAAGTCCAATTTTCCAACTACCTGTGATTCTTCTTAGTTTCCAATTTTTGCATTCCAGTCACCAGTGATAATTAACACATCTTGATTGCATATTTGGTCAATTACAGACTGCAGAAGCTGGTAAAAATCTTCAATTTCCTCATCTTTGGCTTTGGTGGTTGGTGCATAAATTTGAATAATAGTTGTATTAATGGGTCTTCCTTGTAGGCGTATGGGTATTATCCTGTTACTGACACCATTGTATTTCAGGGCAGCTATTGAAACATCCTTTGTGATGATGAATGCCACATCATTCCTCTTCATACTGTCATTCCCAGCATAGTAGATCATATGGTTGTCTGATTCAAAATGGCCAAAACCAGTCCATTTCAGCTCACAAATGCCTAGGATATCAATCTTTATGCATTCCATTTCATTTTTTGACGACTTCCAATTTTCCTAGATTCATACTTCGTACATTCCATGTTCCGATTATTAATGGATGTTTGCAACTGTTTCTCCTCAATTTGAGTGGTGCCATGTCAGCAAATGGAGGTCTTGAAAGTTTTACCTTACCCATATGTGTAAGGCTGGTTTTGCTCTGATGATGCCGCTCTTTCCCAGTCCTATTGTGAGAGCCTTGTAACCTGACTCATCCTCCTCCTGTGTACTGGACAATATTTCTGGACTATTCATAAAGTTGCACAGTAATGTATTAGACAGTGTTTCTCTGCTATTCATAAGGTTTTCACTGGCCAGTTCTTTTAGAAGTGGATGGCCTCTTCCTTCTTCCTAGTCTGTCTCAGTCTGCAAGTCTGGGTTTGAAACACCAGTGGCACAGCCTCAAGACTCACAGCATCACGTCACCACAGTAGAAGAAACTGACAAATTTGTCTCCCTTAGCTGTTGGAAACCTCCAACCTCTCCTTACCTGGATCCCTGCGGCTGACTCCTCGCGCTGTTCCTGTCCCCCTCGCCTTTTACTCTTTCTCCCGCTTTTCTACCTTGCCACTTATGGAACGTGGCCTGGGCTCCCTCCCTTCAATTGGATCCCTGAGGCTGACTCTTCACTCTGTCCCGGTTCCCCTAGCCTTTTCACTCTTTCTCCCGCTTTTCTGCCTTGCCGCTTTGGGGTGTTGCCTGGGTTCCCTCTCCTCACCTGCATCCCTGCAGTTGACTCCTTGCTCTGTCTCTGTCCCCCTAGCCTTTTTACTCTCCTTTCTCCCACTTTCCCGCTTTGCCACTTGTGGGCGTGGCTTGGATTCCCTCTCCTCACCTGGAGCCCTGAGGCTGACTCCTCCAATGATGAGGGTGGGAAGGATTATTTTAACAAACTGCGCTGAAACAAGTGGTTCAATATTTAGGAGGAAAAACTGTACTTTGATCCTTATTGGTATCTAAACAAATTATACATGGATTAGGAACTAACTCTCCTAATGGTAACAAAGAAATAAAAACCCAGAAACAAGTGATGATACAGCTGAATATACCTCTGACAGAAGAGATTTCATTCATAAGCATATGCAATGGAAGAAAATTTGTTGGAAGGAATATACAATGATAAAATATACACTAACCTTTTAATTTGGTAATTTCACTCTCCAAAATAGTTCCTAAGGAAATAATTGGTAATATAAACAAAGCTGTTCACTGCTGCTTTTCCTTTCTTTTTTTTTTTGGTAACTGTTAAAGAATGAAAAAAAATGCTTGATACTATTTGAAGTGAAAAAAGAATTAGAAAGTTATATTTACAGTATGAGTTCAACTATGAAAGGTAAAAAGAAACAACAACAACAAAAACCGTAGGGAAACAAAGACGATTAAAATACATGCCAAAATGATAATGCACATTTGTAATTTTTTTTACAATTAGAAAAAGAGTCCATTAAAAAAGGGAGTGTACCTACTTTGGCGAGTAGCAACTGGGATCTTAAAAGCTAGCAAGCTGCCATCTAGATGCAACTATGGGTCTCTCATCCAGAGCAAAGAAGAATGAAGAAAACCAAAATTCATGGAAACAATTAGTCCTAGAGACTGGTACACCATCCAATCTGCAGCCTATACGACTATGAGACCAGAAGAACTAGATAGTGCCCGGCTACCACTGTCATCCACTTGGAAGGGGATCTATGTAGGAGATCCTTGATAGAGAGGGAGAACAATGTGGAACAAACCTCAAAATCATTTGGAGGGAAAAAAAAAAAAAGGTGGGGACCAGGTTTCCTGGTCCGATAGAGCCTGGTGGAACCACTGAGACTATGGCCCCTAACTGCCCTTCAGGTCTGGAATTGAACCCACACCTGTGGTTTCCAGCCAAACAAAATACAGGCATATGAGTTGAACATTTACCTCAAGTAGATACATTCCTTGGAGAGAACAATCATGGGAGAAGGAAGGGCTTCTTATGCACGGGGAGACAGCTCAGGGCGCAGGAGAGTATGGAGGGATGGTCACTGGGAAGAGGTAACTATGGGGAGGAAGTGGGAGGGGAGCTGTTGCATTGTGATAAACTGTGGTCAATGACATGAGACAAAGTATATGTGAACTGCTGTATGGAAAGTGAATTTGCTCTGTAAATCTTCACTCAAATCGCAATAAAAAAAAAAGGAGTGTAAAAAAGTCAAAACTTCAAATGCAATTTTGAGAAGTTGGGCTTGAATCTGAAGGATGGTGCTGTGAGAAATTAGTATAGTATATATAGTAGTTATATAGTGCCTAAGGCACTTGACTGCTAACCAGAAGGCTGGCGGTTCAAACCCACCGGCCACTCCTCGGGAGGAAGGTTGGGCAATCTACTTCTGTAGTGATACCTCCTTGGAAACCCAAGGAGGGATCACTGAGTCGTGGCCGACTCGAAGGCACATAACAACAACAGCAACAACAATAACAACAGCAGCAACAACAATAACAACAACAACACATAGTAGTTAAGTGTCAGAAAATAACTGCTTATCAATGTACCAATGTTGGTCTCCCTAAGACTCATGACATCCAGCTTTATCTCATGTACAATTTCAATGTATTTATATGACTTTAATAATCTCTAGGGCTAAGATAATTAAGCATTTTAATGATAAGATCCCTAAGATTTGATATATACACTGGCCTCATTAACCACTAAGTAATGTACAAACTACAGACTAGATCTTTGACTGTAGTTAAGTCACACATTCTTATTTATGATATACTTCAACCTTGAAATGCAGTCACTGAGCAACTGACTGTTAAGATAGGTTATCAGGAACAACAGTACAATTAAGCTAAAGACATAAGGACTTTTAAGGTAAAATGAAGATTATGGTATTATTTTGGAAAATAAATGAAGGCTCCAAGTACAAGCTGTTTTTGGACTACATCTAGACGGTGCAGGTCCTGGCTCATAGAATCTCAAACAAAGTGACTTTAGTTTGTGTATAAATTCTTAATACTTAGCACATACAAAGCAGGCACATTCAATAAATATTGAGTCAGCAAAAAATCTGTAATTTGCAGCACTTTATGAACTCCAGAGTAAGTAAGAATTGACTTACAAAGGAATTTATTGTTTCTAAAAAAGAATGATTGCCAATATAAATAAATTCAAACTTATAAATTAATGAAAATATTTATTCAAACCTAACTGTAGCACAGTATCAAGTTGAGTTAAATAAACATTAACTGTATGATATTTAGTTCCTTAGGAATAAGACCACTGCCACATCATAAAAATTTCTTATAACACAAATTTTTGCAGTGAAGTTCAACAATTAAGACAACGTGATTTCCACATTGAGAACTGTTATGAGATAGTAGGGTGAATTTATTTTTTTAAAGTCTAAGTACAAAAAAAAAAAAGGTTGAGGAAGTTGACTCTTTCACAATATGTACACTGTGGGGGGTGGACACACACAACTAATATACTAATATTTAATCAAACAGAAAGCACTTAAAAGAACATACTTTAATATCCAGGCACAATTGGTTGGGTACTAATTATAATTTTTGTTTTCATTTAAATGTTTAAACCAATTTAACTTGACTGATGTGTGTGAGTCTGAGAAGGCACCTCTTTCATTCCCCTCAAGGACATTTTGAGAGTTAACTCTTTCTAACACTTTTTGGAATACAGAGACAATGTACTATATCTAAGTACAGATGTAATTATTTAACACAGCTAATTCTAGGAGAAACAAAATAAAATATAAAACTATGATTTGCCTTTTTATATCTTAGGATGGCCATGGCTTTCTAACAGAAAATCAGGAGATAATCCTTTACACAAACTTTAACATAGAATACAAGATTTAAATTAATGTGCATTGGTCACTATTTTGTAAAGAGTTCTAAGAATTAGTGCAATTCTTTAAATCCCCAGTATTTAGGAGAAAAGTATATATTTACTAAGAAACCTCAACCACTATACAACAAAACTTTTTATGGCTCAACCGTCTAACAGTTAAAAGTTCTGCAAAAGATCTTAGAAATTATAAACAAAAGCTTAAAACACTCAATAAATGGCTTATAAAATTCTCTCTTTAAAACAAAGAGACCAGAACAATCAGAAGAAAAGAGTTAAAAAGTAAAATTTCCAAGAATATACTCTTTGCTGCAGTTATAAAGAAGGGGTGGTAAAGCACTCATTCTAAAACAAAATCACCAAACTGCTACGCTCTGATTAGGTACTTTACTACCAGTTGAGGTGGTTATCACTTTTGTACTATTCAGTGGCTATATTTTTAAATGTCTTGTTGGATAACTACTGAAGGCAAATTATAAAGAAAAGCATTAATTTCCCCAAAAGAAAAGTGAGAAACTATTCCAGATGAATAAGCCTCAGAATTGGGGGTCATATAATAAGTCAAGAAAACACAGTGTAAGAACATTAGGTTGATTTAACCTCTATTTCAACAAATTTTCACAATATTTACAAATATGCAATTTCAAAGCTATACAGTTTTGCAGATTGGCTTTACTTATAATTCTGCAAATGTTTTTTTTTTTCTTTCTCCAAAATAGAAATATTCCAGGTAAGTTTATTTACAAACTAGGTAGCTGCTTCAGAAACAGCATGATTTAGACATAAATTGAAATTTCAGTACAATGAAAGCGTAGGTCATGCTTTCAGATTCTGTCAATATCCCATTCCCTACACTCATAGTTTCATGGAGACCAGTTTTCAACAGCTACTGTTCATGTATGTTCAGAATACTTATTCATCATAATGTAATGATAACAAAAATTTGTCCACATCCATTCCAGCTGGAAATGAACTGGGTAGTTTCTTTTTCTGTGAAAAAGAGGGGGGGGAGGGAAAGTTAATATATTGAACTTAAACAATGCCTAAAAGCTTTCTAATTTAAGTCACTTAGAACCCTCTACCTAAAATTTCTTTTTTTTCCTTTTTTATCTTTTATATAGAAAGTCTTAGAACAGAGGGTGGGTGTGTTTATGTGCTGTGATACACAATGGAAAGAGCAGACCATTCTGTTATTTTACTAGATTTTAAATGCTTTTATTTTTTTTTACCCTTTTTTATCCTTTAAATTCTCCTATATACTACTAAATTGCCAAAATTTTCAGGCCATTAAAATTTTAATTATGCAGAGAAGTAGAAATACATCCAAAGTTAATTGAGTATACACCAATGATACATCAAGTTTGTCATTTTTACCTGACAATTCAACACAACAGTGGTTTCCCAATCTTTCATGCCCTGTGCCATTTTTGTAAAAAAAGAAAAGAAAAAATCCCACCTTGGATCCTACCATAACAAAACTATAAAGGCTGCTTTTCCCAAATGTTATGGATAAACTGTGTCCCCTCCAAAATGTGTTGTAAATCCCAACCCCAATAACTGTGATTATAGTTCTAGTTGGGAATGGGCTTTTCTTTATTAATGAGGTAGTCAGTATAGTGTGTATCTTAAATCAATCTCTTCATGTACTTATGAAAGAGCAGATGAAGCAAGCAAGCACAAAGAAAGAGGAAGATACATGCCTCATGATTCCCCAAGAATGTAGCAAAAGAAGCTAAAAAGAAACAAGGATTTTTCTCCAGAGCGGACAGAGTAAGAAAGCCTTCCCCCTAGAGCCAGCACCCTGAATTGGACTTGTACGCCTCTCAATTGTGAGAAAGTAAATTTGTTAAAGCCACCTACTTGTGATATTTCTATTGCAGCAGCACTAGATAACTAAGATACCAAGAAAAACATCCACAAATAAATGCCTTAACAACTGTTTTGAAACTGCCATTTCTTCCAGACAATTTCTGAGGACCACACTTGGCTGAGAAACACTGCTACAGAATGTATCTCGTTAACAGAAACTCAAAGCAATCTTGACTACAACATTTACAGTTAAGACAGTTGTGGAAAAAAAAAAAAAAAAAATGCTAAGCTCACTAACCTAATTATTAATGCAATAGCAAAGGTGGCATCCCAAAATAAAAACTTCCAAACTTGCCTTAATCTTCTTCTTTTTCATTGGTATTGATGGATTTCCAAGATTTTTATTACTAGTACGGGAGTTCCGCTCACGCTCATCCAACTCTTCAATTTTTCGCTTTTTTGTGGTGCTCCTTGAAGATCTAAATTGCTGTGTATTATCTTTTAGAGGAGTTGCTGAAGTAGTCCTAGAGATAGCTGCTCTGGAGAGAATCATTAATGTATGGGCAGCCATGTTCACACTATTTTCACTTCCTGTTTCACTGGCAGGGCTACAAGCAGGCAAGTCTGGGGTGACAGGAGGGACCATTACTTTGGGTGTGCCACTGTCTTCACTGAAACGCCTACTAGAGGGGACCTTGATACCATCTGCAGGTTCTTCTTTATGTTTTTCTCCTGGCCCTGAGCCAGGTGTCCGGGGTACCGGTAACTCACCACTGTCACCAAGCCTATTTACTGGGCTATGCCACTGAACATCTGGTAACATTTCTGTATGTTTGGTTACTGGGTTAATCAAATAACTGGAAGATTTAGTTTGTTCTTGTTTTATATCCTTCACAGCTGCTCCTCCTGAAATGACATTTTTACTGTTTGAGGATGTGCCTTGGTTTTTGGTCAGTTCTTGCAATGATGCTGCAGTTTTCTCATTTCGTAAACTCCCATTTTGCTGCCCATTAGACAGTTTTGTAGTTTCTGGATTTTTCTGCTTTTCCATATCCCCGCACAATTCATTCTCCTTATTAGCTGTTGCTTTATGGAAAGATTCCAGTACAATTTCTGTTGGTGAAGATTTCTTTTCTGGCTGAGTTTCTCTCATGGTGGTATGCCGGCTAACAGCAGTTTCTGATTTAGATAAAATCTTAGGCACAGGAGGTTTTTCTCTCTCTTTTTTGATATTATTAGAAGGGGACTTTAAAGGGGAAGACACAATGGGAGAGTCAAGATTAAGAGAAGAAATTTCGTTCTTTTCTTTGTTTTGGGACACCGTTTTACGGTTTGGTCCCTGTGTATTTGCCACCAGAGAGGCAGTGCTATCGAAACAGAGCACCCGTCTATGGCTTTCAAATGGTTTGCTTGCTGGAATTGTACCCTCTCCTGAGAAGGGAACCGTGATTTCATCCAATTTTCTTCCAAGATCTGTTGCCATATTCTTGTCAGAAGTTTCAGTTCTAATAAAAACAAAACAAAACAAAAAAAAAACAATCACTTGTACCAATACAAAGAATCCTTTACGTTTTAAACCTAAGCATTCAAATAATCTTATGATTAGAAACTACTTTTATGCTCACCTTTGTGCATGAAATCCGACTGCATGATTTGAAGAATCCACCAAATTATTTACCTGTTTTCCTAAAATTATATATGAATCAATTAGAAAACATTCTTGAGAAACAGAATATACACCTGTGAAAGCAGCTGGAATAGGCCACAGTATCACACATCATGAGAAAAAGTGTTAAATGATAGCTAATGTACCAATGAAATACTTCATTCAACATACTGGCTTTTAAAAAGAAGTTTTGTAGGAAGTAAAACTATTCGTTTTTGCAGATGACATTATCTTAACACATAGAAAACTCCACAGAATCCATAAGGAAGCCTTTAGAACTCATAAATAAATTCAGCAAGGTGGCAGGGTACAAAGTCAATACATAAAAATCAGCCAAGTTTCTATGACTCAGTAATAAACAAATGGAAAAGGAAATTAAGGAAACATTACTATTTACAATAACATATAAAAGAAATAATTTAACCAGGAAGCTAAAGACTCATACACAGAAAACTGTAAAACATTAATACAAGAAATTAAAGACTACCCAAATAAATGGAAGGACATTCTGCATTTGTGAATTGGAAACCTTAATACAATTTTCAATTCTACCCAAAGCAATCTATACATTCAATGTAATCTTTATAAAAATTTCAATAACTTTCTTGACATACATAGAAAAGCCAATTCTCAAATTTACATGGAAGGGCAAGGACCCCAAATAGTTAAAGCAATCTTGAAGGAAAAATAAACTAGGTGACTCACCATCTGTGATTTTAAAACATATTATTATAAAGCTGCAGTAATTCAAACAGCCTGGTACTGGTATGATAATAGAGATATAGATCAAAGAAATAAAAATGAGAGTCCAGAAATAAATTCATACATCAATGGTCAACTGATTTGCTACAATGATGCTAAGTCCATTCAAAGGGGAGGTAAGGATCTCTTTAATAAGTGGTGCTGAGAAAACAAGATTTCTCCATGCAGAACAGTGAATCTGGATCCAAGTCTTATACCATCCACAAAAACAAATTTAAAATGGATCAAGAACCTAAATGCAAAAACTAAAACCATAAAATTCTTAGAAGAAAATGTAGGGGTGTGGCCATGGAGCCTAATTGTTACAATAGGTTATCAGTTACGACAACAAAAGCACAAATAGCAAAAGACAAAACAGGTAAATGGGCTCTCATAAAAATTAAATACTTTGTTTATTAAAGGACTTATCAAAAAAAGTGAAAAGACAACCTACTTATTTAGAAAAAAATTTCAGGAACCTTGTATCTGACAACAGTTTAATATTAAAAATCTCTCTCTATATAGAAACTCTGCAACTTAACAACAAATAGACAAGCAATCCAATCAAAAATTGGGCAAAGGACTAGAACAGACATTTCACAGAAAAGGATATTAAAATGACCAACAAACACAGGAAAAGGTGATCAATGACATTATCCATTACAGAGATGTAAATCAAAACTACAATGACATACTGTGGTGGTTATGTTTGTATGTCAACTTGGCTGGGCCTGGTTGAGTGGCTGGGCGCTGGTGGTAGTTATTCCACATGATGAGACTAGCAATCAACTCCATGGGGGGATCTACTACAGGCAGCTGTATAGCTGCTTTGGGTATGTGGTCTGCTTCCTGTATATAAGAAGCAGCATTGGGAATGGTCTCTAGCTTATGGCATGCTAGGACTCTGCATGTAGCCGTGTCATTGCTCAGCAGCCTGCTGTGCTCTGCCGACCTTGGGACTTGCAATGGACTTGAATTACTGGCCTGCTGTGTGGTTTTGATAACATCAGGACTGTGCCTTTTTACTTGTCAACCTTGGGTTTGTCAGCCTCAGGAGCCAGCAGCTGTCTGAGTGAAGAAACACCTCTAGCTCCAGTGGGGTGGGAGCAAGAGGCAGAGCTGGACCCCAAGGTTGAGGGGCTTTCACCCAGCCCCTAGAGCCTGGTGCTTTGAACTTGGACTTAAAGCCTCCAAATTTTAAGAATAAACTCCTGCTTGTTAAGGCCATCCCATTTGTGGTATATTCTTGTCAGAGTGGCACTAGGTAACCAGAACACATACCATTTCCTTCCTACTAGTAAATGGCAATGATTAATAGAAGGGAAAAGAGCTAGCTGTTCACTCCATGTGGAGAAACTGGAATTGTCAACCACTGCTTGTGAGAACGTAAAATGGTACAGCCACTGTGGAAATTAGTTTGGCAGTTCCTCAAAAATTTGAACATTCACCTACCATACGAGCCAGCAATCCCAATCCTAGGTATATACCCAGAAGAAATGAAGGCTGGAATACAAACCAAAATATGTATACCAATGTTCACTACAGCACTTTTCACAACAGCCAAAACATGGAAACCATCTAAATGTTCATCAACTGATGAACAGATAAACAAAATGTGGTGGATACATATAATGGAATAGTATCCAGCCATCAAAAGAGAAAGGAAGTCCTGATGCATGTCACTACATGGATGAACCTTGTAACTATCATACTGAGAGAAGTCAGTCAGTTGCAAAGGAAAAAATCCTGCAGCAAATATAAAAACCAAAGATTATTAGTGGTTACAAAAGGGTGGAAGGAAGGGAGGGAAGGGGAAGTTTCTGCTAAGGGGGCACTGAGTTTAACAGTGGTGGAATGATTTGGAAAAGTATAGTGAGAATAGCTGTACAACTTGAGGAATATAATCAGTGTCACTGAACTGTACATGTAGAAACTGTTGGGATGGTGTGTTTTTTTTATGCGTATTTTCATCACAATAAAAAAAGAGAACAAAGCAGCTCTTTAATAGATATAAGACTACCACTCAAGTTAATTAATACATGTCTACCCTCTACTTAGGAGCTCTGGTAGCAAAGTGCCTAAGGCATTTGACTGCTACCTAGAAGGCTGGCAGTTCAAACCTACCAGCCACTCCTCAGAAGGAAGGTTGGGCAATCTACTTCCATAGTGATATTGCCTCGGAAACCCAAGGAGGGGTTTCTATGAGTTGGGTCCGACTCGATGGCACATAACACCAAGATGGTACACATAACATAACAACAACAACAACAACCCTCTACTTAGTGATTTATCCTCCTTTTGCCTTCTACCCCTGGTAACTGTCAGCAATGCTTCTTTCTGTATATAAACTTCTCTTGACTTTTTACAGTAGTGGTCTTATACAGTATTTGTACTTTTATGATTGAGTAATTTTACTCAGCAGAATGTCCTGTAGGTTCATCCATGCTATGAGGTGTTTTGCAGATTCACTGTTACTCTTTAATCTTGTGCAATATTCCATTGTGCGTACCATCTTGTTTATCCAGTCACCTGCTGATGGGCACTTAGGTTGTTTCCATCTGTTTGCTATTGTGAAAAATGGTTATCAGTAGCACTGGCATTAAGTGGAAGCTTGTTGGAAATGCAAAATCCCAGGCCCTGTTTCAACGCCATTAATTCATTATCTACATTTTAACAAGATGCTGAGGTAATTCATAAACACATTAAAATTTGAGAAGTACTGCTATAAACCATCATAGAAATACATAAGGTATTTACTAAATACTTTGAAACTGTCAGGAAAAATACGGCTCATACTAATCTTAGGTCAAGCCAAAGGACAAGTGTAGGACTAGAGGACAAGAAGGTAAAGGATTCAACAAAGAAAACAACTTTCTCACAGAGCTGTCTAGTTGTAGAGCTGGCTGCCTTTAAGCAAAGGTTGGAAGACAACTATTCGGAAAGATGTAGGTACTCAAATAGAAAATATTCAGGTATTCCTACAAATAAATAAATATAAAGATATGAAGTTGACATTAACCAACTTAAAAATGTACCTGAACAAGGCTTGTTTCTTAGTCCCTGAGCTTTCTGGGATTTTGGAGGGACGGGGAATTGAGGGATACTTCTGTTGCATACAGGTGCTGCCAAAGGCATGTGAAGGACCTAGAAGAGATAAAGCCATTAATTACACTGTTTGAAAAGCTTCACTGTTCTGTTTTCAGTTATAAATCTTACCTGACGAGGAGGAGCAGAAAAGGTACTTCCACTCTGTCCAACTACAGATACAGGGATCATTCCCACCATTCCTTGAAGCACTGGCTGGACTGGAGAAGCAATTATGATAGCAGATCCTAAAAAAACAATTCTCAATAAAATAAGGTTTACCCTCGTAAGCATAAAACACCAAAATGACTACTTTGAAATAAATTCTATAAAATTATAATCCCTCTTCCTTTTAAGATAATAGATTAATTTTCCTTTTTTAAAAACTGATTTCAAAACAGCATGAAGGCTAACAAATTAACACAGTCAATGTGAAGATAAAGTGGTCTTATTATGGCATTTAGCCATGGTAAACATCATGAGGAAGCCTAAGATTCTCCAGCCAGAAAATCATATTATAAGTATATATTATATTGAAAACAATATTGGAAATGATTAGAAAATTTGTACTGAAGGCTGTGAGTCTGAATCTTACACTTTAAAATTTAGATCCCAACTGAAGGTACACAGCTCAAGATCTTCCACGTACGTGTGATGACTAGCCAGCAGCAAGGCAGCAGGCCCTTTACAGTACAGCACAGCCAGCAATGATTGTGAGACCAGGTATCAAAGGTACGTATCTAACAAATCAGTCAAAGTCTGAAAGAGCACTTACCCTCTTTCCATGCCATCTATTTCTTTCATGTCACTTAAAACTTTCTACCTCCCTTATGCTCATAACCCCCTATTATTTCAATGTATTGGTCAAAAAGGGACGAGGTAAGTATACAACAATCAAAACTATGAGGGGAAAATCACCATGTCTATGTGGCCCTTAGAATCAACAATGTGATTTAGTTCTGACCTTTTAATAAATGAGCCTTTTCCCTAACTGCTGCCGCCAGGTTGATCTCACTTTCATACACACCTAGTTTGGTCTCTCAAATTCATCACCTATGCTTGGGTTGCTTCCTTTTTACTCCAAATTCTACTTTACTTCTCTAAGCTTCAGCTCAAGTCCCACATTCTCTACCAATTCTGACTTCTTTATCTTAAACAGTCAGAAAATGATGATGATGTGTCATAAATTCTGTCCTTGAGGAACTTACAATAAAGAATGACCAAAATGACAGATTTATCAATCACCAACTATACATATAACTACATGTAATAAATGCTACAAGAGCCTCTATGAACACAAGGTTCTAAAGATGGATTGATTATGGAAGGCAGGGATAAATTAGAAAGGGCTTTATGGAGAAATACTCAGGTTATATCTTATAATGTCTCTCCAAATAGATAATTAATTCCTTGAAAATTGAGATTATAACAGTTATTTTTTAAAAAATCAACAACATTGACTTTGTTATTTTTTTTTTTAAATTAGGATTTGGATGAAGATTTACAGAGTAAATTCACTTTTCATACAGCAGTTCACATATACTTTGTCTCATGTCATTAACAACATTGACTTTAGTAGCAACACAGCTACTTGATGAGTTAGTCTTTGTTTTCTTTTCTCTTTTGGTAGCTTATTAGCATATGAACTGGGAAGTAACTGAGGAAAGAGAGTAAAATACTCAAGAAATTCACAGCTTACCAGATGATTAAAAAACAGGTATGATGGAATTAATCAGTCAGAGTAAAGAGGATGTCTAATCACAAATTTCAGAATATTTTTTTCTCACATTATCTATCCATGATTTATTACTTCCCAATTAATAATTCTACATATAAGAGAAATTAGATCCCATTCTAGAGTAGCGAAAGTCACCATGTTCTTAAAGTTACCTTGTGAAAAGTTTGGTGATACAGCCTGGTTGACAGCAAACACACTGTTTGACCTTGGAGGTGTCTGTAACTGAGGTGCTGGAGGTTGAGCAGTAATAGCTGTAGAATTTCCAGGCAACACCACAACATTAGACTGACTTGCAGGTGTTCCCAAGACTGCTGGATCAGTCACACAGGTAGCAATTAGAATGTTATTTGAATTGCCAAAAGTTGTGCTTGTAGCTGGCATCAACTGTATGTATCCTCCATCCTTGGAAACACAAGGTGTAACATTTGCTGAAGTAGAAATGCTATCTTCATTCTGAGTGTTATTTATTGTAGCATCTTCAGGTTTGAGGGCTAAAAGACTCTGTTCTACTGTGGCTGAATTTCCAATTCCTTCAGCAGATACAACAGCACCTGCAGTTTCTTCAGAAGATAGGCCTTTAACTAATTCTGCATTTTTGGTAGATGATTTAGCAGAAGACAAAATTATAGTTGGTAAGTTCTCGCCACTAATACTAGAAACAGCACTGTTAAGTTCAGTATCGGAGGAAACAAATGAATCATCACTGATGATAATTTTGAGGGAGACAATATTTGATGTATCTACCTCTGCTGAGCTGTCCCTAGAAGGTTTATCACCAGTATTTTGAGACTCAGAGTTGGAATCTCCCATTGAAGAACACACAGATTCTGAAGGAAGAGAGTGACTGTCTTCTATAGGACTGACCTCTGGAGGCATCAAAGCCACTTCCACACAGTTATTATTTTCACTCAGAGAGAGAAAAATAGTATCTCCATCTTCTTTTATAGAAGAAGAAGACTCTTGTGAATCCAAAGCAGCTTTCTCAGACTTTGATGGCCGAGTTTCATTTTCCGTATGCTTTAACTCAACAGACACTGACTCATCAGATAGTTGTTTAACTTCAGCTATGGAATCTCTAAGACAAATGTCTACTTGTTGACCAGATACATTTAAACCTGAATTTTCAACAGAAATAGGTAATATTTTACTTTGGAGTGAAGAATTATCTTGGCAATCGGAAAGTTGTTGTGATGTTACTGGTAATATGTTATTAATTTCAATTTTATTCTGGTGAATTTCATTAGAATCTGGTGACTTGGAATTATGAAAATTAGTCTTAAGTCTTAATGTATCATTAGAACTTTCACAAAATTGACTTTTTCCAGATGGTTTTCCAGTCACTGAAGTATTTTGGGACATAGGTTGGGAACTTTTTCCAGAGAGAAGTAAGTTTTCACTGTTAGTTTCATCACCAAGTGAAATAAATGAAGTTATTGGTATATCAGACTGATCAGGCTGTAACTGAGACTCACTTGGAACACTTGGAGACAACGAATTCTTTTCAACTTCCATAGCTATTTCAGTTTCAGTGGACATCTGACTGGTGTATAATTCAGCACACTGCTGATTACACACAGCATCAGAATTTCCTCTTTGGTTAAAGTCATTTAAATTAGGCACAGACTCAAAGGTAATATCAAGGTTACATTTTTGTTCAACAGGTACAGCTGTTTTAAAGGCCTTTTTTTGGATGCTAGAGCCTATTTGGGAAAAATGTTCCTGGGCTTCCTGTCTAAGCTCATCATGGTTGCTGCCATCCTTCAAAGTATTTGATGCTTCTTCATTTTGATAGGCTGTACAAAACGGGGGCTGATCATCTGTAAAATATCACGATGATAGAAAGATATGGTGGATATGTTCAAGTTCTGAGGTAGTCATCTTTACTGTAAAACTTATTTTACCAAGGAAGTAACTAATCTTTGACATACCAGAAAGTAAAGTCTGACAAACTCTATCCCCCATTTTCTGAATATTGAGAAATTTAGAAGTAGTTCTCTAATAATTGATCCCTTTTTATACTAGTGCCAAACTGCCAAATTTCTTAGACAACAGATGATATAATGAAGGAACAGTACACAAGTTAAAGAACAACTAATATTTACCAATATGTTTCAAAACCAACCAACCAACCAACCCTAAAACTTGGCTCCAAACATCTATTTTTCTTTTCTTTTTCAGGAACAGCTGACTTTCCAACTTCTACTATTTCTATTGACTTTATTTTATCTGCTATACTCTTGCAGTTACAGGTGAAATGGCACAAAGAATATTTTTCATGATCAACATTTGATCTCATTGTGTACTTTTTAACATTCAATAAACATTTCCTAAGGACAAACTCTATGTTTGGTATTGAGGTAGAAAGATGAATGACCTAGTTCCTGCCCTTGGAGAGATCAGTCTAGTCAGGGAGGCAGATACAGATTAGAAAGTTACAAATAAAGCACTGTAACAACTGTAATAGGAATAAAAGCAATTCTTTCTACCAGGAGACTGGAAAAGCATTATAAAAGCATAAATGATCTTGAAAAATATATAGAAGTATGATGGATGGCATGAGAAGAAAGGGGATTTTAAAAACACCACTCTAGCAACGCTATACTGTGCTTTAAAGCATTCAGTTTAAGACAGAAAATATTAACATAAACCAAATGAAAAATACAAGAGAAAAACAAAACAGAAAAATATGTTAACTGTCATACAGTGCTGTTACTATGACACTGGTAAAGTGGTTATCTGGTGCAGAGCACACTGAATCCTTAATGGAAAGAATACTGGAAATTATGTCTCGGTTACAGAAAATCAGAGGAAGCAGTCATTTTCTTAGTGAAGTGGGAAGACTTTTTTTTAGAAGAAAGATTTCAAGTTTCATTTTGTATAGTGTAAGAGCTTAACTAAAACACAACATTATATTCCAGATATAATATATAGTGAGAAAGACACCAAATTCATTGCCATCAAATTAATTCTAACTTATAGTGACTTACAGGACGGAGGAGAACTACCCTATAGGGTTTCCAAGGCTGTAAATCTTTACAGAAGCTGCCTGCCACACCTCTCTCCCACGGAGCAGTTTGTGGGTTTGAACTGCCAACTTTTTAGTTAGCAGCTGTGTGAATAACCACTGCACTACTAGGGCTCCCGAGAAAGACACACCTGACTATAATTCAGTGTAAGAGAAAATGGAGGACTGGGCTTGGTATAGGCAGAAGACTCCAAAGGGCAGTGTAGCCTGAGGTATCAGAAAACTAATTTTTAGAAAATAAAATTTGAAATTTGAAGCCAGTAGATTTTTAGGAGTAGGACGTGATGACTTTTAAAAAATAGGTGAGCAGAAAAGAACATGTGAGTAGAAAAGATAATTTTGGTAGAGATTGCTGTAGACAGCATAGAGGTGGTAATGAAAAGGCAAAAAAGTTTTGCAAAAACCTGAGAAGGTAGGATAACAGTCACCTTTGAGGAGTGGGGTTTGAGGGAGTAGTGATTGAAATGGATGTGAACAGGGGATTTGTAGTCTGGCAGTGTTCTGTCTTTTGACTTGGGAGGTAGTTACATGGATATTTGCTTCATGGCAATTCAATGAGCTGGACACACATGTATTGTGCATTTCTGTGCATGTATATTATGTTTCACAAGAAAAACAAGTTTTTTAAAAAATTTGGCAAATATTTTAAGAGTGCTGTTTTTTAGTTGCTATTGAGTAGATTCAGATTCATGGCAAGTATGTATCAGAACTGTGCTCCCTAGGGTTTTCAAGGCAGTGAATTTTCCTAAGTACATCTCTAGACCTGTCTGCCAAAGTGCCTTTGGGTAGATTCGAACTGACAACCTTTCAGCTAGTAGTTGAGCATTTAACTGTGCCATACTCTTAAAGAGTTCAGATGGACTTATTCACTGTCTTCCCTCATTTAGTTAAGCATTTAGCATGTGCCTAGGAAATTTCATGGGACAGTTCTACTCTGTCACATTGGGTCTCTATGAGTCGGAACAGACTCAACGGCACCTAACAATTATGTGCTACAATGGCATTTCATGGAAGGCAGAAATGAAAAACGAAGACCAAAAAACTTTAGTACACATAGAAGAAATGACTTAAAACCTCATAAATCTTCAAATCCCAGACCACCACTATAGTACATAATTTCTCTTAGACAGGTGACATACAGATACCAAGAAGACACTTACTAGGCTGAATGACTGATACCCGCATACCAACCGTACAAATGAGGGATTCAAATTTGTGCCTAAATAAAGTTATGTCAAGTATTACAGACTTTTGTCCAACTGGTTTACACTATTAGTATCATATTATTCATGTCAAAAATCTATACATCAAGACAGAATGAGTAACACAATTACACCTTTTAAAAAAAACATTAAAAGGCAAATTTTTTAGTAAACTAGAAATAGAAAAAATGACCTATGTAGTAATTTGAACAACCTTCAAATTAAATGTAAATAATATTTTCCACCTTTGAAATTTTAAGAAAAATATCAAGATACAGATTGAGGATATTAACAAAATTAAATCCTTACCAGATGCCTGTGTTTCAAAAGGGCTTTTAACTGCTAGATTAGTTTCATCTGTTAAGATTACACTGGGATTAGTTTCCATGTGCTGACTGGAAATGCCATGTGGTATATTTTTATTACTCTTTATTTTACCTGTTAAAAAGGGAATAACTGATTAAATAATGAAAATAAAAATATGCATCAATACTACTTGACAGTGGTCAAGTCAATGTTAAACTTTGGTTTTAGGTATAGTCTTCTGGATGTTTTTAACATGCTGTGTGTCATTTGTAAGTACAAAATTTTTCCATCAGACCAGTAGTTCTTAAGCTTTAACACTTATCAGAATCAGCTGCACAGCCCAAGAATTTGCATTTTAACAAGTTCCCAGGTAATACTGATATTGCTGGTGCAGGGACTGCACTTTGGTAACTAATGCACTAGACCAGAAGATTGAGGGCAATAACCAGGTTTTGTATTCCTTTTGTATTAGCAGTATTAAGTACATTGTACACGCAGTAGGCCTTCATACATTCTTGTTGACTGAGAACACACTCACAAAAACAAAAAACAAAACCATTTTCTGTATTTATAGCTGAAGTTTCCTTAAGTACCAACAAATCAAATCAACTCCAAACCAAACCAACACCCTTTCATATACATCCATATGTTTGCTATAACGAAAATAGCAATTTTCAGAGGCTCTGGGGAATGTTGCTTAAAATTTTTTTTTTGGGTTAAAAAAAAAATCAAAACCAAATTCACTGCTATCAAGTCAATTCTGGCTCATAGCGACTCCAAGGGGTTTCTGAGGCAGTAAATCTTTATTGAAGTAAGTTGTCCCCTCTTCCTTCCATGGAGTGGCTGGTGGCTTTGAACCACCAACCTTCTAGTTAGCACTTAATGCCTTAGGCACTACACCACAAGAACTCTTGTCTCTCCGGTTAAGTACCAAGAATTTGAGGAAACTTTTCTTCTATCTTCCTTGAAAGAAATGTTTTACTTACCATAGTCAAAGAGATCAAAGAGTGCCTGAAACGCTGGGTCTGATTCTGTCTGTTCTAATATATCTTGTATGGCTTCTTCAGACATGTGGATTTCACTCTGCAAAAAAAAAAAAGTGAGCTGAAGGCATGATCTTAAACTGAATAAAGATGGTTTAATACCAGCAAAATAATGAGGGGACATTTGATGTTAACTTTTAGGCAGTGTCCTTTCTAAGAATTGTCCCCTGCTAATTTTAACTCTACAATATGCTCACATAAAAGAAATTCAAGTAATAAAACTATGACAGTATAAGATGAATGCCCCTTAATTCAACTTACTAGATTTAGTTAATCACTTTGGTGAACATATTACCAAATATTAAAGCAAAATGAATATAGAGACTATCTTATGTATACATAGTAACAAATAAAATCATACTGTAATGTCTGCTTTCTTCATACCCCAAGTCTTTCAATAGAAATCTCTCTCATCCGTTTTGTGTTTTAGTTTCTTTCATATTAAACGCTTTCTTCAATTGTTTGACAATACTGCTGGTCTGTTCATATTTAAAAGCGGCTTTCCAAAAGCTACCTGAAAGCTCTATGTCAATGTGGGAAACTTGGCAACTACAATCAAGGGCGTAGAACAATACTGCAGAACCACGTACATTATTAGTTCTTTTCTTTTGAGCTAGTTGGATTTTCAGCTGGGAGACTTCATGAGTGACAACAATGTTTCTTGGGAAGAGAGTAAGAAGGGGAGAGGATACAGAGTTTAAATACTTCCTAAATGTTTGTAGCTCCATGTTTATATTTCCTTTTAGAAATACCAGTACTACTTCCTGAGCCATTTTGGGATTTCTGTCATAAAATGCTGAACTTTGTGTTAGTGGCTTAGAGCACTGGGTATGTGAAGTCATTAACTACTTGTCCATTTTGGCTTCCAAGCTTTTGTTACTGTTCTGTTCTCTTTTCTTCTTTGTCCTGGTAGGCTTGCATTTTCAAAAATTCCATCTGTTTAGTGGAAGAGTAGAAAGCTAAATGTTTAAACCACTCTCTTTCTAAAAGGAAGAAACTTTTATCAAACATGTCTTTTTTTGCAGGTGCCATAAATTAGCTAATTACCACAGTTGGACATTTGAATTTTTCCTAGTTTTTAGTTACGGCAAATAATTCTAAAATGAAAATCTTTATTCCAGCAACCATTCATTTCTAAGAATAAATTCTTAACAGCAAACTCACCAGGTCTAAGGATATATATTTAAAATGTTGATAATTACTGCCAAACAATCTTCTAGAGAGAATCTGGTATGAGAATGCCTATTCCATTCTGAATAAGAATGTACACATTCTCATCAATGTAGTCTTTAAAAAAGGTCACCTCTTCTTTTAATTTGTATTCCTTTGATTACTGAGTTGAGTGTAATTGCCATGTTTACTGGACATGTGAACTTCTTTTCTGAATTGCTAGTTTGAGGACAGGATTTACTCCTGAAGAACTTGCTGGTGGGCAATGATGGGGTACAGTGTCCCCTCCTCATGAGCAGTCAGGAGAGTTGCTGGAAATCTCTCCCATTTCTAAGCTGTTTTGGGAAAAACAATAACTTGTTTCCTTTTAAAGTCACTGTGAATAGATTAGATTGATACTTCTCAAACTACAGAATGTTTGATTCTGAGTGACAGTTAATAGCAGTATGACAGAGGGTATGCAAAGTCAATGGATAAGCATGGTATCTTTCTTTTTAATGAATTCTTGCTGCTTTAAGTTTATATTAATCTTACTTAAGGATTTAAGGGATGATTTTTCTTAAGAAAACAAAAAATGAACACTTATTACAGAATGAAAAACAAAATTTGTATGATTTTTTTCAGCTAAAATTTAAAATTTCAAAGCAGTTTTAGTACACTATGGCTAGGGGTACTTATATATTCTTTTAATACCTGGAGATTTAAAATTTTCAATTTTAGCTATCTATGTATTATTCTATGAGAAAATGCATTAAATAGTTAAATAATAAAATAAAAAAGGATTCTGAAGGAATTAAAATAACGAAAAGAAAATTCAGTGGTTTTACCCAAATTTCATTATCTAAAAGAAAACTTGGTATGAAAAATTCATGTGGGCATGACAAAAACAAAAAACAAAAAACAAAATGTTTACACTGTCCAAAGGGTCTAAATAAAAGGATATATATAGTATGCTAGTCAGGAGTTCTGGTGGTATACTGAATAAGGCACTTGACCGCTAACCAGAAAGCTGGCAGTTCAAACCCACCAGCCATTCTTCAGAAGGAAGAATAGGCAACCTACTTCCATAGTGATACCGCCTCAGTAACCCAAGGAGGGGTCACTATGAGTAGGGTCTGACTCAAGGGCACATAACAACAACAACAACAATTCTGTAAAGATTTACAGCCTCGGACACCCAATGGGGGTTACTATGAGTTGGAATTGACTCGATGGCAGTGAGTTAAGTGTGCTAGTCACAATCTTGGCTGCTTTAGAAAAAGTATTTGCTCACAGACAAATCTCAAAACACACACTTAAATTTCCTCCATTACCAGCTTATTCTCTTTCACCTTTACCACCATATATAAGCAACAGTGACTACAACTCCTATGTTTATTTGGTTAGCAGCAAATCTCACATAGACAATTCTTCATTCAGTTACTAACCTTTCCTTCTTCAAGTACCTTGTTTGTTTTATTTGGTAAAAGTATTGTTTGAATTTGTTATGTATCTATGACATATTATTTCATTTTATCTTTACATTACTATAAAGTTTGTAGCAGTGTAGAATAACTGTGATTTGCATCTATACTGTATTGTTGCTTACTGTACAAAAATATACTCATTAATGAATTGCGTAAATTTTGAAAACTTAAAAATCCATGTTGTGATGTTGTATGGGTATAGAAGAGTGTTTTACTAATATCTGGAAAAGTTTAGTTATTAGATGGGATAGGAATATCTTACTACTTTTCCCAATTAAATAATACAGGATAGATTTTATATGAAAATTCATTATTCAACAAGCTTTTCTCAGGAACAAATTACATATGAAAATGAAGGAAAGAAACTGCTATCTTAAATGACTTAAATGAGTATTTTAAATCATTTTAGACATTTAATCTGTTGGTAATCATTTTAAAATGAAACTAAAATACTATCAGTTTTAACTATATGTATTTTAAACACACACACACACACACACACAAACACCCTACCCATACCTGAAGTCCCAGGAGTTCATCAATTGAAGCCTCTGGCTCAGTAGGATTGCTATCTGTTTGCTTAGGTATTTGAATAATATTGTTGTCACTGTAACACACAAAGGAAAATCTTTAGCAGTGTACTTTAGTAACACAAAACTAATCAGGCAGTTTAAACGTAGCTTACCTAGTTAAAAATTTATTAATGTTTTCTGCCAGCTTTTCTTGAAGAGATTTATTGCTTAATATTTTTTCTCGTGCATTTTCAATAACCATTTGCTGTAAAAGAAAGTTAGTATTAGCAAAATAGTAGTAAAGAGTATTGTTTATTTAAAAAGAACTAATTAATGGAAACTGGGTAATTTTAATAAAACTAGGTAGAAATTTAAAAGCTGTGGTGGTTCCCTCTATCTAAACACTGAATGCTGAAATTTATAACTTACAAGTATTTTCACAGATTCCTCACCAACTCTTCATTATTTACAGAATACAGCTTAAACTCTTTAGCATATTATGCTCTTGTTAGTTGCTCCTGTGCTGATTCTGACTCAAGGTTACCCCGTGTGTTCAGAGTAGAATTGTGCTCCACAGAGTTTCCAAGAATGTGACTTTCAAAAGCAGACTAGCAGGGCTGTCTGCTTAGGTGCCCTGGGGGAGGTTTTGAACAATCTTTCACTAATAGTCAAGTGTGTACCTTCTTGCTCCACCTAGGGACTCTTCAGGATATTTCTTACGAGATTTAAAATAATGTGGCCCCAGTTAAACGCTCTATTATACTGCACAATCTAGCAACAACAAAGTATTAATAGTTTCCCAAACATAGCACTGGTTTTTATTGGTGCATTTGTACATGCTTTCTCTTTTGACTGGACTATCTCCTTCAGTTACACATCCCTATTCTCTATTCCAATGCTATTCCACTGCAAAGTCTTGCAGAAATACTGTATGATACACACATTATGTGTACCAGTAGTTTTGTAACTTAGATATATTTCAAGTTACAAAGTTTTAGGATGTTACTTACTTTTTCTACTGCAAATGCATTTGGATCCTGAAAATTCCATATAGTTGAATGAGGACCAGACAAAGTGAGACTTTTCTTTTGAGATTCACTGAAACACATTTAAAAGCTTATCTTTTAACTAGTATGTTTAAAAGATTAAATGAAGACATATATGAGTATATACATTTTAAAGTCATCATGGTAAATAGATAGTTTCTCAATTTATGGCAGTAATAAAAGGTAACAGAGTAGGAAAAGTCTAGACTAGGATTCAGAAGAATTTGAAGTCTAGCTTTAGCACTTACTAGCTATAAGAGTAGGAGCTCTGGTAGTGTAGTGCCTAAGGTACTTGAGTGCTAACCAGAAGGCTGGAGGTTCAAACCCTCCAGCCACTCCTCGGAAGGAAAATGGGGCACTACTTCCATGGTGATACTGCCTCGGAAACCCAAGGAGGGGTCGCTATGAGTTGGGTCCGACTCGAGGGCACATAACAACAACAACAACAGCTACGAGACTTAATGTAAGAGAAGCTCTTATTCTGATCATTTTAAAATGGGGTAAAAACAACTGCATTATTGGGTGAGCAGAAGAAATGAAAAAGTATATATACAAAAGCAAAGTGTGCAGCAAATGTTAGATATTTTTATGGTTTATTGCAAGGAGGATAAAATGTGAAAAATGTGTTTTACAATACAATAGCAAATAGTCTCAAGAACTTAACCCAGTCTTACTGTTTTAGTCACAGTGCAAGTATCTGGCATATTTCTCATTTTTTAAAATTCAGGTTACAATGTTTTTTGTTTTTTTAAATTTCTATTGGGATTTGGGTGAAAGTTTACAAACTCATTTTCCATAGAGCAGTTCATAAACATTTTGTTTCATGACAATGATGGCAATTCTCCACCATGTAGCAGCTCTCTTCCCATTTCCACCTCTTTCCTGTGTCCTTTCTTATGCATTCCTGCCCCCTGACCTATCCCTCTGTGCAAACTCTACACTTCTGAACACTCATGATTGATTGTTCTAAAGAGTGTATCTACCCGATATAAACGTTAACCCTATATGCCTGTTTATTGTTTGGCTGGAAGCCACAGAGTGAGTTCAATTCTAGACCTGAAGGGTAACTAGTGTCCACAGTCTCGGGGGTCTCACCAGACTCTATCAGAGCAGTAAACCTATTTTTTTTTCTCCTTTTTAAATGATTTTGAGCTTTGTTCCACATTGCTCTACCACTCTATCCATGATCCCCTATAGTGATCCCTTTCTAAATGGCTGACAGTGGTAGTCAGGCACAGTCTAGTTCTGGTCTCATGGTCATATAGGCTGAGATTTCACATGGTCCACTAGTCCCCTGGACTGACTGTTTCTGTTTCATTGGTTTTCTTCATTCTTCTTTGCTCTGGATGAGAAGAGACCCATTATTATATCCAGTTGGCTGCTTACAAACTTTTAAGACCCCAGTGGCTACTTACCAAAGTAGGATGTACAACAATGTTTTTGTGTGGTATGTTATGTCAATTGAGCTTGATGTCCCCTGCAACCATGGTCCCGAGACCACAGATCCAACAACTCTCTCGACCAGGATGGCTGACTTTGCCTAAGAAGTTATCGTAACTTTGTCCCATTAGTTCCAGTTACATGGCCGTTCTTACAGCATATACATATATGCATGTAGAAGTATAGTCTGCCAACCTTATATATGGTCATGGGTGTATTCCCTTTTGCCTAGACATACCTGATCATTCAGCTTGTCTACCCATCTATTTACCCATAGATTAACATTTGTTATCATTAATAATGCAGAATTGTATACGTACGAGGGTTTATCTTTGTTTTCTGTACCCCTGAGTTTACAATGTCTCTCAAAAAACATTTACCTTTTACGTCGACCAGGAGACATTAAACTGGCATGAGTTTTCCGTTCCTGAGAAGCAGGAATTATATTTAAAGCTTCCCCGGCTGTATTTTAAGAAAACAAAACAAAACAAAAAAATCCCAAGTTGAGGAAATTGAGTAATTTTGTAAACCTGAATTATTTGTAAAAGTAGCATAAAATAGGAGTTTTTCACTCAAAATTAAATTCAGTTAATATTTACTGTGTGACTACTATGTAAATACATTATAAAAGATATTAAGATGAATACAGTATAGTCCACAAACCTAAGATTTTACAATATAGTGTCAATAAATAATAACACAAGAACGTAAAATGTGTAAGAAATTACTGATACTACCCCAATGCTCACTCATACTGTTTTACCTTCACAAGTCTCATTTGTACTGAAAAAGAGAGCATGTACACAAGGATTTAAAAAAAAAAAGTCAAAATAAGTATTAGAAGAATACATTATATGTATGTGAGAAATACAAAGCAGTCTCCTTAATTTCTGCAACAGATATTTAAGTTGGCCTAATCATCAAATCTGAAAGCACAAGTTAAAGATCTTAGACCAATGTCAACAGATGGAGAGGAAAATTTAAACTTACTAGTTACAGCGTCTTGTGACTGAGAATGGTTAACCACTACAAAACTCGACCTTAACGGAGTTGAAATTTGGCCAGCTGGTCGAACAACTTGTGTAGCTGTCAAAGGAGAAGTAGTAAACTGTCCTGAATTATATGGTAAAGCCAGCAACTCTGAACTGACGGGAGCTGTGTGAGATGCAAGCCTTCTTTGCCGTTTGATTTCTGCAATTCCACTTCTTGTTCTGGCTAAAACACATGAGCATTTAAACATTAAGTTAATGTCAGAGTAATTTAGGAATTTTAAGAAATGTACATGATGTATGTCCCACTATTTAACCTAATAAACCAACAGATGGATAAAAAAGTCCCTTTTAAAAAAATTATTAAATGTAACAATTTTGTAAGAAATGAAATGAGTATACCCAAACTTAAGTCCAAGGTTACAATTCTATAGTACTTCATACTGATCCCCAAAAACCAAACCCATTGCCATGGAGTTGACTCTAACACACAGCAACCCTATAGGGCAGAGGAGAACTGCCCAGAGAGTTTCCAAGGCTGTAAATCTTTACAGAAGCAGACTGCCTCATCTTTCTCCAGAGGAGTGGCTGGTGGGTTCAAACTGCCAACCTTTGAACTGGCAGCCGAGTGCTTTAACCATTACACCACCAGGGCTTCTTTTCATACTGATTACATCCCTAAAATTAAGAAACTTAGAGGATGAGAATTAAAAGACTATACGAGAGCCAATAGGGAATGTAAGGACTATTTCAAGTGTCTATTTTTATGATAAATAAAAATACTATTTCCTAATATGACTGCTAACCAGAAGGCTGGCGGTTCAAACCCACCAGCCACTCCTCGGAAGGAAGATGGGGCAATCTACTTCCATAGTGATACTGCCTTGGAAACCCAAGGAGGGGTCGCTATGAGTCAGGTCCGACTTGACGGCACACAACAGCAACATGATAATGGGCACTCTGGTGGCATAGTGCCTAAGGCATTTGACTGCTAACGAGAAGGATGGCTGTTCAAACCCACCAGCCAGTCCTCACAAGGAAGACTGCACAATCTACTTTCATAGAGATACCACCTTGGAAACCCAAGGAGGGTCATTATGAGTCGAGTCGACTTGATGGCAGTGAGCTTGGTTTTGTTTTTTTAGTATGGTAGTGTGTTTACTTAGGAAAAACAGAACTTTAAAAATATATATACCTAGGACACATGTATTGTCAATAAATAGTCAATGAGAGTAATCATGAGTTTAAAGTTGAATACAAACCTCTCTGATTGGCAGCAAACCCTGGGGAACTTTGCATACTCCTAACAAATAAAAGAAAGTAATTAATCATTAAAAATTTTGTTGCCAGTGATACACTGATTTAATTACATTCAGAACTGAAGCAAAGTATAAATTAAAAGGTAATAAATCTCTCTCAGACAAAAAAAAGTATTTTTAATTTTTTAAATTGTGATTTGGGTGAAAGTTTACAGAGCAAATTCACTTCCTATACAGCAGTGAATAGACAAATCTCTTCACTTTGTCTCATGATATTCACTACAATTTACCACAATGTAACAACTCCTCTCCCACTTCCTCCCCATAATTACCTCTTCCCTGTGTCCTTCCCTCCATACACTACTGCCCCCTGAGCTCTCTCCCTGGGCATACACAGCCTTTCTATTCTCCCATGACTGTTCCCTCCAAGGAGTGTATTTACCTAATCTAATGTTCACCTCATAAGCCTACCTTTTGTTTGGCTGGAAGCCACACGAGTGGGTTCAATTCCAGACCTGAAGGGCAGCTAGGGGCCATAGTCTCAGTGGTTCTACCAGGCTGACTAGCAAAACTGCTCCTCCCTTTTTTCCAAATGATTTTGAGTTTTGTTCCACATTGTTCTCCCTCGCTATTCAGAATCTCCTACATAGATCCCCCTCCAAGTGGTTGACAGTGGTAGCTGGGCACCATCTAGTTCTTCTGGTCTCATAGTTGTATAGGCTGCGGATTGCATGGTGTACAGTTGCTTGGACTAATTTTTTCCATGAATCTTTAGTCTTCTTCATTCTTCTTTGCAGGGGATGAGGAGTGACCTGTTGTTGCATCTAAATGGCCACTTGCAAGCTTTTTAGATCCCAGTCACTACTCATCGAAGTAGGAGGTGGAACAATGTTTTGTGTAGTATGTTATGCCAATTGAGCTTGATGTCCCCTGCGACTATGGTTCCAAGCCCACAGGTCCAACTACTCCCTCCCTCTGGGTAGCTAGCTGTGGCCAAGAAGTGACTACAACCTTGTCCCTTGTCAGCGCTACTACATACCTGGGAATTCTTATAGAACATACTAATACACCTGTAGAGACACTGTCTGCCAACCCTACACGTGGTCTTGGGCACTGCCCCCCCCCCCCACTGAAACAGCCATGTCTACCTTCACTGGCAACACAGTCCTGTGTTCATCTTTGTTGTCTGTACCTTCGTTGTCTGTACCTTCCATGTACCTCTCTATGTCTTCCTCTCACTCAATGCCACCATGTTGGTCACTTACATTGGGTACATTACCCTTCTCTTCACCCAAATCAATACTTGTCTCTACCTATCTAACAATGTTCCCTCCCCTCCCACTTCCATATATAAACCTTTCCTTGGCTTTTTATAATAACAGACTAATACATATTTGCCGGGAGCTCTGGTAGCATAGTGGCTAAGGCACTTGACTGCTAACCAGAAGGCTGGCGGTTCAAATCCACCAGCCACTCCTCGGAAGGA
>NW_006921623.1:17573593-17640580 GCF_000298275.1 Orycteropus afer afer | reverse complement strand
AGTATAGCAGGGATTGTGGGGCTGGCGCGGGATCGGGCAGTGTTTCGTTCTGTTGTGCATGGGGTCGCTATGAGTCGGAAACGGCTCAACGGCACTTAACAACATAACAACAACAACAATGGCTAATGATCATGAACATTTCTTCATTTGTTTTTTGGCCACCTGAATATCCTTTTTGGTGAAGTGTCTATTCATGTTGTCTGCCCATTTTTTAATTGGATTATTTGTCTCTTTGTTGTTGAGGTGTTGGAGTTTTCTATAAAGTCTAGAGGTAAATCCCTTGTCGGATATGTCATTGCTGAATATGATTTCCCAATCTGTACATTCTCTTTTGACTCTTTTGGAGAAGTCTTTGGAAGCACATAAAAATTTAATTTTTAGAAGGTCCCATTCATCTGGTTTCTCCTCTGCTGTTTGTGCATTTTGGGTTATGCTTGATAGTCTATTTATGCCCTATATTAGAGCCCCAAAATTTGCCCCTAATTTTTCCTTGAGGAACTTTATAGTTTGAGGTTTTACATTTAACTCTTTGATCTATCCGGAGTTAGTTTTGTGTATGGTGTGAGGTACATCTCTTGTTTCATTTTCCTGCAAATGGATGTCCAGTTTTGCCAGCACCATTTATTAAACAGACATTCTTCTCCCATTTGATGGATTTCAGACCAATGTCAAAGATCAGCTGACCACAGGTCAATGGATCTATTTTTGGGTTCTCAATTCTATTCCATTGGTCTATGTATCTGTCACTGCACCAATACCAGGCAGTTTTGACTACTGTGGCTGTATAGTTGGTTTTGAGATCTGGCAGTGTCAGACCTCCTACTTTGTTTTTCTTCTTCAATAGTGCTTTGCTTATCTGAGGTCTCTTTTCTTTCCATATAAAGTTAGTAACTGGTCTCTCCATATACATAAAGAATGTTTGTGGTATCTAGATTGGGATTGCACTGAATGTATAGATTGCTTTGGGTAGAAATGACATTTTCACAATCTTCAATCTTCCTATCAACGAGCATGTTATACTCTTCCATTTATGTAGATCTCTTATGGTTTCTTGAAGTAGTTTTTTATGGTTTTCTTTGTACAGGTCTTTTGTGTCCCTGGTAAGGTTTACTCCCATATATTTTTTTTTTTGTTTTGGGTAGGTACTGGAAATTATATTGATCCCCTTATTTCTTTTTCAGCAATCTCTTTGCTCATGTAAAGGAATCCAACTGATTTTGGGATGTTGATCTTATATCCTGACATGATGCTAAATCTCTCAATCAGTTACAGTAGATATTTGACTGAGTCTTCTGGGTTTTCTAGGTATAGGATCATATCATCAGCAAATAGGGATAGTTTGACTTCTTCCTTGCCAATTTGGATGCCTCTGATTTCATTTTTTTTGTCTTCTTGACCTGATTAGGACTTCCAATACAATGTGGGAAAAAAATGGTGACAGATGGCATCTTTGGTTCCTGTTCACAAGAGGAATGGTTTCAGTCTTTCTCCATTGAGAATTACGTTGGCTGTTGGTTTTGCATAGATGCCCTTTATTATGTTGAGGAATGTCCTTTCTATTCCTATATTGCTGAGAGTTTTGATCAGGAATGGGTGTTGGATTTTATCAAATGCCTTTTCTGCATTGATAGATATTATCATGTGGTTCTTTTGCTTTGTTTTATTTATGTGGTGGATGACGCTTATTGTTTTTCTAATGTTGAACCATCCTTGCATACCTGATATGAACCCCACTTGGTCATAATGAATGATTTTCTTGATATGTTGTTGGAGTCTATAGGCTAGGATTTTTGCATCTAAATTCATGAAAGATATTGGTCTGCAGTTTTCCTTTCAAGTCATATCTTTGACTGGTTTTGGTATCAAGGTTATGCTTGTTTCATAAAATGAATTTGGGAGGATTCCAACCTTTTCTATGTTTTGGAATAGTTTGAATAGGATTGGTGTCAATTCTTCTTTGAATGTTTGGTAGAATTCTCCAGTGAAACCATCTAGGCCAGGATTTTTTTTTGTTGGTAATTTTTTTTATAACCTGTTCAATTTCTTCTTTGGTTATAGATCTGTTCAACTTTTCCACCTCAGTCTGTGTTAGTTGAGGTAAGTGGTGTGTTTCTAGAAATCTGTCCATTTCTTCCAGGTTTTCTTATTTGTTGGAGTACGGTTCTTCATAGTATCCTGATACTATTATTTTTATTTCATTTGGTTCTGTTGTGATGTCACCCATTTTGTTTCTTGTTCTTGTTATTTGTATTCTCTCCTTCATTTCCTTTGTGACATCTGGCAGTGTTTGTCAATTTTATTAATCTTTTCAAAAAACAAACTTCTAGTATTGTTGATTTTTTCTATTGCCCTTCTGTTTTCTGTTTCATTGATTTCTGTTGGAATCTTCCTTATTTCCTTTTTTCTGGTGACTGCAGGCTTTTCTTTTTCTTTTTCGAATTGTTGGAGACATTGGTTTAAAGTGTTGATTCTGGCTCTTTATTCTTTTTTGATGTGTGCATTTACTAGTATAAACTGGCCTCTGATAACTTTTTTTAACTGTGTCCCAAAGATATCAGTATAATGAATTTTCATACTCGTTTGATTCAAGGAATTTTTGAATTTCATATTTTATTTCTTCTCTTACCCAGTATTTCTTAAGGAGGGTGTTGTTCAGTTTCCATGTGTTTGCTTTTTTTCCATTGATCTTCCTATTGTTGATTTCTAATTTGATAGCATTATGATCTGAGAAGATGCTTTGCAGCATTTCATTGTTTTTAAATTTATTTAGGCTTGCTTTATGGCCTAACATATGGTCTATCATGGAAATGTTCAGTGCAATGGAAAAGAATGTATATTGTGATGTTCTTGAGTGAACTGCTCTGCAGATGTCTATAAGGTTAAGTTGGTTCACTGTACTATTTAGCTCTTCTATGTCTTTCTTGAGTTTCTTTCCAGTTGTTCTATCTTTCATTAAAAGTTGTGTATTAAAGTCTCCCACTATGACTGTGGAGTCATCTATTTGCCTTTTCAACTCTTTTAAAGTCTCATTTATGTATTTTTGGGCTCTTTCATTGGGTCCATAGATATTTATTACAGTTATATCTTCATGTGCAATTGATCCTTTAATCATTATATAATGTCCTTCTTTGTCTCGTATGGTGGTTTTTGTCTTAAAATCAGTTTGATCAGAAATAAATATTGCCACTCCTGCTCTTTTTTAGTTGCCATTTGCTTGATGTAACTTTTGCTAATCTTTGATTTTTAGTCTATTTTTGTCTCTTGTAGACAGCATATTGATGAGTGATCTTTTCTTATCCAGTCTGCAACTGTCCCTCTCTTGAATGTTGCATTTAATCCACTGGCATTCAGTGTAATTATAGACAAGTTTGCATTTGTTGCTGCCATTTTCTTACTGGTTTTTTCATGGTGTTCCTGGTTTCTTTGTTCCATGTAATTTTCTGTGCTGAGCTCATAATGTTTACAAATTATGTTATCATTTCTTTCATTGCTACTGTTTCAGTATTTGCCAAATATTTGTGCTTGCCCTCTTTTTTATTTTGATGTGAAGGTTTATCATTTTTCTTTGCAGTTACTCTGTGATTTATACTCTTCTCCCTGAGTTTATAATAGTCCATTCTGTCTTACAACTCTCTTGACTTCCTCACCATTTAGAAGTTCTGTAACTACACAGTATTTTCCCTCCTTTTGGTTTGTAGTTGTCCTCATTTGCCAAGGGATGACTCTGGTTCCCTGTTACAATCTTGTAAGCTTATTTTACTTTGGATACGTCCATAGCTGTGTTGGTTCTGGGTTATGTCATCTTGTGTTATTAATGGTCGGTTGTTGTTTGCTATTATTGGTTCCCTGTTCAAAGTCTCCCTTTAGCATCTCTTGTAAGGTTGGTCTAGTTTTAACAAATTCCCTTAATTTCTGCTTATCTGGAAATGTCCTAATTTCACCATCATAATTAAGGGACAATTTTGCCAGGTATATAATTCTTGGATGGAAATTTTTCTCTTTCAGGGTTTTATATATACCATCCCACTGCCTTCTTGTTTACATGGTTTCTGCTGAGAAATCAGAATGTATTCTTATTGGTTGTCCTTTGTAAGTAACTTTTTGTTTTCCCCATGCTGCTTTCAAGATTCTTTCATTGTCTTTGGTTCTGATGAGTTTGATGATATGTCTTGGTGATTTTCTTTTGGGGTCCATCCTGTTTGGGGTTTGCTGTAATTCCTGAATGGATATATTCTCATCTTTCATCATATCAGGGAAGTTCTCTTCCAACAAATCTTGGAAAATTTTCTCAGTGGTTTTCTTTTTCTCTTTTTGTTCCAATGACACGTAAGTTACTCCTTTTGATGGTATCCCACATGAACCTTAGGCTTTCTTCATCTTGTTTTGATCTTTTTTCTAATTGATCCCTTTCCAAAGAAGTATTCAGGTATTTGTCTTCAATCTCATTAATTCTGTCTTCCATTGCATCAATTCTACTCATTTACCCTTTCAATGTGTTATCTATTTCTGACAATTCAGTATTAATCTTCTGGATTTCTATTTGTAGATTTTGAATCATTTCTAATTTTTCATTTATTTTGTCATTTTGTTCTTGTATTTTCTTCCAAAATTCTTCTAGGGTTTTGACTGTGTTTTCCTTAATTTTGTCAGTGTTTTCCTTGATCTGTCTCTCAATCCTTTCAGGATATAATTCTTTTGAATTCCTTATCAGTGAGTTCCAATGTTGCTTCCTCCTCCGGGATGTGTTCAGGGTCTGTATCCTGCTCTCTTGTTTCTACCACTTTATCATACTTCTTTGTGTGGACTGTGATGGTCTGTTGTCTCCAAGATATTGTGACGTTGTTGTATTCAGATCTCTGTTAACTATTTGTAAAGAGCACTTTAGGGTGAGTTAGGCTGTTCTTGGTGGTTGTTTATCACTGGCCAGTTGGTGGAGAGGGAAGTGGTGGCTCTCACTCAGTCAATGAAGCTTTCCAGTCGTTAGCATCCAGAATGTCCTTGTGGTTCCCGGCATGTGGAGCCTATTCTTAATTCCCTGGAATCTGGGAGAACACTGTTGCTTTAAATATTCAAAATGGTCAAACCCCTTGTAAACATTCAAAATGGCTACACCTTCCAGACCAGCAAAAGTCCATAGCTCAGCCCGCCTTCTTCTTCGTTGCTTCCCCTGTATTCACCAGCCACCAGTGCAGTCCTCCGTGCAGCCCTTGGCTAGCAGGGCCAATTTTTATGTAAATTCTTAGGTCCTAACACCAATTGGTAATAGCCAAGCTGTCTGTACCATCAGGATTGCTCATAGACCACAGCTCTGTATGTCACCTTTTTTTGGTGTTTTTATGCAAGTTCTTCTACTAGTTGGATTTTAGTCCACTTCTATATCCTTCCCTTTAAAGCTCAGGGTGCCATGATTATCTTCTGTATCTGTGTTAATTGGTTTCCCTTTTCTTTGTTAAAGAGGATCTGTGTAGTCTGTCTGCCTTTCCGCCATCTTACCAGACCTCTACGTGTATTATTTTTTGGAAAGCAAATATAATTTTTTAAAAAATGGTGGCATGTAAACACATTCAAGTACACACACATAATTAATCTTAAATATGAAATTTTCAACACTTATTAGAGTCCCCTGACAGTATTACATTAAGAGTACTTTCTGGCGATCTTCTGTCTATATATAGACTATGAGACCAAAAGAATTAGATGGTGCCAGGCTACCACCATCAACCACTTGGAGGAGAATTTATGTAGGAGATCTTCGATAGAGTAGATGTTGGAATAAAACTCAAAATCATAGGAATAAAAGGAACTAAGTTTGCTGGTCTGACAGATCCTGGTAGAACCTCGAGATTATAGCCCTAAGCTGCCCTTCAGGTCTGGAGTTGAACCCACTCCTTTGGCTGCCAGTCAAACAAAAGACAGGGATATGAGTAAACATTTACATTAGGTAGATACACTCCTGGAAGAGATAAATCATGGGAGAATAGAAGGGCTGTGTATGCACAGGGAGACAGCTCGGTGGGTAGGAGTGCATGGAAGGGAAGGACACATGGAAGAGGTAACTATGGGGAGGAAGTGGGAAGAGAGCTGTTGCACTGTGGGAAATTGAAGTCAATGTCATGAGACAGAGTGTATGTGGACTGCTGTACGGAGAATGAATTTGCTCTGTAAACTTTCACCTAAATCACGATAAATTTTTTTTTAAAAAAAGAGTATATTCTGACTAGACTTTAAGAACTATGTATATTTAAGAAGTCATGTACAAAGCATAAACTTCTCAATTATTTTCTGTAATTACAAATCTCTTTCCATGAAAAAATTTTTATTTCACAAAGGATTTCATCTATAAAACATATACTTCTAAGAATCTCAATGGTGATTTCAAAAAGTAACAAATTAGTAATATGAAATTATTTTATCCTATCTCTAAAGGAATAAGGGAAACAGGAAAATTCACAGTAGAAGGTAACTGTCCTTTCACTATGAACTGAAGTGATCCAACTATTTTTGGTAAACAGCAGCAGACACTATGCAGACATTATCCTGACACTATGTGTCAGGGAATCTGTTAAATAACTCTTTACCAAGAAAAGCCACAAAACTCACTAAATTATATGAAGTGTTAGGCAGAAACATGGCTGCCCCACTTTTGTGCGTCCTCTTCTCCTTACTGCGACCTTACATGAAGCATTTGTAATAAATGCATAAACCGAACTTGCGGAATACTGGCTAGGTATCTTTTCTCTTTATGTAGTATTTTGTCAATAAAATACCTCAATAACTTATAGGCATTGACTAAACTGTGATGCAAGAGTAAAGAAAAGGGGATGGAGGTGGTAGTGGTGGTGGTGTTTATGTACTGTCAATTCCAACTCACAGAAACCCTTAATACAGAGTAGATTTCCTCTAGGGGTTCTTGGGCTGTGATCAATCTGGGGGCAGATTGCCAGGTCATTCTCCCATGGAGCAGCTGGTCGGTTTGAACCACTAAACTTTCAGTTCGCAACTGAGCACATAACAACTGTGCCACAAGGGGTCCTGGAACAAAGGTTAAGACTACAGAATTAGATGTAGTCCAGAGTTGAGTAAAAAGCATGCTGAGTCATTCTAGCAGTTTTAATAATGGAAGGAAGTGAGGTCTCTGCTGAAGATGAGTAGGGGTATATATTTGCAGCCCTGGGAGGAAGAGAAATAAATTAAGAGACTGCTTTTCATATCTGATGCTATGATCAAATAAGAGATGTTATAAAATTGATACCAGCATGGCTGGTATCCTTCTAAAGATGGTGAACCTGGCTTTTGAAGGCCATGACCTAGGTGGAATTTAGCACACTAAAAGTCTTGCTATAAAAGTAAAAGATCATAGAAGTAGCGTTATTCTTCATGCTTATTTCTTTATGACAGACGAACCATAGGGACAAGGCTGCTTATGAAACAGATCTCTTATTTTACCAACACAACACACCAATTCTTTGAAAATGTAGTGAAAAAGCACCTACCTGAGGTAATTCTAAGGAGTTCAGGTGGCATAATACCTTAAGGCATTTGACTGCTAACCAAAAGGGTGGCGGTTCAAACCCACCAGCTGCTCTGCTCTATGGAAAGAAGATGGGCAAACGCACTTCCATAAAAATTTACCGCCTGGGAAACTCAATGGGGTTTGTTGATTATGAAATAGATCTCTTATTTTACCAATACAACACACCAGTTCTTTGAAAAGTCAGTGAAAAAGCACCTGCCTGAGGTAACTCTAAGGAGTTCTGGTGGCATAATACCTGAAGGCATTCGACTGCTAACCAAAAGGGTGGCGGTTCAAACCCACCAGCTGCTCTGTTCTATGGAAAGAAGGTGGGCGAATGCACTTGCATAAAAATTTACTGCCTGGGAAACCCAATGGGGTTTGTTATGAGCTGTAATTGACTTGATGGCAGTAAGTGAGTAAGGTGATTCTAGGATTATGGAGACTATACTTTAGGCCCAGATCTGTCTCTATATTGCAATGGAAATTTGGGAATGTCATTAAACTTCCACAAGTCTTGTTTTCCTTATTTCTAAACATTTTATTAAAGTATACTATTTATTTCAAATTATTCCAATCCAAGATAAAAAGTAATTTCAAAATTATATCACTGTTACATAAGTGTACCATGTTGGACTTATGAAGATTTTAAACTTAAAGTAGTTCTTGCTTATCTTTGTATTCCAAAATCATTAAGTATATTGTCATAAGCTTGTTATGTAAATAAAATAAGCTTTGTTACCTGATCTGAGAAAGTGTGTGGTCTAACTTCTTCCACAGAGATGACATTATTGCTGGCACATCATTTGATGTTTCTAAGAACGTAAGTAGAAAATAAACCCTATGTTTAAATATTTTTATTTAAACCTTAATAAACCAAGGTGAAGAATAACCATCATTCAGTTGAACAAAGATACATTAAATCAACATGTAAACTTTCCATCAATTGTTGACCTTATGTTGGGAATTGAGCAGAAAGTCAGTTTTGCAAAATGACCTGCAAAGCAATAAGGCTGTTTCTTTTTAATCAGGTCACTGGGTATCAGATGCAATGAAAGTAGAAGTGGACATCTGTGAAATATACGAAGCTTTGTTAGGCCAATGAATTTTTATCTTCTTTGTATTAAAATGAGAAACTTTTTTCAGCTTTGTTTTATTATGTAAAAGTTAATTATAATAATTTGCTTTGTAATTATCATAAAAGTTATGCTAATTCTCAACAGTGTGGAAATTAGTTTTCTACATCCACACATCCAAATCACAGTGATTGCTCAGTAACCTCTAAAAATAAGGCTGACCAGTAACTACTTAGGAGCTCTGGTAGCATAGTGGCTAAGACACTTGCCTGCTAACCAGACGGCTGGCGGTTCAAACCCACCAGCCACTCCTCGGAAGGAAGGTTGGGCAATCCTACTTCCGTAGTGATACTGCCTCGAAAACCCAAGGAGGGGTCGCTATGAGTTGGGGCCGACTCGATGGCACACAACAACAACAACAACAAGTAACTACTTAGAATTACAGGCAAAGGTTTTGAGGACTAATTACCCTTTCTAAGATGTGCTCATATGTAAAATGTTACCATATACTTGCAAAAAACTTGAGCTGGAGAGAGTGATCCAATATAAATGTGGGATATAAATGTTTCTAGTGCAATAGGATATAGTTTCTGATGTCATTTACACTCGAAATATTCCAATAAGAGGATTAAAATAGTTTGAGAGAAAAGAAAGAGAGCCATAAAGACCAAATAAACCTTCCTGAAGAGTTAAAAATGAAATTTAGGCCCTAACCTTCTAGGAATAGTAAATTCCACCAGTTACTAGTTTTGTGACCTTGGGAAATTTATCTAGCTTCTCTAATGCTTAGTTTCCTCATACTTAATAAATACCCTTTCACAGAATTATTTTAAAGACTAAATGGGACAAATCATATGAAAGCACCTAGACAATACTCAATAAATGTCAAACTTTTCTTCTAGTATTACAGTTTTATGCAAATTAATTAAAAATGCTAGTTCTTTTATGTTAATGTTCCAACCTATAATTAACAGCAGAGAATAAAATAATCACAACTTTCTCCCTAAAGCATCATTAAATTAGACAAGTACTATTTTATATTTGGGTAAATTATAAGCCAAGATTTTATTACTAGCTTCTGTGTTCACATTTAGACTACACAGAATTTAAAATTAAAATGTCTGTTTGAAATTTTGTAACACATAGCAATGCTTGTTTGTCAGGGTAGAAAATCAAGAATTAAGAGTTTTATGTCATTTTAAAAATGATTTTTTTGTTATACTTGCAAATTTTAACAAGTTGTTTGTCACAAATTATTTATCCTTTTATAATTTAGTAATTTTTATGTAATTTATAATAATTTTGTAATTATTTATTAAATACATAAAGTATTTAATTAGATTTCCCATTAAAAATTATATCTCATAACTCAAATCAATTCTTTCAGGAGTATTACAAGGAAACATTAATGTCCTTTAAAAATTATTTCTAAATAAAACAGTTAAATGAATGTATACAAAACTAACAGATTAAAAAACAGCACTGACATTGAATTATAGATGTAGAAATTGTTGAACTGATTTATGTTCTGTGTATATTTTCAATAACAGAAATAAATTATTAAAAAACCCAATGAAACATCAATGAGCCTTTATCCTTACCTTTTGCTTTCATAGCTACATATTCATTCAAAATTGTTGTCAAGTTTTTTCCAAATAAGGACTGAAAAGAAAAACAAAATTGAGCATTATCAAAATAATATAATGCTATCAATACCTTCCCACCATTAAACATTTAACTCTATGAAAGTCAAAAAAAGATACAGATTGCAGAGTATAGTAGGTCATCAAAAAATGAACAGTCCAAGGGTCCATCAACAGATGAGTGGATAAACAAAATGTGGCACATATATACAATGGAACATTACTGAACCATAAAGAGAAATGAATTTGCTACACATGCTATGACTTTTATGAACCTTGAAAATATCCTGCTGATATTATCCCATTTACATTAAATATCTAGAAAAGGGAAACTCACAGAAAGAAAAGTTATACCAGGGGCTGAGAGGAAGGGGGATTTGGAAGTTATTACTTAAGGGGTACCATTTAGGATGATGAAAAGCATTTGAAAATGGACATTGTAATGGTTGTACAATATGGGAATGTAATTGTATAATATACAGAGTTATATGTATAATGAAAGATGTTTTGTTTTATATATATATATATATATATATATATATAAAACCACACTAAAATTTAAAATTAAATATAATAGCTACTCAAGTTAGGGGTTACATCAATAGTCTAAGGATTAAGGTCTATTTTATCTGTGTAAGACAATCAACATGGATCTTGAGTTAAAAGACAGTTCAAGGGCAGAAAATTAGTTTTCAGATGGGAAATAGAAAGCTAGTCACACCACTATTTAAAATTGAGGACTGAATTATACTCTGCACTGGAATTCCTGAAAGCCATGTGAGCCTGTCGAAGTAATAATAGTGAGTGCATAAGAGATACTTTTCCCAAAGATCAGTACCTTCCTTATTTTCCCTTATACTGTTTCATCAACTCATCTATATTATCCTTCTGTTCTCACTACTACTACTGAAGGATAGATTTTTATCATCTTAAGTCCAAGGTTACAGAGTAGAACAGGGAAAAGAAAAGATGTAGGAGCTGACTATTCACCAAAGAGGATTTTCATCTCAACCACATTAGAATGCTAATGATCAAAAAAATGGAAAAAAGCAGGTGCTGGTGACATTATGGAGAAACAGCAACTTTCATCCACTGCTGGTGGGAATTTAAATAGTAATAGCCAGTGTAGAAAGAATGTGGTGGCTCCTCAAAAAGTTCAACATAGAACTACTATATAACCCAGCAATTCCATTCTTGGGTACATTGTACTTTTTCACATATATGCTCACATAAATAAAGCACACGTGCATATAATGTGCACAGCATGGGGGGGGAGGCGGTTGCATGGTTTGCAATAAACCGTAGAATGCAAGTGTTATTTTTGTAAAAACATGGTATACTCAAAAAGACTTGAAAGCAGTGATGGGAATCTACACATGTACACCAATGTTTATTATAGCACTATTCACAACAGCTAAAAGGCAGAAACAATTAAAATGTCCATCAGCTGATGAATGGATAAACAAAATGTGGTATATACACAATGGAATTTATTCAGTCACAAAAAGGAATGAAGTCGTGATGCATACCACAATGTGGATGACCTAGAAAACATTATGCTGAGCAGAACAAGTAAGTTGCAAAATAATCAGTCACAAAAGGACAAATACGGTATGATCTCACTTATACGAAATAAGCACATTTATCAAAAGCAAAAAATTTGGTGGTTACCAGGGATAGGAGGGAGAGGGAAAGAAGGAGTTTTGATTTAGGTTGCAGTGAATGTATGTTAATGGTGGTGGGATAATTGAAAGAAGATAGAATGGTTGCACAACTTTAAGACTGTTATCAGTGTCACTGAATTGTATAAGCAGAAATTGTTGAACTGTTCTATGTTTTGTACTATGTATCCTCAACAAAACTGAAAAAAAGGAAAAAAAGATGAACATGAGAAACAAAAGACACAAAAAGATCCTATGGAACACAGTTCTACTCTGACACACGGGGTTGCCCTAAGTGAGAATCAACTTGATGCAATGTGGTCATTACTTCTAGTAAATGTTAAATAACTGCTAAATGAAATGACTGAATAATGAATTCCTTTTTGCATAGAAACCCTCAGTCTACCTCACTGCTATGTTTTAAGTGGACATGAGATTCCCAACACTTAACAGATGTTAGCAATTCCTCCCTTTGAGCTTTCACTCAGTCTCCAGGGCTGGCACTTGAACTCAAGACTACTAGCCTCCTAAACTGTAAGAGAATAAATCCCTTTTTGTTCAAGCCATCTCCATTTGTGGTTATTCTGTTGGAGTGACACTAGAGAACTAAAACAGTATCCTTCACCCAGCTCTTCCTTTCATGTTAACATATAACCATGGTATTTTTAACCAAATTAATATTACTACCAAACCAACAAAAACCAAACTCACTGCCGTCGAGTCAATTCAACTCATAGCAACTCCTCATTGGGTTTCCAAGGCAGTATCTCTACGGAAGTAGATTGCCCAATTTTCCTTCCAAGGAGTGGCTGGTGGGTTTGAACTGCCAGCCTTCTGGTTAGCGGTCACGTGCCTTTGGCACTATGCCACCAGAGTTCCTAATATTACCACAGTATTAAAACCCACCAGCCACTCCTCGGAAGGAAGGTTGGGCAATCCTACTTCCGTAGTGATACTGCCTCGGAAACCCAAGGAGGGGTTGCTATGAGTCGGGGCCGACTCGACGGCAAACAACAACAACAACAACAACGTTAAATATGCTATAGACTATATTTATATTTCACCAGTCTTTTTACTAATATCATTTTTCTGTTCCAAGACCCAAATTAGAAGACTACATTGCATTTAGTCATCATATCTTACCTTCAATCATTGACAGTTTCTCAGACTTTTATTGATTAGGTATTTTATAGATTACTCCTTGATTATATTTGTCTAATGTTTTCTCATGGGAGCTCTGGTGGTGTACTGCCTGAGACATATGACCACTAATCAGAAGGCTGGTGGTTCAAACCCACCAGCTACTTCTCAGAAGGAAGACTGGACAATCTACTTCCATAGAGATACTGCCTCAGAAACCCAAGGAAGGGTGGCTATGAGTTGAATCGACTTGACAGCAGTGAGTTTGGTTTGCTTTTTTTGTAACCACAGAGATGAAGTGCCCTTTTTAATCACATCATTATCAGGAGGTACATGATATCAACATGATTTATCACTGGTGATATTATCCTTGATCGCTTGGTTCAGATGTATCTGCCAAGTTTTTCTACCCTAAAGTTAGAATTTCCCCTTTTCTATACACTATATGTTAGGAGCTCTGGTGGCACAGTGCCTAAGGCATTTAACTGTTAACTAGAAGGTTGGTGGTTGAAACCCACCAGCTGCTCTGTGGAAGAAAGATGGAGCAATCTACTTCCATAAAGACTTACCCCCTTGGACCCCAATGGGGGTTGCTATGAGTCAGAACTGACTCAATGGCAGTGGGTGTTTTAACACACCGTATGTTAGAAGAAAGTCACCAATTCAAGCCCATACCCTTGGAGAAGAGTATTAAGATTTGTCCCTTCTTTCATATTCATTAACTCAGTATTTTATTTACATCAGTGTGTATATTTATTTTATTATTTGGGTTATAGTCTAATACTACTCATTACTGATTTTATTGTTCATATTGTTCCAGCACTAGACACTGAAAGCTCTATTAAGTTGACCCAGTGTCTTTTTTTTCCCTTCTCCTTAGCACTTTCCGGCACTACAAGATGCTGCAAGTGTATCATGTATTTTTGCTGCCTCAGTCCTAGGATCAACCATTTTTCTTAGAAACCGTGGGTCCTTTTGTTGGAGAATTACGATCTGGGTGCTCGGTGTGCTTGTTATACTGGATTATCATTGTCTCGAGACCCACGCATAGACAGACACTTACACATATCAACCCATATATAAAAACATTATCTTATTCCTGTACCTATCTGTACACATACTAAAACAAACATGACTTCATATGAGTATCTCAAACTGTCATCTAGAACCACAGGTTTCACTCTGAAACTAATTTCTATTTTCTTTCTCACATGGTGAGAATTTCTCTCCCATTATGTAGAACTTTAATTTGTTCAAAATTGCTAACTTACAGCCTTATGAAAAGCCAATTTAGCAAAGAGTTCAATGCTTATGTATCTTTCTTTTTCTCCTTGTTGTTGTTATGTGCCGTTGAGTTGGACTCCACTCATAGCAACCCCTCCTTGGGTTTTCGAGGTGTTATCACTATGGAAGTAGATTGCCCAACCTTCAAGGAGTGGCTGGTGGGTTTGAACCTCCAACCTTCTGGTTAGCAGTCAAGTGGCTTAGGCATATTAAGTCAAAACACTTTTTCAATGGTTCTTCAGGTAGCTCCTTTTTTTCCATTCCCTTTAGTACAGTTACCTCATACGTTCTTAACAAAATTAAGATCTATATTTTATAGGCTACATTCCATCCTGAGATCCCTTCACATGAAGGTTGAGTCATCTTTTTTTTTTTTTTTTTTTAAAGGAATGTCTTTTTTAAAGGATATCCTTTTTTAAAGGATAGTCTTTATTTAAAATAAGAAAAAATATCATTAGTCAAGAGATTGCCATGTTATTGACCCTAGGCCAGTTGCTTTTACATTTCTGTCAAATCTTCATCACAGTTCTCTTAAGTTGGTATTATACTCTTTTTCTTTTATTTATTTTTATTTTATCTTTACAGTGTTCTCTCCTCTCCTCTCCCACCCCTGGTAACCAACTAAGAAAGTTTCCTTCCATATATAAGCCTTCCCTTCACTTTTTACAATAATGAATTAACACAGTATTTGTCCTTCTGTTATTAACCTATTTCATTCAGCATGATGTCCTCCAAGTTCATCCATATTATATGGTGTTTTGTAGATTCTACATTATTCTTTAGGGTTGCACAGGATTCCACTGTATGTATGTACCATAGTTTGGTTATCCATTCTTCTGTTGATGGGCACCTATGTTGTTTCCATCTTTCCACTACTGTAAATAGTGCTGCGATGAACATGGGTATGCCTGTATCTGTTCTTGTCCTGGCTCTCACTTCTTTAGGATATATACCTAGTAATGGGATCACTGGATTGAATGGTATTTCTAATACCAACTTTTTAAGGAATCGCCATACTGCTTTCCACACTGGTTGTATCATTTGACAGTCCCACCAGCACTGTCGGAGAGTCCCAATCTCCAAACATCCTCTCTAGCATTTGTTATTTTCTGTCTTGTTGAACTTTGCCATTAGTGCTGGGGTGAGATGGTCTCTCACTGTTGTTTTGATTTGCATATCTCTGATGGCTAATGATTGTGAGCATTTCTTCATATATTTGCTGGCCACCTGAATATCCTCTTTGGTGAAGTGTCTATTCATGTCTTCTGCCCATTTTTCAATTGGATTGTTTATCTTTTTGTTGCTGAGGTGTTGGAGATTTCTATAAATTTTAGAGATAAGTCCCTTGCCAGATATGTCATTGCTGAATATTTTTTCCCAATCTGTAGGTTCTCTTTTTACTCTTTTGAAGCACATAAAAATTAAATTTTTAGAAGATCCCATTCATCTAGTTTCTCTTCAGCTGTTTGTGCATTTTGGGTTATGCTTGATAGTCTATTTATGTCAATATATTAAGGCTCCTAAATTTGCCCCTATTTTTTCCTTGAGGAACTTTATAGCTTCAGGTTTCACATTTAAGTCTTTGATCCATCTGGAGTTCGTTTTTGTGTATGGTTTGAGGTATGGATCTTGTTTCATTTATCTAAAAACGGATATCCAGTTTTGCCAGCACCATTTATTAAACAAACATTCTCTTCTCCATTTAATGGATTTTGGCACTCTGTCAAAGATCATCTGACCACAGGTCGATGGATCTATTTCTGGGTTCTTAATTCTATTCCACTGGTCTATGTGTATGTCATTGTACTAATACCAGGCTGTTTTGACTACTGTAGCTGTAGTAGGTTTTGAGGTCCAGGAATGTGAGACCTCCTACTTTGTTCTTCAATAGTGCTCTGCTTATCCAAGGTCTTTTTTCTTTCCATACAAAATTAGTGATTGGTTTTTCCATATCCTTAAAGAATGTTGATGGGATCTGGATTGAGATTGCACTGAATGATTGCTTGGGGTAGTACTGACATTTTCACAATGTTCAGTCTTCCTATCCACAAGCATGGTATGTCCTTCCATTTATGTAGATCTCTTATGGTTTCTTGAAATAGTGTTTTGTAGTTTTCTTTGTACAGGCCTTTTGTGTCCCTGGTAAGATTTATTTCCAAGTATTTTATTTTTTTGGTAACTACTGTAAATGGTATTGATTTCATTATTTCCTTTTCAGCAATCTCTTTGCTAGTATAGAGGAATCGAACTGATTTTTTTATGTTGGTCTTGTATTCTGCCACTATGCTAAATCTCTCAATTAGTTCCCGCAGTTTCCTTGCTGAGTCTCTTGGGTTTTCTAGGTATGGGATCATATCATCAGCACATAGGGATACTTTTACTTCTTCATTACCAATTTGGATGCCTTTGATTTCCCTTTCTTGCTTTATTGCCCTGGCCAGGACTTCCAATACAATGTTGAATATAAGTGGTGACAGAGGGCATCCTTGTCTGCTTCCCGTTCACAAGGGGAATGGATTCAGTCTCTCCATTGAGAATAATGTTGGCTGTTGGTTTTGCATATATGCCATTTATTATGTTGAGGAATTTCCTCTCTATTCCTATTTGAAAGTTTTTATCAGAAATGGGTTTTGGGACTGGCTGCTCTGAAAAGCCGTCTTTGCATTGTTCCAGCGTCTGACTTCTTGCTCGCCGCAGCCACCTCCGCCGTGCACCTCCTCCTCCGCCGCAGACTCCGGCAGCTTCCTCACCAGAGTCCCCGAACTCGCACTTTCTTTGTAATCCGCTGCATTGCATCACCGGCGTGCCCCACCCTGTCAGACGCGGCTGTGGACACCAGCTCCGAGATCACCACCAAGGGCTTAAAGGAAAAGAAGGAGGTTGTGGAGGAGGCAGAGAATGGAAGAGATGCACCCGCTAACAGGAACGCTAATGAGAAAAATGGGGAACAGGAGGCTGACAATGAGGTAGATGAAGAAGAGGAGGAAGGTGGGGAGGAAGAGGAGGAGAAGGAAGAAGGTCATGGTGAGGAAGAGGATGGAGATGAAGATGAGGAGGCTGAGGCAACAACGGGCAAATGGGCAGCTGAAGATGATGAGGATGACGATGCTGACACCAAGAAGCAGAAGACTGATGAGGATGACTAGACAGCAAGAAAGGAAAAGTTAAACTTAAAAAAAGAAGAAAAAGAAAAAAAAAAGGCCACCATGACCTATTCACCCTCCACTTATTACCTAAGTTTTGTTGTTTGTTTAGGGCTATTGTAAATAAGCAAGTTTGTTTAGGGCTATTGTAAATAAGCAATACTTGAGAGTCATGTTTAAAATAAAATAGCAAAGTAGCACTTTAAATAATGTAGTTTTAGAATATTTCTATCATGTACCAAATGATGCTCTGTTGGTCAACTGATATTTTAAAAATGGATGACATCAGGTGTGGTAGTTAAAGTTATAGTTAAGGTTAAATCCCTGTTTGTTAAAGTTCTCTAACTAGAGGGCACCAGAAGGCCAAAACATCAGGTATCAAAATACCTGGTTTATATTTGTCAGAAGTAAGCAACCAGATATAAGACTCAAAACCAAACTCACTGCCACTGAGTCAATTCTGACTCACGGCAACCCCCACTGGGTTTCCAAGACTGTAAATCTTTACAGAAGCAGACAGCTTTATCTTTCTTGTACAGAGCGGCTGTTGGGTTCAAATCGCCAACCTTTTAGTTCACAGCCAAATGCCTGAACCACTGTACCAGCAGAGCTGCTTAGAAATAGGTCTAGCAGTTTAAAAAAAAAAAAAAAAAAGCTATAAGGACAAGCAGCAATGAAATGAATCAGAAATGAGGGTCTTACTGTGAAACTGATTCTCATACGAGGCAAGGTTATAATTCATTAAATAGCTTTGGCATAAATGTGTTAAGAGAAAGAACAACTGGCCTTTTGTTGAGCCTTTTCAGTCATACATGAAGACAAACATCAAATTTCCCCCAACTCTGACTTTGCTGATAAGCTTATTATTACTAATTTAAAAAAATTTTCATTTTGAAATAATTCAAATTTATAGAGAAGTTGAACAGTTTAAGTATTTACTATTACCATATGCCTTTTGATAAGCTTATTTTAAGATTATGTTTATTGTCTCTTAAGTTGCTACATGATGAAGTATTTCCTTTAAGGAACCACTCACTCACCAGTAAGCAGGCTGGGATAAAACCTTCATCTGTACAGTGTTCTGCATATTCTTTTAAATTTGAACTTTCCAAAATAAAAGTCTGGCAGGTAGAAGTGAGGTTTTCTTGTTGTAAGTAACCTAAATGAAAAATAAAAGTATAGATACTTTCAGTCAATTCTGCACTTTCTGTAAAACTCCTGTTGAAAACCCTAGAGCAGTTACCAATTTCATGAATGGAGCCTTAGATGAAAGTGTTATTAGGCACCTTTGCCCAGAAATACCATGTTGCACTGCAACACAAAGTGGAATGTAAAGAATAGAGGATATGTGAATAAGGTGTTTGACAAAGTTCAAGTACTCCACATTAACACTTTCAGGATAATTAGTCGTTATTGGTTAATAATACTGAACATAAATAAAACTGACTACGTCAATAAGTAGTGTTCTTCCACTCACTAGATAAACAAAACACTACATTCTCCCAGCATGACTATTTATTTGTATAAACCAAAAACCAAACTCACTGCTACTGAGTTGGATCTGACTCATAGTGACCCCTCCTTGGGTTTCTGAGGCTGTATCACTATAGAAGTAGATTGCCCAACCTTCCTTTCCCTTCCGAGGAGTGGCTGGTGAGTTTGAACTGCCAGCCTTCTAGTTAGCAGTCTAATGCCTTATGCACTATGCCATTCACCTTCATGCCTAACAGTTTAAGGAAAACAAAAAACAAAAACAAAAAACAGAACCATACCTACTTCAAATAAAAGGTAAAAAAGGAAAGGAATTCCTTTTCTGATTTTTAATTTATGCCCTTCAGGAATCAAAGCTCTACTATTTCAACAAGAACTTTAACATTCACAGAGCAATGCAATGTATCAGTATTTGGTATTTTCATACATAAGCATGTGTTGTTTGTCCTCACATCTATCCTGACTCACAGTGACCCCTCCTTGGGTTTCCAAAGCAGTTAACTCTACAGAAGTAGATTCTTACCTATAAACATTAGACTTGCCTTGATTTATGGAACATAATCTGGTCACATTACAGTACTCTTAGACTCTTAGGTTGAATTCCTAAGTTCTTTGTGACATCACATAAAATGGCAGAGCAAGGACCTCTAAAAATTCCCTCCTTCTGAGAACACTAGCAAAAATGATCAAAATCAACTTTCTCAGAACTTTGGAAATTAGTCAAAGGCTTGCAGCATTTGGGGAACATTCATTCAAGAAAATCAGATCAATGTTGACAAGATTTTTCCCTGAAGGGGAAAAAGGCTTTGCAAGGCTGAACATGGTCACCCTTTAGGTTTGCTAAATCATTCTTATATAACTTCTACTGGGGTGGGTTTGTAAATCCAAAACCCAAAGTCCTGGAGTATAGCCTCTGCCGTGTAGCCATAAAATCCCCGCCTCCCTTTGTGGGGTGTGGAGAATGAAACTGGTCCTCCTGCTGCCCAGAACCTGTCTCATATACTGGTTTTCCTAATCAACTCCTTTGTCATCACCACGGAGTTTGCCCACTTCTTAATTCAGCCTCATGATGACCTACGTTATTTGGCGGCAAATTCTGAATTACTGGTCCCTGCAGTGACCACTGGTGAGCTAGCTAGGAAGCCGAGGTAATGGTAAGTGTGAGTAAGACCTCTGCAGGGGAAATCACAACTTGACCAGAACTTTCATGTGGGGAGGTTTGGCTTGTATGCTTGATGCATATAGACTACCACACACATACAGCGACAGCCTGAAAACACCAAGTGGTACAGCACTGTTGTAGGAAAATGCATACCTTTATTAGTGTGGGAAGGAGGGTAGCAACGTGGTGGTGGGTGTGGGGCAGTTGCTGCTCTGGGCCATTCAGCTAGGCACTAATGCCCAGTTAGTAACTGAAGCGGCCTAAGAGTGCTGCTGGAGAAACTAGTCAGAAAGGATGTGTGACAGTCGTGTATGACCACAACTGACATTCTGAATAGCTAGCTGCCTAAGTGACTCAGATGTAGAGGTGATTGTAGAAGAGCCTGTTTTGTGAGCAGCCCCTTTGGGCAAGACAGTTAATTACCCATAAGATGCAAGTTATCTGCAAGCCTTCTGACCACACACAGGAAATTTCACTTGCCAGTTCCATGACAATGCAGGAATACACCCCTACTGAGTTGAGAGCTGTGTGGGAAACTCTAGCAGGAAGGGAAGTAGACAATAGCAGCTTGGCTGTTAAGGTAGTGGGATATCAGGGGTGATGGTGTCTCTTAAAATTGAACCAAGGCAGAAAAATGAGAAGCATTGTGACCTGCCACTCTTTCTGACAGAGCTTACAGGCAGCTCAGAACACAGAGGGCAGACACACCCTCAGATTGGATCATCTTCTTGTTGTTGTTGTTGTTAAGTGCCGTTGAGTCATTTCCGACTCATAGCGACCCCACGCACCGGAGAACGAAACACTGCCCAATCCCGCGCCAACCCCACAATCCCTGCTATACTTGAGTCCATCATCGCAGCCACAGTATCAATCCATCTCCTTGAAGGCCTCCCCCTCTTTCGTTGACCCTCCACCCTACCAAGCATGACATCCTTCTCCAGGGAATGGTCCCTTCTGACAACATGACCAAAATAGGTGAGACCAAGTCTAGCCATTCTTGCTTCCAAGGAGCATTCTGGCTGCACTTCCTCCAGGACAGATCTGTTAGTTCTTTTAGCAGTCCACGGTACTTTCAGCATTCTTCGCCAGCACCACAACTCAAAAGCATCAACTCTTCTTCGGTCCTCCTTATTCATTGTCCAGCTCTCACATGCATACCAGGCAATTGGAAATATCATGGCTTGTGTCAGGCGCACCTTAGTCCTCAAGGAGATATCCTTGCTCCTCAGCACTTGAAACAGTTCCTTCGCAGTTGACTTTCCCAATGCTACACATCGTCTAATGTCCTGACTGCTCCTTCCGTTGGCATCGATTGTAGAACCAAGCAACGTGAATTCCTTGACAACCTCAATCTTCTCTCCATTTATTGTGATGCTGCTCATTGGTCCAGTTGTGAGGATTTTTGTTTTCTTTATGTTGAGACGTAATCCATACTGCAGACTGTATTCTTCAACCTTCATCAGTAGGTGCCTTAAGTCATCCTCACTTTCAGCAAGCAAAGTTGTATTGTCTGCATATCTCAGGTTGTTAATGATTCTTCCTCCAATCCTGATGCCACGTTTTTCTTCATATAGTCCAGCTTCTCGGATTATTTGCTCAGCATATAGATTGAATAAGTGTGGAGACAGAACACAACCCTGATGCACTCCCTTCTTGATTTTAAACCATGTAGTGTCCCCTTGTTCTGTTCGAACGACAGCCTCCTGGTCAAGGTACAGATTCCTCATGAGTACAATCAAGTGCTCAGGAATTCCCATTCTTCTCAACGTTATCCATAATTTGTCATGATCCACGAAATCAAATGCCTTTGCATAGTCAATAAAACACAAGTAAACATCTTTCTGGTATTCCCTGCCTTGAGCCAAGATCCATCTGACAACAGCTATGATATCCCTTGTTCCACGTCCTCTTCTGAATCCGGCTTGAACCTCTGGAAGTTCTCTGTCAATATACTGCTGCAAACGTTTCTGAATTATCTTCAGTAAGATCTTACTTGCATGTGATATTAATGATATTGTTCTATAATTTCTACATTCCGTGGGATCACCTTTCTTTGGAATTGGATCATCTTGTGTTGTAGGAAAGAAATATTGGCCAAATGAGGGAGCCTTTCTTCCTGGCACAGTTGGGAAGTGATCTTTTGTAGAGGAGCTCCAGCAAGTGATAAGGGAGCTAGGTATGTGTCACACCACTTATAACGAACATGTCACAGGCCCAGAGAACAGATTTTATATTATAGGAATGAAAGCAAATATCTTACAGGTAGGTCCCACCCTCCTGGTATGGTACCCTGGTAGTCATAATGAGTTCCTTAGTGGCACAGATGGTCTGCAAAGTGGGATAAGCTATAGCCAACCTAGATGAAACTGAAAGTGTTAAAGAGGTGTGAACCATGGAGTGGGGGGGGGGGGAGGAGGCTGAAAACCTTGTAGGATGACCAAACAAGGGCCCACTAAAACTTCCTGAAAGCAGGCATAGGTGGCCTTACCAGGATAGCAGTAGAAAGGACAACCTGCTGCAGTTTTTTGGTCACCCTCTTGAAGACTATGAATCCAGAGCAAGAATACTGCTGAGAGCCCCATGTCTCCGCGTAGACCTCATCAATGCTTAGGGATTGGGGTTGGGCCAAGGTCACCCATAGTTCAGGACTCTGTGGGAAGACCAAAGGCCCCACACAGAGCTCACAATACACTGGTAAGGAGAAACAAGCAGTGGGTGCTAGCTCTGGTTGTTACAGGGGAAGAAAGTACTCTTATCTTTGGAAACTCTGAACAGTCAAGCTCCCCCAACCCCTGGTAATTGATAGGTATGGCAGAAAACCCATCTGTGTATGTCAGACATTCTTGACTCCACAAATAGGGCATATTTCCCTAAACTGGATCAAGTTTATATTTCCTCAATACTGAATACATTCTAAAGGTGGATGTACTCATGGGATTGATTCTAATTATGTCTGCAGGAGAATTCTGACTGGGGGTGAAGGTGGGAAAAACAGTCCTGAGGGGGAATGTGGCATGGGAACCAGTGACCGTTCCCTCACCACTAAAAGTCATGAACATTTAGACAATGTAAGTTGTCTGGAGGACATAAGGAAATCAGTGAAACCATTTTAGAAGTGAAAAAGGAGGTATTCTCCGGGAAGCCCACAGTGCTTTTAATAACCTTTTGTGGCCTGTGAACAAACAGATGACTTGGCATATGACTGTGCACTACAGATAACAAGATTCCCCCATACATGCTGCAGTCCTGAATACATAACCTCCCTGTTAGAAATCTCTAGTGGAGACTTGGACACATATAATGCTGTGTTAGACCTGGCCAATGTGTTCTTTAGCATCCCTGTAGCCCTGTCCACTCAGGATCAGTTTGCCTTCACCTGGGAGGGACAGCAATACACATTTCAAATGCTACCTCACAGGTATCTATACAGCCTATTTACAATGGTTTGGCTGCTAGGGACCTCTGTTTCCTTTTCCTGCTATTGTCCATTGGTTTCACTGCATTGATGACATCGTGTTAACTGCCAAAGATGTTTCTCTGTTATAGGATTGTCTGGATCCACCTACAGGGAGAGAATGGGCAGTGAATCCCTAAAAGGTACAAGGGCAGGGAACATCAGTAAAATTCATAGGGCTCATCTGGTTGGGTAAGACCTGTGTGTTGCCAGAAGCCAGTCAATAAGATACAAGCTTACCCCACCCCTAGCATACCAAAAGAATTGCAGGCCTTCATGGGTCCTTTGTTGCACTGGAAGGTATTTATACTCTTGGTCCAGTGCTTCTGACCGCTCAACTGGTATAAAAAGACGCCTCTTGGGATTGGGACAAAGAACAGCAGCAAGCTTTTGAGAAAGCAAAGGTGTTGGCTACACAAGTGAAAGCACTGGATACAAAACAACAAGGGCTACCATTCAGGTTAAATGTGAACAGCACTGAGGATGGGGGCTTTGTGGCAAGATCATGATGGAATTAAAGTCCCCCTAGGTTTCTGGTGTGCAATGGGGGTGGGCATGGCAGCAGAAAATTGGTACTGCCCAATAGAAAACAACTGTTGGTGGTCTGTAATACTCTTCCCCAAGTGGAACCATTAACAGGCAGGAGCTGTAACGCTCTGCACAGTTTTGCCTATTAATGGATGGATGACTTGTTTTCCAAGATGTCATGAGCTATTGCCCAGACAGCTACACTGACCAAATGGCATGCATACATGCAACAGTGCAGTGCCCCTTCTGTTAGTCTTTTGTCACAAGAGTTACAAGCTGTATTTGCTCCAGCGACACATCAAGACCACCATCACAGGCCAGCATGCTGCCATAACTGCCTCCCTTCTCTAAGAGACAAGGCCTGTGCCAGTAAATGCCTAGTACACAGATGGTTACAGCTGGGATATGCCACCATTATGTGTACTGGTGGATGTACAAGCATCTGCTGATATTATCTGGTTTGAAAGTGGCTCAGGGCAAAACAGCCAATAGGCCAAATTAAGGGCTGTATGGGTGATCATCACCCACGGGCTCTAGGCCTGAACTCTTTGTACAGACAACTGAGTGGAAGCCTATGGATGAACTATGTGGCTTGGCCAATGGTATAAGGACCAGTGGACTAAATGGGCAAAGTCTTGTAGGAGAAAGTTCTGTGACAGGACAATGAGGATTGCTTCCAAACATCTATTTTTCATGTAGCAGTTCATTTACCTCTTTCTCAGCTGGGACCAAGAAGAACAAGTTAGAATGGTATATCCAGAAGGGGAAGCTACCCACTGGATTCACCACAAAAGTGGACATCATAGTGCCTATATTGGTTGGAAAATAGTCAAAGAGGCAGGCATAGCAGTTAAGTATAGTGATTTGGTGGTTACTGTACAAAATTACCCTGTGTGCTCATGCCAATGCCCTGTGATCCTGGAAAGATACAGAAAGGAACAAAGCCAGTGATGGATTGGCAGGTAGATTATATAGGGCCTTTACCCCAGTTACGAAATGAAATATACTCATGTGTGTGGATATGGTTATCAGCTTAAACTAGGCTACTAATTACATAATTAAACATAATGTATGGGATAATCCAAAGAATTGATAGTGGCCAGGGTACACACTTCACAGGTCACAATGTATGTGAATTGGTGGGCAAGAATAAGGTACAGTGGCACTACCACCTACCCTACAATCCTCCAGCTGCAGGCCTGCTGGAACGAACAGCATTCTAAAACAACAAATATGAACTCTTATAGGTAAGGCTTCCCTGGCAGGATAGAACAAAGTGCTGCTTGAGGAATTGAGGTTGATAAATTAGGCTCTCACTTGGGCCTTAGCCCCCATACACTTACTAGAAGCCCTCAATGATTCTCCAACAACACAAGTGATGTCATAGGCTCTGGAAGCATATCCACCAAGACTGTTATCAGAACAAAACATCATGGTACTCCAAACATGACAGGGCCTGGTACCAGGAAGTAGAATCATCCACTGGTGATTGCTGTAGGTTACTCAGCTGGGGTGGATTCATTAGTTTGTCCTTTGGAGGCAGAGGAACTGACTGGCCTAATGTGGAAGCCCACCATCCTATTGCATGGAAAGCCTCAACAGTCACTCTTCACATGGAATAGAATGATGCATGAAAGTGGGTCTCCTTTGCTGGCATACGGCAAAACAGGTAATTTTATACCCAACCCCTCAAGTGACTGCCCTGGTACACTCAGCCAAGGAAAATGTCTAAGGGAGCTGCTGTTCTCACTACCTGAGGGGAAGCTATTAGCGTGCTCCCAATAGAAGGGGAAAATTTACCCCTCTTGATATCTACTGAACATCTGTTTTTCAGACTGTAGGTATCTCCTCCTATATTTTCTTCCCTTTGGGTCTGCCAATATCTTCCTAAAATGGACTGACAGCTTCACCAAAGTCCACCAGAAAAACAGCTGCTGGACCTATAGATAACTCCCCTTCTCAAGCACTGACGACATACCTTGGAGTGTGGACCCCAGGCTGGAACCAATTAGGTAGCTTGTGAGACACATGTAGGGGTATACTCATGCCTCTGTGACTAACTGGGGTATAACACTTGCAACTAAGTGGGGTTAACCTTAAACACACCTGATGGCTGGTTTGCTGTAAACCAAAAACCAAACTCACTGCTGTCAAGTCAGATCTGACTCACAGCAACCCCCTTTGGGTTTCCAAGGTGGTATCACTACAGAAGTAGATTGCCCAAACCTTCCTTCCAAGGAGTGGCTGGTGAATTTGAACCGCCAGCCTTCTGGTTAATGGTCAAATGCCTCAGGCACTATGCCACCAGAACTATAACTAGCTGTCTGTTTTTCCTCTTTCACCTCTGGTTGGCAAGGTTTTTTTTTTTTTTTTTTTAAAACTGTCATTCATATTTTAACTGTTTTTTTTTTTTTTTTTTTTTTTGTGCTGGGTCTTGATTTCTCCTGGGTATTGGGCTGTTCTGCTGTGCTTATCTATATTGCTGTTTGTCTATATTACTGCTGTGGTATGTGTCTCCAAATACAGCAACAATTCTGTCCCTACCTACAGTTGTAACATCTCTCCTTGGGGCCCTCAGGAACACTGCAGAAGATGGAGGACATACACCTCATGGGGTGAACTGAAGGGGAAATAGGCTTTGCAAGGCCAAACATAGTCACCTTTTGCTTTCTGCTAGCTCACATCTGATTGCTTTTCTTTTTCATGTCTATATACTGTGCTTTATTATAATGAATTTTTTAATTTTTTATTTTATTGTGATTTGGTTGAAAGTTTACAGAGCAAATTCATCTTTCATACAGCAGTTCACACACACTGTCTCATCACATTGACCATAATCTCCCACAATGCAATAGCTCTCCTCCCACTTCCGCCCTATAGCCACCTCTCCCGTGTCCTTCACCTCCTATGCACTCCTGCCCCCTGAGCCATTCTCCCTGTGCATACACAGCCCTTCTATTCTCCCATGATTGATCTCTCCAAGGAATGAATGTACCTAATACAAATGTTCAACTCATATGCCTGTTTTTTGTTTGGCTGGAAGCCACAGGAGTGGCTTCAATTCCAGACCTGAAGGGCAGCTAGGGGCCATAGTCTCTGGGGTTCCACCAGGCTCCACTGGACCAGCAAACCTGCCCTCCACCTTTTTTTTAATGATTTTGACTTTTGTTCCACATTGTTCTCCCACTCCATTCAAGATCTCCCACAGAGATCCCCCCCGAGTGGCTGACAGTGGTAGCCGGGCACCATCTAGTTCTTCTGGTCTCATAGTTACATGATGAGGACTGCATGGTGTACCTGTCCCCTGGACTAATTATTTCCATGCGTCTTTGGTTTTCTTCATTCTTTTTTGCTCTGGACAAGGAGAGACCCATCGCTGCATCTAGATGACTGCTTGCAAGCTTTTAAGATCCTAGTCACTACTCACCAAAGTAGGATGTGAAACAATGTTTTTGTGTAGTATGTTATGCCAATTGACCTTGATGTCCCCTGCGACCATGGTCCTGAGCTAACAGGTCCAACTACTTGCTCCCTCTGGGTAGCTGGCTGTGGCCAAGAAGTGACTACAACCTTGTCCCTTGTCAGCTCTACTATATACCTGGACATTCTTACAGAACATAGAAATACACTTGTAGAGATATTGTCTGCTAACCCTGTACGTGGTCATGGGTCCTCCCTGTACAGACATACCTAATTGTTCAGCCTGTACACTCATCTATCCACCCATATATCAATGTGACTGCTAAACTATTCTTATGTAACTTGTGCTGGTGTGCCCTTTTAAGTTCAAAGTGGTGGCATGTAGCCACTATTGGTGACTATAGTCATAAAGTCTCTGCTTCCCAGTGGGGGCACACCCAGGACCTGCCTCGTATGCAAGTCTCATTTTTCAAATTCCTCTTCCCAGAGACCTGTCATTATCTGACCTGTGTAGCAGCTCCCTAGAAGACCATATTTGCATGGTGTTTAGGTTCTCTAGTGCCGCTCAAACAGAAAATACCACAAATAGGTGGCTTTAACAAATAGTAGTTTATTCTCTTAAATGTTTGAAGGCTAGAAGTCTGAGTTCAAACTGCCAGCTCTAGGGGCTGGGTGAAAGCCCCCTGACCTTGGGCTTCAGCTCTGCCTCTTGCTCCTGGCCCGCTGAAGGCTGACAAACCCAAGGTTGACAAGTAAAATGGCACAGTCCCCAAATTACCACACAACAGGATACTAATTCAAGTCCATTAACAGTCTAAAGATTGGCAGACAACATGACAGGCCACTGAGATGAAGACTTGGCCAAATGCAGGGTCCAGGTGTGCCGAAAGCTCAAGACCTTTCTCAAAGTGTTTTCTTATACACTGGGAGCAGACCACATCTCTAAGGCAGCTATTCAGCTGTTCACAGAAGATTCCACCATGGAGCTGATTACCAGTCTCATCATGGGGAGTAACTACACTCAGCTGCATAGCCACTCAAAACCACGTTCAGTCAAGTTAACACACAACTTTAACTAATACACAGCGATTATCTTTATTTGACCTGAACCAGAGATCACACACTCCCACTAAGGGGTCATTTGTTGAAAGATTGTAGCTGCTTGAGACAAACAGTTGGGGAAAACAATAAGCTAACCAAAAAACTTGAAAGGAGCTGGGGCATGAGGTGTTCATAATATTTTGGACATACACTTTGGAGGTATTTAAAAAGCTGTGATATATTACCAGGTCGCTACAAGGCCATGTGCATGTGTAGGGCTGTGTACGTGCTTAGGAAAGACCTGAGATGTCTAAGCTCTCAACTATGGCTGACATGAAGTTGTTGGTTGCTTGGTTGAGTGTTGAAGGTGTGCCCTAACAATACTTGACAGAGGTCCTCGACAAACACTAAGAGACTTATTGATTCAGGCATTTAAGGAAATCAATGTCCAATTATTAGCTGACCACTAAGCTAACCAAGCAGAATCATCAGTAGACACCATGACAAAGAATACAGATTTTATAGCATTAGTTCAGGAATTCACTACAGAAACAAACAGGAATAGCAACAACAGCAAGAAAAAAAAAAAAAAAAAAAATGGAGAAGAATCTGATTTTTGGAGTTGCCACACTATATTACTTACAATGTCCAATTATTAGCTGACCACTAAGCTAACCAAGCAGAATCATCAGTAGACACCATGACAAAGAATACAGATTTTATAGCATTAGTTCAGGAATTCACTACAGAAACAAACAAGAATAGCAACAACAGCAAGAAAAAAAAAAAAAAAAAAAACATGGAGAAGAATCTGATTTTTGGAGTTGCCACACTATATTACTTACAATGTCCAAATATCAACAAAAATTTATGACATATGTAGAGATATAAGTATGGTCCATACAGTTTTTGTTTTTTTTTTTTAAAAAAAGCAGTCAATAGAAACTGTCTCTAAGGAAGCCCACACACTGGACTTAGCTATTTAAAGTATGTTAGAAGAAATAAAGGAAATAATGAGAATAATGTCTCACCAAATAAGAGAATATATTTTAAAGGGTAAGAAGTGTAAGAGGAAAAAAATATATAAAGGTGAAAAATACAGTAACTGAAATGAAAAATTTACTAGCAGGGGTCAACAGCAGATTTAAAGAGGTAAAAGAATAAATGGACTTAAAAGTACATCAATGGTCCAATAGAGCCTGGGGGAACCACTGAAACTATGGCCCCTAGCTGCCTTTCAGGTCTGGAATTGAACCCACATCTGTGGTTTCCAGCCAAACAAAGTACAGGCATGTGAGTTAAACATTTACCTCAAGTAGACACATGCCCTGGAGAAGGAAGGGCTGCTTATGCACTGGGAGACAGCTCAGGGCACAGGAGAGTATGGAGGGATGGTCACTGGGAAGAGGTAACTATGGGGAGGAAGTGGGAGGGGAGCTGCTGCATTGTGGTAAACTGTGGTCAATGACATGAGACAAAGTATATGTGAACTGCTGTATGGAAAGTGAATTTGCTCTGTAAATCTTCACCCAAATCACAATAAATAAATAAATAAATAAAAAAGTAGGTCAAGTTATACTATCCATTGTGAAGAACAGAAAGAAAGGAAAAAAAAAAAGTGAACAGCACCTCACAGACCTGCGGAACACCATAAAGCATAAGCATAAAATGAGTCTCCAAAACACAGACAGAAAAGGGAAGAATATGTGAACAAACAACAACTGAAAATTTCCAATGAAAAACATTAATCTGCACATCCAACAGTAGAGGTCAATGCTCTACTCTAGACAAATCATAATCAAATTATCAAAAGACAGACTCTTGACAGCAAAAACAGCAAAGCAACTTATCACATACAAAGTATTAACACTAAAATAAGATTAACAGCTAACTGTTCATCACTAACCAAAGAGGCTAGAGACAGATGGCCTTCAAATTACTGAGGGGAAAAAAGAAAATAATAAAAATTCTATATCCAGCAAAACTTCCTCTCAAAGATGAAGAAATAAGGACACTGCCAGCAATGCAAAAAGTGAGGGAATTTGTTACTAGCAGACCTGTCCTACAAGAAACACTACAGGAAGTTCTTAAGGATAAAATAAGATACTACATAAAAATCTGAATCCACATGAAGACATAATGAGCAACAGTAAAGATATAGACAATGTAATGTTATTCTTTGTAACATTTTTATCCTTTCTGCTTTAAAAGAAAAATGTGCAAAATAGTAATTATAAATCTGTTTTCATGGGCATAAAAATGTAATTATTAGGAAAACAAATAATTAACAGAGAAGGGAAACGAACTTTATATGAGCAACGCTTTATATACTACTGAAATTAAGTTAGTATTAATCCAAACTAGGTAGTTATAAATTGTTATGTTTAATTTCCAGAGAAATCAGTTAAGAAAATAACTTAAAATATATATATATAAAAGACAGCAATAGAGGAACAGCAAAAGTAAAAGACAAAATATACAGACAACTGCTAGACGGAAGATGTAAATCTTACTTTATCTGCAAGTACTTTAAATGTTAATGAATTAAACACTCCAGTCAAAAGGCAGAGATTGACAGAATGTATAAAAAAACTTGTTTCAAGTATACACTGTTGACAAAAGACACCTTAGAGTCAAAGACAGAAATTGATTGAAAGGATAGAAAAATATAGACCAAACAAGCAGTCACCAAGAGATGAAGAGGTTATACCAGTATCAGACAGAGTAGACTTTACAGCATAAATTGTTACTAAAGATGATGATGATAAATGGCTAAACCATCAAAAAGGTGTAACCATTTCAAATATGCATATACCTAACAACCAAATCAAAAGCAAACTCACTGCCTTGGAGTCAATTTTGACTCAGCGACCTCCAATGGGTTTCCAAGGCTATAAATCTTTACAAAAGCAGACTGCCTCATCTTTCTTCCATGGAGCAATTGGTGGGTTCCAACCACTAACCTTCTGGGTACCTGACAGAAGAGCTCCAAAATATATGAAAAAAAAAATGGACAGAAACAATGGGTGAAACACACAATTCAACAATAAAAGTTGAAGACTTCAACACAGGGAGTCCCTGGATTATGAGCAAATCCCATTCCTAAATCTGTCTTTAACTCAAATTTATATGTAAGTTGGAACTATCAGGTATAGTTTGTATCTAAAGTCAGTTAGTCAAATGTTTGTTTTAGTATATGATGTACCTTTCTATGCATAAAAAACATTAAAGAAACACAGAAACACTAAAACATCTTTAACATATTCTTAGTTGCCATTGAGTCAATTTCTGACTCATAGCAACCTTATGTACAACAGAATGAAATACTGCCCAGTCCTGCACCATTCTCACAATCATCACTAGAGTTGAGTCCAGTTTTGCAGTCACTGTGTCAATCCATCTCGTTGAGGGTCTTCCTTCTTTTCACTGACCCTCCAGTTTACGACGCATGATGCCTTTCTCCAGGAACTGGTTCCTTTTGACAACATTACCAAAGTATATCAGATGAAGTCTCACCATCACTGCTTGTAAGGAGCATTCTGGCTGTACTTCATCTAAGACAGATTGTTTGTTCTTCTCACAGTCCACAGTATATTCGATATCCTTGTCAACATCAAATGCATCCATTCTTTCACAGTCTTCCTTATTCATCGTCCAGCTTTCATATGCATATGAAGTGACGGAAAATACCATGATAAAATAGCACCAATTTGTTGTGATGAATCATTGTATGTACACTGAATTTTTAATATGATAGCCTTTATGAGGGTTGGTTCAAACTATGGGTTGCATTTAAGTTGGATGTTCACAACCCAGGGACTGCCTATACCTCCAATTCAATAATGGATAGAACTAGACAGATGATCAACAAAAAACAAGACTTGAACAATGCTATAACTCAATTAGATCTAACAGACATTGCAAAAAGGGCATGTGGTCAGCATCCTCTGACCTCCTCCAACTTCATGAGGGGGAAACAAAATCAGCACCAGCAGCTCAAGGCTTATTCCTGTGAGGCCAGAAATGATGCCACCCTCCAATCTTTTTGCCCAATTCTGACACAAACCACCCCTCCACAGGATTCACTGCTTCTCTGCTGGGTTCAATAATTTGTTGCAATGGCCACAACAAACTCACAGTCTACACTGACAATTATGGGGTTTATTAAGGAAGTAACAGGTTACAATTCAGGTTCAGGAAAGCTCATACAATTCTTCAATCAGGACAGCCTCCTCTCGGTCATGCCCTCAGGCATGCTTCTCTTTGGTCCTTGGCCTCAGCCCTGCTTGGGCAAGGTACTACAAAGCTCTTTTAGCTCTGCAAACGCAACACACTCTGCCAGCAAGCCTCCAGCCCAAATGCACTCAGCTATCTCACTCCATGGGCTGCCAAGCCTGCCACTCTGTCTTGTGCCAGTCTCTTGGTTCTACTGCCTCCATCTCTCTGCTGACTCTGTGCCGATGCTGTCAAGGAGGTCCAGAACAGGGAACTGAGGTCTAAGGATGCATTTCACTCTATCTCCTGTTCTTCTCTTTTGATGGCAGTTGAGATCCCCCCTTCTGCCTCTAGGAGGGCTCATTTTAAGCCCAGCAGAAGGACAAAACTAACTGATGCCCACATTTTGTTGCTATGTGCCATGGAGCTGGACCTGACTCATAGTGATCCCTCCTTGGGTTTCCGAGGTGGTATCACTACAGAAGTAGATTGCCCAACCTTCCTTCCAAGGAGTGGCTGGTGGTGCTGTCATACACCTTAGGCACTATGCCACCAGAGCTCCTAAGTACTACAGTAAGTGGGAAAAAAAAGAACTAGAGAATAGAAAAACAATAGAGAAAAATCTATGAAACCAAAGTTAATTGATTTTCAATCAGGGCATCAAAATAACCCAATGGATAACCCTTCCGGTTAGCTGTCACATTCCTTAGGCACTATGCCCACATTAGGGTACCATATATCTATTTCCATGGTCCCATCACCCACAAAGGTGCCATATACCTTATTTACATTAATAACAAGCTATTCAATGCCTTGGTGGGCCAAAAGCACCTTACATTTGCATAGATCTACTCAGTAATCTGGTGGGATCATAAAGACCATAAAAATCATAAAGACTACAGCTAGAAGAGCCATACCAAGTAACTTACCACATGACAGACATCTATTCAACACTTCACTCAACAACAGAATACAGATTTTATCAAGTGCACATAGAACATTCTCCAAGATAGACCACATATCAGTAAGTAAGTCTTCTCAATACATTTAAAAGGATCTAATTATATAAAGTACTTACACAAAAGTATGCTATATAATCTCAATGAAATGAAATTTTTGGAAATTCATAAATACATGGATATTAAAACATTCCTAAATAACTAAAAAAGACATCAAAAGATATTAGATAATACTTTGAGGTGAATGAAAACAAAAATACCACATATCAAAATGTACAGGATGCAACAAAAACAGCACTTATAGGGCAACTTAGAGTTATAAATACTTACATCAAAAAGGATGAAATATTTTAAATAACCTACTCTTCCACCTTAAGAAAACTAGAATACCAAGAGCAAACCAAACCCAAAGCAATCAGAAAAAAGGAAATAAGTACTATAGTACAAAAACCAAAAAACCAAATTAACTGCCATCGAGTCGGGTCTGACTCACAGTAACCTCTCCTTGGGTTTCCAAGGCAGTATCACTAGAGAAATAGATTGCCCAACCTTCCTTCTGAGGAGTGGCTGGTGGGTTTGAACTGCCAGCTTCTGGCTAGCAGTCAAACACCTTAGGCACTCTGCCACCAGAGCTCCGAAGTAGCTCTGCGGGGGTGGGTGGTGGGTGGGGAGAGAACTAGAGAACAGAAAAACAATAGAGAAAAATCTATGAAACCAAAGTTAATTGATTTTGAATTAAGGCATCAAAACAACCCAATGGATAAAAAAAACTGTCGTTTCAACAACCAGTTCTGGGATTTCCACATGCAAAAGAATGAAAGTAGAACCCTACACCTCATACCATACACAAAAAAATAACTCAAAATGAATCAAAAATCTAAATGTAAGAGCTGAAATGACGTAACTCCAACTTTGTTAACTACTGATATAAAAAGAAACAGTGAAACGTACAAAGCAAAAACAAAAAATATTGTGCTTTGGATTCATGGGATATCATCTAGAAACCTAAACAAAGCTTTTATCTCAGACACTCCTACTTCAATATTCTCATGATTCAAGATGACCTAACAGATGTAAACTTAATAAAAAATAAAGTGCCATTTTTCCTTTCTATTTTGTGAAACTATATATAACCAGTTGAAATGAAGTAATTTTTATTAAAAGTGGTTTTCTGACAGTTATATTATTTGGAATAGGCAAGGCTGCTTCTACTAAGATTTGGTGAACAGAGAAACTTAAAATGTGCAGACTACTGAGATCAACCTGGAATCCACGCAGTTAGAAATTTTTCTTTATGCTTCAAGATCTAGATTAAAAATTCCAAATAAACAGTTTCTTTTATGAAGGAGCATTTTAAAAATATAATCAACCCACATGATTCCCTGTGTGGTTCAAGTGGTAAACAAGCTCAGCTGCTAATCGAAAAGTTGGAGGTTCAAGTCCATCCAGAAGCACCTGAGAAGACCGACCTAGGAAGTTACTTCCAAAATATCAGCCACTGAAAAACACTATGAAGCACAAGTCAACTCTGCCACACATGAGATCAACTCCATGGCAATTCGTTTTATTCACTCTCACATATATAGAAAGCCACTTAGGACGTCCAACAAGGTTGCTATTAGGCATCATAGAGTCGATTTTCAACTCAAAGCAACCTCATGTTACAGGGTAGAACTAACTCACTGGGTTTTCGAGGCTGTAATTTTTAGACCAGATGGTCAGATATTTCTCCTGCTGAGCCACTGGGTGGGTTTGAATCCACAAGCTTTTGGTTAGCAGCTGAGTGTTTATCCGTTGCACCACTAGGGCTCCTTCCAACGAGGTGTTGGTTGGTATGAAATCCAATACCTGAAAGTGGATTTGCTTTTCTCTAGTGAGTGCGATATTGCCCCAGGGGAAAAACTGGTTCTTAGGGATTGAGAGAAAAGAAAATCTTACTCCTTATGTGCATAAATTTTAGATATACAATATATAAACAATTTACAACACATTTTCAACAGTAAAATGTGATGTAGCAGTGCACAGCAATTAGGGAAAAAAATTACTAAAATAAAAAAAAAACTCCTGAAGGCTGTGATTGACCAAAAAAAAAAAAAAAAAAAGTGGTGAAACCCTGCTCTGAATGGGACATTAGGGGGAGGGGGGTCCTAATTCCTTATGGCCATCTGCGTCCTACCAAACTTGCCTCAGGCAGAGACCCTGCAAACACTGCTGGAAGCGTGGCTTCTCCCATGGTGAGCTGGAAGTGGGTGTGCGGAGCAGGAAGAGTTTAAAGCCCATGGTTATGTGTGTGTGTGTGTGTGTGCCTATGTGTGTGTGTGCGTGTGCCAGGCAGGCAGCAAGCAAAGGGAGTTGGCCACGTAATATGGTGCTCAGACAATGTCCTATTTCACAGAAGTATCATGGACATTAAGTGATGCGTACTTATACTATACAGGCAGTCTCTGAGTTATGAACTCCAATTTATAGGCAACTCCTACTTGCCTTTTAATGTTACATAAATTTGCTCTCATCTTAAAATGATTGAACCAACCCTCTACCTGCAACAAATTCTTCATCACAATCACTTTCTCCTGCTGCACAGGCAGCTTTTAAATCACTGTAAAGGCTTTGAGTCTTTTCTTGCACTAAAGTAAGGCTAAGAACTAGATGCACCTGTTCTGACTGTCCTAAAAATTCTTAAGAGTTAAGAACAGATTTTATTTGTAACCGGGACTGCTCGTACATCAGTAAAAAAGAACTCTGTTAGAAGGTAGGCAAGGATAAGTTTTAAAAGTAATAATGAATCTTAAAATAGTAATATCCATACATTCTGTTTTTAAAAATGTTCCCAACTTTGGGCAATCATCAGCATCCATTTTGAGTTACACCAGATGTATTTTAATTTACTATTGTCCTAGAAGTCTAACTCGGAAGGAAGGTTGGGCAATCTACTTCCATAGTGATACTGCCTCGGAAACCCAAGGAGGGGTCGCTATGAGTTGGGTCCGACTCAATGGCAAACAACAAGAGAAGTTCTAAAATAATGTGGTAAAATAATAGTTGAAAGTTTTCATATTCATCGATTATATATATACATATATACACACACACACACACACACATATAGCATTATTTGCCTATAAAATATTTTTCATCAAAATAAAAAACCCACTGCCCTTGAGTCCAGTCTAATGCCATTGTGACCCCCACTGGGTTTTCAAGGCTGTAAATCTTTATGGAAATAGATTGCCCCCTCTTCCTCCTGCAGAGTAGCTGGTGAGTTTCAACATCTGACCTTGTGGTGAGCAGCCAAATACCTTACCCACTACACCACCAAAGCTCCTTATTTTTCCTCAAGTACCTAATTATAATCAGTTCTCAATTATGGTAATAGAAGAGATTTTAGACACAAATTAATCTCTAACGTTACAATGAAAACCTTTTAGTTAGCAGTCAAATGCCTTAACCACCCCACCACCAGAGCTCCTTTAGCATAAAATGACCCTTTTTTGGGGGGGAAAAGTTAACTGTGTATCACTACATCCCATTCAGAGCAGTATTTTTTTTTAAATCACACCTTTAAAACACACACCTTTCCTATGATTTTGAGTTTTGTTCCATATTTTTCTCCCACTCTATCCAGGACTCCAATTTTGATCCCTTTCTAAGTGGTTTGCATTGGTAGCCAGGTACCATCTAGTTTTTCAGGTCTTCAGGTCATATAAACAGAGGCTCTCATGGTCTATTAGTCCCCTGGACTGTTGCCAAGTGTCTCTGGTTTTTCTCACTCTTTGCTCTGGATGAGGAGAAACCAACAGTTGTCACTCACAAGCTTTTAAGACTTCAGTTGTTACTCACCAAAGATGTAGAACAGTATTTTTGTATACCATGTTGTGCCAACTAAGATTGATGTTCCCTGTGACCATGGTCCCTATCCCGCAGGCCCAGCGACTCACTCCCTCGAGGGTGCTTACTTATGGTTAAAAGTTACCCATAGCGGTACTTTTATTAGTATTTACTAAACATCTATAATGTCTTAAGATATAAAGGTAAAACAGACCAGTGTTTCCTGATCTATTGGGGGTTTGCCTGCCTTGCATCTCTTTTCCCAAATCCATTCTTCATCCTTCCCCTGCTCTGCACATGCTCTGATAGGAAGGCTGACCCCATGTAGGCAATGTTTCCCGGGCTCCCATGTTAGCTGGATTCAACAAATGGGAAGCACTGGTGGGAGAATGGAGGGTAGAAGCCAGATTTTTTTTTTCTTACTCCCTGCGGCCATAACCTCCGCACTGTAAGTCTACCTTGTATCCACACAGTCAAGCCAGCTTCATCTCTTTTTCCTTTTGCTTTAGTGGTTTCCTGCTGTTGTTAACCTAAGGTTCTTAGGGTAAGTTGTTTGGAGGCACAGCTCTTGGCACAAATATAACAAAGTCCCTCATAAAATTCCCCGTGTTAAGCACTCTAATTGAGCTGAAGGCAGTCTTTTTGCTCTCTTCATGTCTGATGCCTTTGATACATCTTACAACTTGTCATCAGTCATTAGTGTTCAATGAGTCGAATCTATTCTTGAGATGACCTCTAAATTCAGGTGGGATATACTCAAGATCATGGTTTGGCTCTCACAGACATGTTTCAATTTTCTTCAGCTTCAACTTGAACTTGCATGTGACAGTAGATAGTTTGTTCTGCAGTTGGCCCCCGGAATACTTCTGATATCAAGCTTTTCCATCATCTCTTTCCATAGATGTAGTTGATTTGATTTCTACGCATTTCATCCAGCGAAGTCCACATGTACAGTTGTTGTTTATGTTGTTGAAAATAGGTATTTGCAATGAATAAGTCATTGGTCTCGCAAAATTCTATCATGCAATCACCAGTGGTGTTTCTATCATCTAGGCCATATTTTCCAAATACTAATCCTTCGTGTTTCCAACTTGCACACTCCAATTACCAGTAATTATCGATGCATATTGCTTGCATGCTTGGTCAATTTTAGACTACAGAATATGGTAAAAATCTTCAATTCCCTAATCCTTGGCATTAGTGGTTGGTGCATAAATTTGAATAATTGTTTTAAATTGTCTTCCTTATAGATGTATGGGTATGATCACTGAAAGCATTGTACTTCAGGTCAGATCTTAAAATACATAATTTTTGATGATTAGTATCATTCCTCTTCAGTGTGTCATTCCTGGCATAGTAGAGCACATATCTGTCTGATTCAGAACGGCCAACACCAGTCCATTTTAGCTCAACGCCTAGGATATCGATCTTATGTGTTTCCTTTCATTTTTGAGGACTTCAAATTTTTCTAGATTCCTATTTCGTATATTCTACATTCTCATTATTAATGGAAGTCTGCAACTATTTCTTATTTTGAGTTGTGCCACATCAGCAAACAAAGATATGGAAAGCTGTATTCCATCTATGTCATTAAGGTTGACTCTATTCTGAGAAGGCAGCTCTTCCCCAGTCATACTTTGAGTGCTTTCCAATCTGAAGGGTTCATCTTCTGGCACTGTGTGAGACAATGTTCTATTGCTATTCATAAGGTTTTCACTGGCCAATTTTTTTCTAGAAGTAGATTGCCAGGTTCTTCTTTTCAATTTGTCTCAGTGTGGAAGCTCTGCTGAAACTTGTCCACCATAGGTGACCCTGCTAGTATTTGAAATACTAGTGGCATAGCTTCTAGCATCACAGCAATCAATACACAAGCTACAACAGCAAAATAAACTGACAAACTGGTGGCCAAAAGGCAATGAACTTACTTGATCTATTCTGGCCTGTAAAATATTTAGAGATATCCCAGCAAGCAAACACCTTTGCTGACTAGCTGACTAACAGGGGCTGTTTAAGCAGAGTAGTGATGTCGTAAGTCGGAGTGGTGTGCTGAAGGAAAGGTAAGTAAAGAAGTAGAGGAAGTAAAGCTCACTGTTCTTTTTAATAAGCTTGACCTCTGAAAAGGTGACAGAATGAGCTTGCAGAAAAGAGGCCAAATAATGAGAGGGGGACTAAACAGACAGAGAAAGAACTGAAGAGAGCAAGAACTGTGAGCAAATATTGAAATGGTTAATATTTTAAGCCACTGAATTTTGAGAAAAGCTCTGGCAGTACAATGGTTAAAGCATTTGGCTGCTAACCAAAAGGTGGCTGTTGGAACTTCCCAGGCACTCCTCAGGACAAAGACGAGGCAATATGCTTCTGTAAAGATTCACAGCCTTGGAAACCCTGAGGCACTTCTACTCTGTCGTATAGGGTCACTATGAGTCAGAATCAAGTCGATGGCAATAGGCCTGATTTTACTTTTGGGATGATACATTTTTATGTGTTGATATGGAAAGAGCTCCAAAATACAATGCTAAACGAAAAAAAGCAAGAGCAGTGAGTGTGGGAAGACATGCTTTTTAGGTGTCTATTATACATTCTTTTGTAGTTTGAAGCTTTTTTTTAGTAAGTGCATAATAGTTTCAGCTTTTAAAATAGGAGGCATAGTGTGAAAGTTTTAGGGAGACTTTTAACAGTAAATACAATGAATTTCAAGAAGATTGTATGAGAAGCTAAGACAAAAGTACAAGTGAGAAGTAATGGGAGGCATATTGCTAGGAATGGTGACAGTAAAAATAAAACATGGATGCAAGATTTTTATGGTTAAGAATGCATCTGGTGATTTTATCCAGATTTTTAAAAAAGTAGGAAATCAAGTAAAGCAGCTGGTTTGCTGAGAATAAATACTTAGAAGGTGGTGTCAATTACTCTCATCAGACAGTTGTGTTGGCTTTCCTGTAACCTAACAAATATAACCACATTTTTAACCAGAGACATAACTATGTTGATATTCAATTCTGATAAAGTGGAAAAAGATTTAACCAAACTGTAACAAAATATTAGTTTAAACTTAAGTCATTAAATGAGTTTCTCCAAAATTGGATGGTGGAATCCATTTCTCTCTAATGATTCCTATAAAATGTGCTTATTAAGAACCCTGAAATGGAACAAGAATGGAAATGAGAACCTCCATACCTTGTAAAGAATGTAACCAATGGTACTGAACACTCGTGCAAAAATTGTTGAATGAGAACCTAAACTGCTGTGTAAATCTTCAACAAAAATACAATAAAACGTTATTTTTCAAGGAAAGTATCCTGCAGAAACATTTTTTGGACAAAGCATAGTATGTAAAAAATGAACAAGAGAAATGGGTTTTTCTTACAATAAAATAATGGCTGTGGATACTATGGGAGGTTTCAGCACAAATGTTTATTGTTTACAGTCAGGGATATCACATACAATGTCTGTAGATCACTGGCCCAGGTTTTGAGTTTTACATGGCTCACGTTCCCAGTAGCACAATCTTTATTTTTTCAGGGCACAAGCAACAATAAATTCCGTTTGCCCACAGAGACAATACACTCTGACAGACAAATGAGCCATTGCACTAATCGCTCCTCAAATGTATTAAAAATCAGGGCTTCGAAACAATTCCGGGTCGACCCCTGCTGATAATGTCTTTCCATCTCAGATCTACGGAATCAGAAACTACATTTTAACAAGATTCCCAGGTTGATTCTTATGTATACAAAAGATATTGTTAAAATGTAGATTCTGATTCCGTAGATCTGAGATGGAAAGACAAATTCTCAGCAGGGGTCGACCGAGAATGAACCTATTAGACACCCTGGAGAAAATTAACTAGTAAACGTTCAACTGCAAGGCACTTCCTCTCTCAAATTTCTTGCTAATCAAGAATAGTAATCGCTGCTGTTTAAAATATGTAACTGTTTTTTCACACTTCTACATTGGAGGACCTACTTCGAGGAGGAGCGGAGAGGGAGAATAAACACCGGTCGTGTCAAATTCTTGGTTTTAAAGGTGAATTATGCGAAGTGCGTCGGGATAGTGTTTTTACAGAGCTGGAAGCCATGGCAAGTCCTTATTTTTCCCGACTTGGCCTCAGCTTATGACAAGGGAAAGTGTGATCAAGGTTGAAGACGTACAGTCCGCCCGTCACGTAGACAACTCTCTTTTAGGGGTCCCAATTAAGCGTCCAGGCCTGACTTTCCCTCCGAACCCGGGGCCCCAGGTGTTCCACTTCGTCCTTTTCTTCAGTTCTCCTCTCGCACGCAGCCTCGAACGAGAAGGGCATCCACACAAAGAGGCTTAAACTGCCCAAAGCTTTCAGTTGAAGAGGAATCACAACGTCTGAACTTGTGGGCGGAGAGGCAAAAACCCCAAAGCTTCCCCGCCCAGAGAAAACCTTTGGCCCCAAAGGTCCTTCCGTCCTACTTAGCCTGGTCCAATACCCTCCTTCCGTCCTACTTAGCCTGGTCCAATACCCTCCCTCCCGCGTTCATGCTTACCCAAAACCAGCCGGGCTACGTCCGAAGGTAACAACATGATCGACGCCGCAGAAGAAATCACAATAAAAGACTAGAATAAGGTAAAGGGAGACACAACGACAGCTCCCGCATCGCATCTCCCGATTCCAGTGGCGGCACTGAACCCGCGGCAATTTGTCCCGCCTCTTTTGCTCCACGCCATCCAATAGCTTCCGCGGGAGAAAGAAAGGCGCCGAAATGAAGCCCGCCTCCTTTTGACTTTTATTGTCGTCATTTCCGCCTTCCTATTTGGAGGGGTGGGGCAGATGAGGGCCAGGAGGTGGTGTGCAATCGCCCGAGCCAGAGCTAGAGGCCGCATCAATTGCAAGGTCTCTCTCCATTGGTGGGAAGAAAGGCGCAGGCGCATTTCCTCGGTGGAGCCAAATATTTTGGAAGTGCGAGTGTTTTGAGCCTAGGAGAGTGTGTGGCGTTTGGAGCGCATGGGCAGACTTTGCATCCTCACCAGCTTGGCCAAAATACTTCCTCATGAGATGGACGTGGTCACGGCACGGTCACGGAGGGTTTGAACCGGAAGCGGGAATAGGTGCGTAGATAACGGGTTCAGGAAGATGCGGCCAAGGGAGGACGCGGGAGGAGAGAGGATTTGCGCAGCACCCACCGCCGCCTCAGGCGATACCACTTTGGCCGCCAGTTCCGTATTGCCAGAGTCCGTCGGTAGGGGTGCGGAAACAAGTTTTTGGTTTGTGCGATGGGGCGTTTAATCTTACCCAATACATCTGCCCTTATCCGCCACGTGCCCAACCTCACGCATCCCTCCAGACCAAGCCTGTGTGCCCCCTGCTTTACCTTATTCAACGCATCCCTCTCCCACTCTCGTAGCGGATTTACCCGCAACCCTCCAGTACGTCCCTTTCAATTTAATATTCAGATTTAACTAATTGCCTTGATTAATCATCTTTTTTTTTTTTTCCTCTCCTGATTATTACTGCTAATCAGCATTTATTGAGGCGTAAATTACAGCCTTGTGGTTAAAGAACATAGGCTCTGGAATCATTCTGCCGGGATTCGAATTCTGACCGTAAGCTGTGAGACTTCGCTGCCCTACTTTCTTGTGAAGGTAAATGAGATGATCCTGGTGTTGAGCACTCGTCAGGGTTAGCTACTAATTTTACCAGGTACAGTTTAGTGAGAAGACAGTTACCGTTCAAGGTGATAACATGATAGAAGAGTAACTCAGCCCGGGAAGATTAATTCAGTTTGTGGTGATACTTTACAGTGTCAGGATTGCCCTTGGAGAATGGTAGGAGCCTTCCAGACAGAAGGAAAAGTCTATGTAAAGGCACAAAGGTATTGAAGGTTTTTGAAGCACAAGAATGAGGTTTGGGTTGAGTGAAATAGATTTGAGAGTCTTCAACATGTTGAAGTCATGGGAATGAGTGAAATCACACTGAGAGAATGTAAGAGTGAGTAGTAAAGGAGACTTGGATGTTCTTTCAGGTGTGGGTGAAAAAGAACGACTCATCAAAAGATTAATGGTGAAGCAGTCAGAAAGGAAAGGAATAATGATAATTGCTAACATTTATTGAGCACTTGCTGTGTTCCAGGCACTGTGTTAAACGTGGTACATGCACCCTCACAACAACTCTTTGAAGTAGGTGCTATTGTTTATTTTATCATTGAGAAGACAAGTTTAAAAAAATTAACTAACTTACCCAAAATTATGCAACTAGTAAGTGATAGAGCCAGGATTCTAGTGAATACAGTCTTAACTACAGGGCCTACATTCTTATCCACTAGAAAAGGATGGCACGCCAAGGGCAGAATTATTTCCAGGAAGATAGGGTGTAGACATTATTGTCAAATTCTGCAAATGTGTCAGTCAACTTGGTTGAGTTCTAAAAAGGAACACTGGATTCGCCAATTCAGAGGCTGTCACCTGTGAAATATATATAGTTTCAGTTGAGTGTTGGAAGTGGAATCAAGGTACAAAGCCAAACCAGACTCATTGCCAGTGAGTTGATTCTGACTCAGTGACCCTATAGGGACAGAGTAAAACTACCTCATAGAGTTTTCAAGGCCATAAATTTTTTCAGAGGAGCTCTGGTAGCATAGTGCCTAAGGCACTTGACTGCTAACCAGAAGGCTGGCGGTTCAAACCCACCAGCCACTCCTCGGAAGGAAGGTTGGGCAATCCTACTTATGTAGTGATACTGCCTCGGAAACCCGAGGAGGGGTCGCTATGAGTCGGGGCCGACTCGACGGCAAATAACAACAACAACAACAACAAATTTTTTCAGACGCAAACTGCCTCATCTTTCTTCTGTGGTAGGTTCAAACTGCCGACCTTTCGGTTAGCAGCTTTATGCTTGAACCACCATACCAACAGAGCTCCTTAGAACTTAGATGCTCTGCAGTGAAGTATAAGTGGAGTTCAACTTTATGTGCTGATACTATTCTGACTACTCTGTAGTCCCTCTTGCCTGTCAGTTCCTCTGGCATATAAGTGCTTTTCTGTTTTAGGACCTTTTGACTGTGGTAATCCTCCCTGAAGCTTTCTTCCTCTAGATTTTGCTATAATTGGCATCAGTTCATGTAGATCTTGGGTTTATTATACCCTCTGAGTGGTGTTACATTACAGTTTATCTAAAATGATCCTCTCTACATTAATTTCCCTTTAATGTGCTTTTGTGTCTTTTGAGGTATATATGATAATTTATAATTATTCATTGATTTATTAGTTTACTTATTGGCACTCTCCTTGAAAGCAGTGAGTTTATTTTTGTTTTATTTTTTGGTTTTTCTTTCTAGATGTTGAACTCTATGAGGATAAGAGTTGTGTCTTCTTGGTTCATTAATTTCCTCAAAAACTTACCAAATTCAAGAAAATGTTCATTGTTGGTTACCAGGAATGGGAGGGGAGGGGAGAGAACACTGCTACATAGGTAGAGACAAGTATTGATTGGGGTGAAGGGAAGGGCAATGTACTAAATGTGATCAACATGGTGGCATTGAGGAAGAGGAAGACATAGAGAGGTGCATAGGAGGTACAATAAAGATGAACCCTTTTGCACATACAGTACTGCATTGTCAGTGAAGGCAAACATTGATACATGGTTGAATAGGTGGGTGGACAAGTTGAGATATTAGATATGTCTATGCAGGGGGGGAGTGTGCCCATGGCCATGTATAGGGCTGGCAGACAATGTTTCTACAAGTGTATTGTTATGTTCTGTAAGGATTCCCACGTATATATTAGAGCTGACGAGGGACAAGGTTGTTGTCACTTCTTGGCCACAGCCAGCTACCCAGAGGGAACGAATACTTGGACCTGTGGGCTCGGCACTGTAGTTGCAGGGGACATCAGGCTCAATTGGCATGATGTACTACATAAAACATTGTTCCGCATCCTACTTTGACAAGTAGCAACTGGTATCTTAAAAGCTTGCAAGCAGCCATCTAGATGCAATGATGGGTCTCTCCATAGCAAAAAAAAAAAAAAATGAAGAAAACCAAACATTTAGTCCAAGGGACTGGTATACCATGCAATCCTCAGCCTATATGACTATGAGACCAGAAGAACTAGATGGTGCCCGGCTACCACTGTTACGCACTTGGAGGGGGATCTATGTAGGAGATCCTGGATAGAGAACAATGTAGAATAAAATTCAAAATCATTAAAAAAAAAGGGGGGGGGGACCAGGTTTACTGGTCTGATAGAACCTCTGAGACTGTGGCCCCCCTAGCTGCCCTTCAGGTCTGAATTTGAGACCACTCATGTGGCTTCCAGCCAAACAAAAGACAGGCATGTGAGTGAACATTTACATTAGCTAGCTAGACTCCTTGAAGAGCTCAATCTTGGGAGAATCGTAGGGCTGTGTATGCACAGGGGACAGCTTAGGGGCAGGAGTGCATGGGAGGAAAGGATACAGGGAGGAGGTGGCTATGGGGCAGAAGTGGGAGGAGAGCTATTGCATTGTGGGAAATTGCAGTCAATGTCATGAGACAGTGTATGTGAACTGCTGTATGGAAAATGAATTTGCTCTGTAAACTTTTCACTCAGTCATAAATTTACAAAAAAAAAAAAAATCCAACCAAATTCACAGCCATCGAGTCAGTTCAACTCATAGTGACCTCCATTGGGTTTCCAAGGCTCTAAATATTTAGGGGAGCATAGTGTCTCATCTTTCTTAAGTGGAGCAAGTACTGGGTTCGAGCTGCTGATCTTTGGGTTAGCAGCCAAATGCCTTAACCCCTACACCACCAGAGCTCCTTCATTAATATGCCTGTTGTTATTGTTATGTGCTGTTGAGTTGGACCCCACTCATAGTGGCCCTTTGGGTTTCCGAGGCAGTATCACTACGGAAGTAGATTGCCCTATCTTCCTTCTGAGGAGTGGTTGGTGGGTTTGAACCACCAGCCTTCTGGTTAGCAGTTAAGTGCCTTAGGCACTATGCTACCAGAGCTCCTATTAATATGCCTAGGTGTCTCTAATATAGTACTGGAACACTAGTTACCCAGCAAATACTGTTTGCATATATCAGTGAATGAACATGTGTTCATGCAAATGCTAGTATTAAATTGTCTTGTTTTCTTTAAAGTAATTAATATTAGAGAAAAACAAGTTCAGAAAAGCCACAGCTTGAGGAAAAAAATTTAAGGCTGCCTCTTCTTGGAAGTGTCATATATTCAGTAAACATGCTTTTTTTTTTTCACACTACGAATAACATTTCTAGTATATTTAGGAAAAAAAAATTTACCCTCATGGGTCTTTGAATACTGCTCAGGTGATTTTATTAATTGGATGCTAGTTTCATTTTCCTTACTGATTAAGTTAAGAGGTCTTTAAAGTAAAATTGAAGGAGAATGGAAAGGATTCCCAGATGAACCATGAAACCAAACCCAAACCCAGTGCTACTGAGTTGATTCTGACTCATAGTGACCCTTATGGGACAGACTAGAACTGCCCCATAGGGTTTCCAAACGTGTAAATCTTTATGGAAGCAGACTGTCTTATCCTCCTGTGGAACAGCTGGTAGATTCAAACTGTTGACCGTTCGGAAAGTAGCCGAATGCTATAACCAATATAACACCATAGCTCCTTAGATAAGCCATGGAAAATGAAAATGACAGTCTTTGTCCTTAAGAAGTTTACAGTCAAAGGAAAAAGAACATCTTGTAAATAACCTGTAAGCTACAACAGCATAAAGTGGAGGGTTTAATAGTGATAAGAGTCAGAAGAACAATCAGTTAATACAAAGTTAGAAAAGAATTAGAGCTACCAGCCAATGAAATGTTTAGGTAATTTGCCCTTATTAGAGGGCTCAAAGAGAGGCCAATAATTTTGTAGGAACGATCCTTTCCTTTTGTAAGTCTTTCAGTTCCTCCCAATTTTAAGATTCTGTGGGATTAGTCAGAGGCAGAGAAGCATACTTGATCTTGAAAGACTGAATAGAATTTAGATAGATGGATAGAAGGATGTTTTCCTGTCTTTTTTCTCGAGATAAATATGTATTTATATGTAATATGCCTATAAATGCTCATTTTTAAATTACAGTAAACATTTATAGGCTTAACAGAAATGAATCTGCTTTGTGTGAAGGCTCAAATAATATAGATGATGCTGTTCTTATAAAATTTTTTTATTTTTTTAAAGTACATCCAGGGAGGGTTTGATTACAACAGACAATCTAATAAGAGCTACTCCAGTGAAATGAGGCATAGTCAAATTTCTTTGAACTTGCATATTTGCAAGTGATGTTACTGTAAATATGATTTCCTTCTAAAACAGAAATAACATTTTCCTCCTGGTTTTGTGTATTAAATGAGAACCGTAAAGTCAGTTGAGATGTTCAGTGCCAGGTAAGACTTACTAGCTCTGATAACTTCTTGTATATTGGTTCCAAAGCATAAGCAATTTAAGGTTTTGTGTTAGGAAAATGATAAGAGTATATAGAAGCAAATGGTACTTTTAAATAGTTCAGACTACTGTTAAATCCTTACATGTTCTTATTCTTTGCTTGGCTGTCTTCTAGTCATCTTTTGTGTCTCAAGTTAAATGTGATGTTTCCTAGAAGAGGTCTCAGAGCATTAAAATAAATGGTACATATTTATATCTTACTGGTGGAAATAGCATGTATTTGTGTTGAAGCATTTAGTTTTAATCTAAAAATCTCATTTAAAATATGAAATTGCTGAAAATAATTGTGCCTTTGATCACACTTATACCTGGTTGTACAGTTACTTAACTATATATAAATGCCATAAGCAAAATTAATTTTATTTACTTATTTTACAGACAGTGATGCATGGCCTGAAATTCTGAACCATGAGTCTAGCACTTAATGATCTGCTTATTTGCTGCCGTCAACTAGAAAATGATAGAGCTACAGAACGAAGGGTAATAAATTGCTTAAATGTACGCTTCCCTTGAATTAGGTATATAATTGGTAACTTATTATTTTCATTTTTCATTTTCAGAAAGAAATTGAGAAATTTAAGCGTCTGATTCGGGATCCTGAAACAGTTCAGCATTTAGATCGTCATTCAGATTCCAAGCAAGGAAAATTTTTGAACTGGGATGCTGTTTTTAGGTATTTTATTAAAATTTTTTTTTTCTTTCTTGATTTTTTTTCTGTATTTCATTTTTATTTGTTTTGATATTACTTATTTTGTGTGTGTAGGTCTTACTTATTTTTACTGCTTATATACCACAATAGGAGCTCTGGTGGCGTACCACCTAAGGCATTTGACTGCTAACCAGAAGGCTGGTGGTTCAAACCCACCAGCTACTCCTCGGAAAGAAAATTGGTCAATCTACTTCCATAGTGATACCGCCTTGGAAACCCGAGGAGGTGTCTCTATAAGTCAGATCCGACTTGACAGCAGTGATTTTTTTCTTATATTTCACTCTACCTTGCATATGAAATTAGTGCTTCATAATATAACACTAAATTATTTAATGTTTAATAATTTAATTTTTAAAGGAGATTGATGTAGAAAAAAGTTTTCAATTCATTTGTCATTAAGATGTCTTAGTCATATCTCACTCAAAATGGAGAAGAAATTCCTTCCAAATTGATTAGTTCATAAGCTTTATTTCAAATTAGACAATGAAATGAAGCTATAGTAAATACTTTATTATTACTTTCACATCTTCAAATGTTGCTTCTAATAATAAGTAACTACATGTGTTAAATTATAATAAAACAAGTCAGAAGATTAGAATAAAATACTTGCCATGTAGGTGTAGCTGGAAAATAAAACTCAGGCAATGGGAGGACACAATTATTTCTGTACAGGAATGGCAAACAGGTTTGGTACATTTTTACATAGAGATATAATTTCCAGCCATGCAGATCATTTATAACTAGAAACAGATTATGAGTCTTTGGAAAGATGAATAAAATACTTTAAATTAGTGTAGACTCCTGAAGGTGTTTTATACTTGAAATATTTGCACTTGAGAGGAAGTGTATATATTTACTTGTCCTTCAGTGTTCAGAATAATCTATTTTATTTTTTTTGCCGGTTTGATACTAGATTGACCAAAAAAAACCAAACTCACTGCCATTGAGTTAATTTGACTCATAGAGATACCTCCTTGGGTTTCTGAGGCAGTAGCTCTATGGAAGTAGATTGCCCAATCTTCTGAGGAGTGGTTCGTGGTTTGAACTGCCAGCCTTCTGGTTACTAGTCAAAATGCCTTAGGTATTACATGGCCATAGCTCCCACTAGATTGACAGTTATGGTTTAAATACTGATAACATGGGAAATGCATTCTTCCTTTCTTCTTTCTTGGTTTCAGATAATATAATAGAGTTGTTACCTAAGGCTGAATACTATTCTGTATAAGTTGATCAAGTAGGCCAAATGTGGGCCTGGCATTTCCTCATTACTCATGAATATCTTCTAGGCAGGCTTTGTTTAAAGGCTGGAAACATTGTTAACCACTTAGAGAAAGAACTAAGTCATGTACAAAATAATAGGAAAGAGGTGAAAGAAGACTGAGTGCTCTTAATGGCTTTGCAAGCTTTTAATATAAAATGAGAGCAAAGGCAATGAAGCAATAGAAAATCATAGATGTTTTAGATTAAGAGCTTTGAACATCAAACTTTAGATTGGTGTTAGGGCAGTTAGATTCTAAAAAAAAAGATTTAATTATCTAAAAAAAAGATTTAATTATTTAACTGGTACATTGAGCCTAGCAATGTGGTTGGAAAGATGTTCTTTGATGATATGTGAAACTTTTTGAAATTATTATATTTAAGGATTTAATGAGTTTCTGAAATACAATTTTGTTTTTCTTAAAAGATTTCTACAGAAATATATTCAGAAAGAAACAGAATGTCTGAGGATAGCAAAACCAAATGTATCAGCTTCAACACAATCCTCCAGGCAAAAAAAGATGCAAGAAATCAGTAGCTTGGTCAAATACTTCATCAAATGTGCAAATAAAAGTAAGTGAAATATAGATAAATGGCTTAATGGGTTACTGTTGCTTGAGTTTAATCTGAAACTGTTGCAACAAAAGTTGATTGCTAATTTTAAGTTTTACTAAATACAATGATTTTAATACTGTAGGTTCGGATATGGGAGGGAGGGATTTATGCAAGCAAGGAATGATAGAATATCAGGTTTGAAAAATTAAAAATTACTATTTCAACTACTCATGCTTAGATCCCCTCTATATGTTGCTACCACATAGGTAAGAGTGCACCCTTAATAATTAACGATATCTTTTGAGACATTCTATCCTCTTTGAAAAGCTGTAAGTGCAATTAAAACTTTTTTCCATTTGTTGTTTCTACCTTCAAGGTATTACAGAAAAATGCTAATCATTTTTCCCAGCATTCTTTGAGATATTTGAAAATGGCTGTGATATTTTCCAAGTCCTCTAAACTAAACAGACCTACTTCAACTTAAGTATATGACCTAATTTTAGGGGCACTCTTTGTTGAATATTCTTTGGTTTAATTTTATCTCTTTTAAAATGAGAGGCTCAATTTCAATAGCTATCTTCTGATTGGTATAGAGTAGAGAAGACCTCTTTTATTCTAATGCATTCTAAGATCACAATAATTTTCTTGACAGAACCCTCCCTTTCAACTGAGGCTGACAAATAATACATTCTAGGACCTTTTTTGGTCTTGGTAAGCCATTTAGCTGCTGACTTGAACTTGTACAGTTGAATTTGAAGAGTTAACTTTTTTTTTCCTTTAACCCAAAATGCAGGCTCTTGTTTGACTTATATAGAAAAATGAGTTCTACACAATGCTCTAAAGAGAAGCAAAAATATTTAAGGCCTCCAGGGCACTGACTGTTTACTTTTCACATTTAGGAATGTGGCTTTGTGATAACAAGTTTAAGAATCAGTGAAGCCTAATGTTGTTAAACATTTTTAAACAGGAACACATAGATTGTTACCAAATGATAGTTCAGAATAGTGATAATGAATCTTAGGTATATAAGATAGTAGTTTATAAAAAATTTAGCTTTTCACCTCATCTGAGATGCTAGTTTATATCAGTACCTGCAAACCTCTGTCAGGGACACTATCAGAGACAAAAACTATGTGGCAATATTTTGTACCTGCTTTTTTCTTTATCCTGCATGGTAGCCTTGCATCCAGGATAATTTTGTATTTTTTCGTGGTTAACACTGGGGACTTAGTGTGTAGTTATAAAGTGTGAGAGAGACACAGAAATTGAATATGCCAATTTGTAGCCCATCAGAAACATTGGTAGCTTAAAATTTTGCCTTCCAGTAAAAAAAATCTTCAGTTGCAAAATTAACAGTGGTGATCACATTTAAAAATGTATTAATATATCAATATGTTGGTTTATAAGAAAGAGTGCGTTAAGCTATCGAAGTAAGATAATTTAAATGTTTGAAAACTGTTATTTTTATTTAAGGCTTCTTATCCTTTCAAATTTGGTTTTATGACTTAAACATCTTGATGTAGAGGCAAAGTCAAAAAAGCATCTATCACCTCAGCTCCCTTCTTCACTTTTTTTTTTTTTTTTTTTAAGAGTTGATGGATTAAAGAGAATCTAGATACATGTCTAGACTTTGCCAGTCTTGTTTAACATTGGTATCCAAGGTGTAGTGAAAGAAACAGTGATGAGAAAAAAGTAAAGGGCAGCTGGGAAGGAATAAGTAAGCAAGTATTATTCATTCTTTTATGTCAGTCAGCATTTGTTTGCTTCTGCACAAAGCACAGCCTAGAGAATAAAAAACCTACCTGTGAAAAATATTGAGTTCCATGAGTTCTCTTCAAATCTCTGCAGGCAACTTAGTTGTCCTTTTGAGACAGATTTTTTTAGGAAAGAATATAAGCATAAGTTTTGAAAACACTTCTCACAATTGGCAGAGGGAGGATATATATTGGGATAAAGGCATGGGGAAATATGCTTGTGTTCTAATATTTACATAGTTCTTTTGCAAGTGTTTATTGAAGATCTGCTATTGGGGCAGTGATTGGGCTATATGTTAAGGATGTAGAGATTAAATAATTTCTTCCTTGAAGATCTAATAATACAAAGGAAGTTATAGATAAAAAATTGTGATAAGGACTGTAAGAGATACATAGTGTTACATCATAGGCCAGGTGCCTAAAATTATAAAATAAGCCATAGGTGAAAATGATTTTGCAATTATACCAGTATAAATTTATTTACCATAGTTTGATACTTGTGAATATGACATAGTCAGTGTCATCATATCAGAACACAATGTCTAATCTCAGCATAAGAAAATTCTAAAACTAGAATATATTTAGATGTTCATAATAAATTGTACCCTGCTCATAGCTTATAACAAGTAAGTGATGTACAGTTTTAAGACTAAATTAGTACTGAAATACAATAAAATTTCAACTGTGAGTTCAGTATGATTTGCTGAAAATAAGAACTTTTTATAAAATATAGTTTATTTACTTTTAAGGATATATGTCCATTAATGCTAACTTCTCATGATCTCAAATAAGTAATAACTATGTTAAAGTCACAGCTTTACGTATTTGTATGTGACAAATGCTGTTACGGGTCTTGAAAGAAATTTTGTTTCGTAGGGTAAATATCACAGTTTTAGATTTTTCTAAAACGAAATCTTCATAAAGAGTGCCAGGACTGTTTGGATCATTTAAGTCTAATGTTAGAAATTGAATTATTAAGGGCAGAATGGATGATTTTTGTTGTAAATATTTGTATAGGGGTTGGCAGACTTTTTCTGTAAAGGGGCTAAATAGTAAATAGTTTGAGCTTTGCAGGCCATATAGTCTGTTGTATCTATTAATCTCTGCTGTTTTAGTACAAAAGTAGCCATAGATAATACATACATTGATGGGCATGGCTATATTCCAATAAAATTTTATTTACAAGAATGACCTGCTGGCGGGACCATAGTCTCAGGGGACATCAAGCTTAATTGGCATAACATACTACACAAAACATTGTTCCACCTCCCACTTTGGCAAGTAGCAACTGGGATCTTAAAAGCTTGCAAGCTGCCATCTAGGTGCACTGATGGGTCTCTCCTCGTCTAGAGCAAAGAAGAACGAAGAAAACCAAAAATTAATGGATACAATCAGTCCTAACGGCTGGTACACCATCTGATCTGCAGCCTGTATGACTGTGAGACCAGAAGAACTAGATGATGCCCAGCTACCAATGTCTACCACTTGGAAGAGGATATATGTAGGAGATCCTGGTTAGAGAGGGAGAACAATGTGGAACAAAACTCAAAATCATTTGGAACAAAAAAAAGGGGGGGGGGCAGGTTTGCTGGTCTGATAGAGTCTGGTGGAACCACTGAGACTATGGCCCCTAGTTGCCCTTCAGGTCTGGAATTGAACCCATACCTGTGGCTTCCAGCCAAGCAAAAGACAGGCATATGAGTTGAACATTTACCTGAGTAGCTACACTCCTTGGAGAAAACAACCATGGGAGAAAGAAGGGCTGCTTATGCATTGGGAGACAGCTCAGGGGGGCAGAAGGGCATGGAGGCATGGACACAGGGAAGAGATAATTATCGGGAGGAAGTGGGAGGGGAGCTGTTGCATTGTGGTAAATTGTGGTCAATGTCATGAGACAAAGTGTATATGAACTGCTGTATGAAAAGTGAATTTGCTCTGTAAATTTTCACCCAAATCACAATAAAAAAAAGTGGAGAAAGAAAAAAAAAAAAAGAATGAGCTACTGGTTTAATTTTGCCAGTGGGCCATCCATAGTTTGTCAACCACTGATCACTCTCTAATACCCAAAAATCATAACTACTGCCATCGAGTTGATTCCAACTCACAGTGACCCCCATAGGGTTTCCAGGGCCATAACTCTTTATGGAAAGAGACTGCCTCATCTTTCTTCTGTGGAGCTGCTGGTGAGTTTGAACCACCAACCTTTTGGTTAGCAGCTGAATGCCTTACTGCGGTGCCACCAGAACTCCTTATAAGGCTAATAGTTAAAATAATTTCCCAAGTGACCTTAATTAAATATTAGCATTCCAAGTGTTAGTTTATTTGCTTTAAGATTTATGTTTTGTTTAATTTTTAAATAGGAGCACCCAGGCTAAAATGTCAAGAACTCTTAAATTACATCACGGATACAGTGAAAGATTCGTCTAATCGTGCCATTTATGGAGCTGACTGTAGCAACATACTGCTCAAAGACATTCTTTCAGTGAGAAAATACTGGTGTGAAATATCTCAGCAACAGTGGCTAGGTATGTTTTGAACTTTGTGAATTTTTCCTAGTGTGATGAAATTTCATCAAAAATAGAGTCTATCTGCAGCAACCCCCAGATGACCTCACAGTTTAACAGTACCTAGTATAGTTTCATGGTTAAAATCCGAACCTTGCTTTTTGCTTATTGACTACCTGCAGAATTAAGTGCCTGCTATCCAAACTGGAATGACAGAGTTAAAAGATGGCTATTTCTGCCCTTCAGTTGACAGTCTAGTGGGAGGAAAACCAAAAAGAAAACAATAACAAATCAAAAATTGTGATGCAGTATTATTAATCATATGACAGATACATGTTTGGGTGCATTGGTACATGGAATAATGACAAACTCAGTCATTATTAAAGTAGAAAGAAGGAAAATCAAGAGAGGTGTTACAGAAATGAAAATGAGAATTTAAAGTTGGAAGGGATGTGGTTAATATTTTTAAGTGTTTGGAAAGCTTAAGACACAGAAATATCCATTTGATTAGGCAACTTACAGGTCACTGACAAAGTAAAAAGGAGCTCTGGTGATGCAGTGCCTAAGGCATTTGACGGCTAACTAGAAGGTTGGTGGTTCAAACCACCAAGTATGCAGAAGGAAGATGGAGCAATCTATTTCTGTAAAGATTTACCACCTTGGAAACCTAATGGGGGTCACTATGAGTCAGAATTGACTTAATGGTGCAGTGGGTTTGGTTTGGCAAGGTAATAGGAGCTCTGGTGGTGCAATGGGTAAGTAAGCATTTGGCTGCTAACCAAAAGGTCGGTTTGAACCCACCAGCTCTGCCCCATAGGAGAAAGATGAGGTATTCTGCTTCTGCGAAGATTTATATAAAGCCTTTGAAAACCCTGTGAGACAGTTCTACTTTGTCCTATGGGGTCACTATGACTTGGAATTGATTCAGTGGCAGTGCGTTTGATTTGGTTTTGGTAAAGTAATGGATTTCAAAAATACTGGAATAGAATATACAGGACCCAGTGATTGACTGGACATGCATAATGAGTCTCAGATAGGTACCTAATGTTGCTACCTGCTTATAGATAGGAGATACTGAGAGACCACAAAGGAAGAAAATTGTGACTACAGATTGAAATATTTGAGTTTGTTGGTTTCAAAATGGAGTGGCTCTGGGTCTAACAGGGTTCAGGGGATGAAAATGAGATTTGGCATTAATAAGGTGACTTTCAGTAGACTTGAATCAATGGCCTGCCATGTGGTTTGGTAATATTGGGACTGTGCCTTTTCACTTTTTGACCTTGGGTTTGTCAGCCTCAGCAGCCAGCAGCTGCATGAGTGAAGAGATGCCTTTAGCTTCATTGGGCCAGGAGCAAGAGGCAGAGCTGAAGTCCAGGGTCGAGGGACTTTCACCCAGCTCCTAGAGCCTGGCACTTTGAACTCGAATTTCTAGCCTCCAAAACTGTAAGAATAGACTCCTGTGTGTTAAAGCCATCCATTTGTGGTATCTTCTGTTAGAGTGGCACTAGGTAACCAAAATATACAGGTTGGAAGGCACTCAAAATTCTACTGGGGAAGAGCTGCCTCTTCAGAGTAGAGCTGACTTTAATGATGTGGATGGTGTAAAGCTTTCAAGATCTCCATTTGCTAATGTGGCATGACTCAAAATGAGAAGAAACAGCTGCAAACATCCATTAATAATTGGAGCATGGGATGTATGAAGTATGAATCTAGAAAAATTGGAAGTTGTCAGAAATAAAATGGAACACATAAAGATTGATATCCTAGGCATTAGTGAGCTGAAATGGACTGGATTTGGCCATTTTGAATCAGACAGCCATATGATTTACTATGCCAAGAATGACAAATTGAAGAGGAATGGTGTGATAGTTGGAGCTGCATGTCAACTTGGCTGGACCCCAGTTGTGGGTGGTTTTTCCCATGATGGGATCAGATGACTGAGTTCTGAGTGGCTGGTCTGCCCAAGGGGAGTTTCCCTAGGGGTGTAGCCTGCTTGCAATGATATTCCAAGGACAATCTGGAAGAATGGCATTCCGAACTATAGACTTCCTTGAGTGAGCGGCTCACTGCTCGCCCTGGAGGTCTCAGATTCATCTTTTATTGGAAACAACAACCAATATACTGCATGCCAGCTTGAATCTCTCGGCTCTGCTGTGCTTGCGGGAACCAAGGCGGCTGCTTGCGGGAACCGAGACGGCTCCAAGCCCCATCTCCTCCAGAGACGGACCTTGCGGCTTGGACTCTTCCGCTGTGCTTGCGGGAACCGAGAAGGCTCCAAGCCCCATCTCCTCCAGAGACGGACTTTTCAGCTTGGACTTGTCGGCTTCTATACGCTTGTGAGCCATTTACCTAAGATAAATCTCTCTCTCTCTCTCTCTAAATATATATATATATACCTTGCTGGTTTTTTTTTTGTGTGTGTGTGTGTGTGTGTGTGTTTCTCTAGAGAACCCAATCTAACACAAATGGTGTGACATTCATCATCACAAAGAATGTTTTCAAGATGTGTCTGTCCTGAAGTACAGTGTTGTCAGTGATAGGATAATATCCAAATGCCTATAAGGAAAGCCAGTTAATACTACTATTATTCATATTTATGCACTAGCCACCAAAGCTAAGGATGAGGATATTGAAGATTTTTACCAACTTATGCAGTCTGAAATTGACCAAACATGCAATTAGAATGTGTTGATTATCACTGGTGATTGGAATGCAAAAGTTAGAAAGAAACAAGAATCACCAATTGCTAGAAAACATGGCCTTGGTGATAGAAATAATGCTGGATATCACATGATAGAATTTTGCAAGATCAACGACTTATTCATTGCAAATACGTTTTTTCAACAACACAGATAACAGCTATACATTTGGACTTTGCCAGATGGAGTGCACAGGAATCAGATCAACTACATCTGTGGAAAGAGGTGATGGGGAAGCTCATTATCTTCAGCCAAAACCATACCAGGAGCTGACTGTGGAACAGACCATCGGTTGCTTATATGCAAGTTCAAGTTGAAGCTGAAGATAATTAAAGCAAGTCCACAAAAACCTAAATATGACCTTGATTATGTCTCTCCTGAATTTAGTGACTGTCTGAAGAACAGATTTGAGGCATTGAACACCAGTGACTGAAAACCAGAGGAATTGTGAGATGACATCAAGAACATCATTGATGAAGAAAGCAAAAGGTCGTTAGAAAGACAGGAAAGGAAGAAAAGACCAAAATGGATATCAGAAGAGATTCTGAAACTTGCCCTTTAACAGAGAGTAGCTAAAGCAAATGGAGGAAATGACAAGATAAAAGAGCTCAACAGAAGATTTCAAAGAGCAGCTCTAGAAGACAGAGCCAGTTATTATAATGAAATGTGCAAAGACCTGGAGTTAGAAAACTTAAAGGGAAGAAGAAGCTTGACAATTCTCAAGCTTAAAAATCTGAAGAAAAAATTCAAGCCTCGAGTTGCAATATTGAAAGATTCTATGGGCAAAATATTGAATGATGCAGGAAACATCAAAAGAAGATGGAAGGAATACACAGAGTCACTGTACCAAAAGAATGGGTTGATGTTCATCCATTTCAGGAGGTGGTATAAGATCAAGAACCAATGGTATTGAAGGAAGACGTCAAAGCTACACTGAAGGACTTGGCAAAGAACAAGGCTCCAGAAATTGATGGAATACCCTTTGAGACATTTCGACAAATGGGTGCTGTGCTGTAGGCACTCACTCGTCTATGCCAAGACATTTGGAAGACAGCTTCCTGGCCAACTGACTGGAAAAATCTATTATTTCTCCCCATTTCAAAGAAAAGTGATCCAACTGCATGTGGAAATTATCAAACAGTATTAACATTACACACAAATAAAATCTTGCTAAAGATAATTTAAAAATGGTTGCAGCAGTATGTTGACAAGAGAACTTCCAGAACTGCAAGCTGGATTCAGAAGAGGATGTGGAATGAGGGATATCATTGCTGATGTCAGATGGATCTTGGCTGAAAGCAAAGAATACCAGGAAGATGTTTACTTGTGTTTTACTAACTATGCAAAAGTATTTGATTGTGTGGATCATAACAAATTATGGATAGCATTGAGAAGAATGGGAATTTCAGAACACTTGATTGTCCTCATCAGGAACCCGTGCATAGCATAGACCAGGAGGCTGTTGTTCATACAGAACAAGGGGACACTGCATAGTTTAAAATCAAGAAGGGAGCGTGTCATGGTTATATCCTTTCACCATACTTATTCAATCTTTATGCTGAACAAATAATTTGAGAAGTTGGACTATATGAAGAAGAGCTTGGCATCAGGATTGGAAGAAGACTCCTTAATAACCTGCGATATGCAGACGACACAACTTTGCTTACTGAAAGTGAGGATGACTTGAAGCACTTACTGATGAAGATTAAAGATTTCAGTCTGCAGTATGGATTACATCTCAATGTAAAACGAAAATCCTCATAACTGGACCAATAAGCAGCATCACAATAAATGGAGAAAAGATTGAGGTGGTTAAAAATTTCATATTCTCGGTTCCCCAATCAACACCAGTGGAAGCAGCAGTCAAGACATCAGACAATGTATTGACTGGGCAAATCTGCTGCTTAAAGACCTCTTTTAAGTACTGAAGAAGAAAGATGTCTCCTTGAAAACTAAGGTGTGTCTAACCCAAGTCATGGTATTTTCAGTCACCTCAAATGCATGTGAGAGCTGACAGTGGATGAGGAAGATTGAAGAAGAGTTGACACTTTTGAGTTGTGGAATTGGTGAGGAATATTGAAAGTACCATGGACTGCCAAAAGAATGAACAAATCTGCCCTGGAAGAAGTGTAGCTAAATGCTTCTTGGAAGCGAGAATGGCCAGATTTCATCTCACCTACTTTGGTCATGATATCAGAAGGGACCATTCCCTGGAGAAGGACATCATGCTTGGTAAAGTGGAGGGTCAGCGAAGAATGGGAAGGCCCTCAACAAGATGGATTGACACAGTGGCTACAACCATGGGTTCAGGTATAGGAAGGATTGTGACGCTGGCACAGGACCAGCCAGTATTTTGTTCTGTTGAACACAGGGATGCTATTAGTTGGAGCCAACTTGATGGTATCTAACAACAACAAGAACAACATCATATGACCTTGCGAAAATCACTTATTCTAGGAACTTACAAATAGATTCTTTGGGGTTTTCTATGAGGAAAATCATATTATCTTCAAGTAGAGAAAGTATTTTTTTTTTCCCTTCCTTCTCAAGCCATATGACTTTTGCTTCTTTTTTTCCACAGAAGTGAAAGCAGGCATCCTTGCTTTGCTCCTAGTCTTAGGCAGGGAATCATTCACATTGGTCATTAATTATGACATTAGCTATTGATGCTGGTTTATGATATTCCCTTCTGTTCCCAACCAAAAACCAAACCAAACTCACTGTCCATTCAGCTCAGAGTGACCCCTCCTTGGGCTTCCAAGGTAGTATCTTTATGGTAGTAGATAGCACAGTCTTCCTTCCGAGGAGTGGCTGGTGGGTTTGAACAGCAGTCAGATGCCTTAGGCACTATGCCACCAGAGCTCCCCAGTTGCTGGTAATTGTTGTCATGAATGGATGTTGAATTTTGTTAAATCTTTTCCTGCATCTTTTCAGATGATCATATGGATTTTCTTCTTTAGTGAATTATATTGATGGATATTTTGAATGTTGAACCAACCTTGTCTTCCCAGGATAAACCACATTAGGGTGTTACTTTCACATTTTTTTGTATATTACTAGATTCAATTCACTGATGTATTGTTAAGGATTTCTACACCTATATCCATGAGGAAATTTGCTCAGTTATGTCTTCTTATAATGTCTTCTGTTTTGGTGTCAGGGTAATGCTGGCTTCATAAAATGAGTTTGTAAATGTTCTTTTTTCTGGAAGAGATTGTGTAGAATTGATAGTACTTCTCTTTGAATTGCTGGCAGAATTCTCCAGTGAAACCATTTGGTCCTTAAGGGGTTTTTGTTGTGTTGTTGTTGTTTTCATTGAATGGTTTTTAACTGTGAATTCAATTTATTTAATAGAAATAGGATTACAGGCATACCTCATTTTACTATGGTATACTTTACTGAAAAAGGAGCTCTGGTGGTGTAGTGGATAAAGTATTTGACTGCTAACCAGAATGTCAGTGATTCAAACCCACTAGCTGCTCTGAGGTAGGAAGATGGGGCGATCTACTTCAGTAAAGATTTACAGCTTTGGAAATCCAATGGGGGTCGCTATGAGTCGGATTAGACTCAATGGCAGTGAGTTTGTTTGCTTTACTGAAGGTTTAGTGAAGGTTTGTGGCAACTCTTCATTGATAAAGTCTATCGGGACCATTTTTTCCAGCAACGTGTGCTCACTTTGTGTCTCTCACATTTTGGTAATTTTCACATTTCAAACCTTTTTGTAATGCTATCGCACACTTAATAGACTACCATATAGTGTAAATATAACTTGTGTATGCACTGGGAAACCAAAAAATTGGAGTAACTGGCATTATTGCTATATTCATTTTACTGTGGTGGTCTGGAACTGAACCACGGTGTCGTTGAGGTGTGCCTGTATTGAAATTATGTATTTCTTTTCCAGGCACTTTTGTTAATTTGTTTCTTTCAAGGAATTTGTATATTTTCATTTAAATTGTCCCCTGTATGGGCATAAAGATGTTCACAGTGCCTATTATCTTTCTAATATATGTATAGGCTATGTAGTGATGTTGCCTCTTTTCATTCTCAGTGTTGGAAATTTTGTGCTTTCTGTCTTTTTTTGTTTTACTTGATCAGTCTGGCTAGAGGTTTATCAGTTTTACTGATTAAAAAAACCCTGAAAAACAGCTCCTGATTTCCTCAATTTTATCTGTTTAAAATTTGATTTCTGACTTTATTTTATAGTTCCTTTTGTTTGTTTTGGGTTTTATCTATTCTTTTTCTAGTTTTTTTTAAGACAGAAGCTTAGATCATTGACTTTCTTCTTTTACAACATATTCATTTAATGTAATATGTCTCCCTATAAACACTGCTTTTGCCATATCCCACAAATTTTGATATGCTGCATTTTAATTTTTGTTTAGATTAACATATGTTCTAGTTTTTCTTGACAGTTTCTCTTTGATGTGAATTATTTGGAAGCATGCTGTTTACTTTTCAGTTGTTTGGGCGTTTTCCTGTGAATCCCCCCCCCCCCCCATTTTATACTGTTTCATTCCATTTTGGTCAGAAAAATATTTATCATAGTCTAAATTCATATTTGTTAAGCTTTTATGACCCAGAATAAGTTCTAACTTGGTGAATGTTCTGTAGTCCTTTGAAAACAATATCTCTCTCCTGTTGTTGCATGAAGTATTCAATAAATGGTAATTAGAGTCAGTTGGTTGATGGAATTAATTCAGTTCTTCTATAACTGACTGGTGTGAAAGTATAAATGTTAAGTGAGAAAATGGATATAGTAAATGCTGACAACTCTTCAGAAACTTTCGTTGCAGGAAAGGGATTTTGTGCAGCTTAGGAAGGATTTTTAAAATGTGAGAGTGACTAGAGTATACATAAGATTTAATGGGAAGAATTGACTGGAGAGAGAGAGAATGATTGTTTCAATCCGGAAAATTGATTGTCTCAAGAAGGAAAGATGCCAAAGCAAATGTCCTCAGCCTAGTCTAGGAAGAAGATAGCTTTTATAATAAACAGTTTCCTTGTACAGCTAGTGTAAAGTATTGACACTTTTTACTGTGCATAAATTTGGTTCTTTTACCTCTCTGGTCTTAACTAAAATCCCTAGGCCCCCACTCTATCCTTCCTGGTTACACTAGCCATTATTCATCTTCTCCAACCCAGTGGTTTTCAAACTTTTTAAGTATTCATAAATCACATATACATATTTTTAACTAAATATCATAAACTAGTATCTAAAGCTTCAAAATATACTAGTTGCAAAAATTATTTTAGAAAGTAGATATAAGTCTATGTTTCAAATAGCTTTCTTGATACTTTCCAAATTGGGCCAAATTCTTGTCAGTTGTGGATAGAATTATCATTGTTTTTGTCTCCAAATACTCTTGATTATGAGTTTATAGTAAAATAAGAGAAGTATCAACCATGACATTTTGTTGTTTGTTGGCTTATATTTTTTTTATTTACACTAACCAGTATATGGTTGATCTTTAAGAATCTTTGCAAACAATTTGTCTGTTTTTAAAGATGAATTTGGTGGCATAGTTCCTAAGACTCTTGACTGCTAAGCAGAAGGCTGGCGGTCATAGCCACTAGCCACTCCTTGGAAGGAAGACTGGGCATTCTACTTCCATAGTGATACTGCCTCAGAAACTCAAGGAGGGGTCGCTAAGAGTTGGATCGAACTCGACGGCAGTGAGTTATGTTTTGTTTTTCTTTTTAGTTAAATCTAGATAATATATTCGTTAAATTCACTTAGATGTACACTGTGTCACTATATACTGAAAACCTACTAATGATATTTCTGTGTTGTAATATGTGCTGTTCCCTCAGGATATCTCTCAAGCCTCATGTGACAGAGGAACATTTGATAAATGGAATAAAATTTATAGACCCAAATGAAAGTGCCATTGCCAACTTTTATATTATATATCAGTCAAGCTTGATTTCTTATTTGTAATTAATTTTAATAATGCAAAAAGACAGTTGTCATTGTCATTAAGTTGACTTTGACTTACTGTGACCCCATGTGCTTAGAGTAAAGCTGTGCTCCATAGAGTTTTCAGTGGTTGATTTTTTATAAGTAGATTACGAGGCCTTTCTTCTGAAACCCTTCTGGGTGGACTCTGTACTCTTTCAGTTAGCAGCCAATCATATTACGTTTGCACTGCTATTTTCTTCTCACACTTAATGTGGGTGACCTTGCACACTACTGTTCAGAGTGTTCAAACTCTTCCTTGCTTTAGGGACTTCATCCTTCTCTTGTTAGTGGCTACTTTTTTTTTTTTTTTTAATCTTTTTTTTCCCAGAGGCTGGCTTTTGTATAATTGGTTTCTTTGTTGTCTTTTAGGTCTTAGTTTCAGTGTCACTGCCATTTTTTGATTGCCCTTTCTAAATTTGGACTTCTCTTTCTCTCTTTTTTCTTTTATTTTTTAAATTTTTATTGTGATTTGGGTGAAAGTTTATGGAGCAAATTCATTTTGCATACAGCAGTTCATACACATTTTGCCTCTTGACATTGACTGCAGTTTTCCCACAATGTAAAAGTTCTCTTCCCACATCCTTCTTATACTTAACTCTTCCCTGTGTCTTTCCTTCCCATGCACTCCTGACCCCCGAGCTGTCTCCGTGTGCATATACTGGCCTTCTATTCTGTCATGATACACTTGTAGAAACATTGTCTGCCAGCCCTATACATGGTCATGGGCACACTCCCACCTACGTAGGCAAACTTGATCTTTCAGCCTATCCACCCTTCTATCCACCCATAGATCAAGGTTTATCTTTGTTGTCTTTACCTCCCATGTACCTCTCTACATCTTCCTCAATGCCGTCATGTTGCTCACTCACATTTGGTACATGGCCCTTCCCTTCACCCAAATCAGTATTTGTCTCTACCTGTCTAACAGTGTTCCTTCCCCTCCCCTCCCACCCCAGCCAACAAAAAGAAATTTTCGTTCCATAATATAAATCTTTCCTTGACTTTTTACAATAGCAGACTAATACAGTATTTTCCTGTGATTGACTTATTTCACTCAGCATAATGTCCTCCAAGTTCATCCACATTATGTGGTGTTTTGCAGATTCTGTGTTATCCTTTAGGGTTGCATAATACTCTGTTGTGTGTATGTACCATACTTTGATTATCCAGTCTTCTGTTGATAGGGCACCTAGGTTGTTTCCATCTTTCTGCTGTTGTTAATAGTGCTGTGATGAACATGGGTGTGCATATATCTGTTCTTGTCCTGGCTCTCACTTCTTTAGGATATATACCTGGTAATGGGATTGCTGAGTCAAATGTGTACCTCTCATTTTATTTTCTACTATAGTGCTCTGTTTTTCTTTATAGTTGTTGTTGTTGTTGTTGTTGTTAAGTGCCGTCGAGTCGTTTCCCACTCATAGCGACCCCATGCACAGCAGAACGAAACACTGCCCGATCCCGTGCCAGCCCCACAATCCCTGCTATACTTGATCCCATCATCGCAGCCACCGTATCAATCCATCTTGTTGAAGGCCTCCCCCTCTTTCGTCGACCCTCCACCCTACCAAGCATGACATCCTTCTCCAGGGAATGGTCCCTTCTTACAACATGACCAAAATAGGTGAGACCAAGTCTGGCCATTCTTGCTTCCAAGGAGCATTCTGGCTGCACTTCTTCCAGGACAGATCTGTTAGTTCTTTTAGCAGTCCATGGTACTTTCAGCATTCTCCGCCAGCACCACAACTCAAAAGCATCAACTCTTCTTCGGTCTTCCTTATTCATTGTCCAGCTCTCACATGCATAACAGGCGATTGGAAATATCATGGCTTGTGTCAGGCGCACCTTAGTCCTCAATGAGATATCCTTGCTCCTCAGCACTTGAAACAGTTCCTTCGCAGTTGACTTTCCCAATGCTACACGTCGTCTAATGTCCTGACTGCTGCTTCCGTTGGCATCGATTGTAGAACCAAGCAACGTGAATTCTTTGACAACCTCAATCTTCTCTCCATTTATTGTGATGCTGCTCATTGGTCCAGTTGTGAGGATTTCTTTATAGTACTTTATTGAAAATCAACACATTTCTAAATAATTTGTGGGTGTAAGGAGAATTCTGTTAGGAAATCATCATACTTAGAACTGAATGAAAATGAAAATTACTGCATATCAAAACTAGAAGGCTGTAGTTAAAGTTGTGCTGAGATCATAATTTATAGCATTAAATGCCTAATTAGAAAAGAGGAAAGGTCTCAGATGAACAATGTAAGCACCCACTAAGGTAAATAGAAGAGGGGAAAACAAAAATCAAAACCTCAAAGCAAGCTGAAGAAAGTTTCAGAGCATTAAAAAAAAAAATTGAAAATGGATTGAAAAAAAAGAAAAATCAGTGAAATAAAAAATTGATTCTTTGAAAAGATCAACAGAATTGATAATCTCTAGCAAGAGTTACTAAGATAAAAAGACAAATCGTAGATTATCAAATATCAGGAATGAAATGAAATATAACTGAAGATAATGCAGCTATTAAAAGGAAAATAAGGGCATATTATGGAGCCCTGGAGGTGTAGTGGTTAAATACTTGCCTATTAATCGAAAGATGGAGAAAGTAGTGGCAGTCTGCTGCCATAAAAGATTTACAGCCTTGGAAATACTATAGGGCAGTTTTGCCCTGTTCTGTAGCGTTACTGCGAGTCAGAATTGACTTGACAGCAGTGGTGGATATGGTTTTTTGTTGTTGTTGCTGTTAACGAATAACTCTATGCACATAGATTTGACAACTTAGATTACCCAATTTCTCAAAAACCACAGACTGTCTAAACTCATCCAGTATGAAGTAGATAATTTGAATAGTTCTATAACTATTAAATTGAATTGATATTTAAACACCTTTCATAAAAAAATCAGTAACAAAGCAAGATGTCCACTCTCACCAATCCCACCTAATATTCTAGTGGAGATTTAAGTAAGGGCAATTAGGCAGGAAAGGGAAATAAAAGGCATACAGATTGGTAAGGAAGAAAAAAAAATATCCATATTTGCATTTAGGACAGTCTGTGTATAAAATTCCAGGCTATCGGGTTTAATGGTATTATTTGAGTCTTTATTTTCTTAATTCTGTTGGTGTTGTTATTTGCCATCGAGTGGACTGGACTCATAGCGACCCCTCCTTGGGTTTCCGAGGCCTTATCACAACGGAAGTAGATTGCCCCATCTTCCTTCCGAGGAGTGGCTGGTGGGTTTGAACTGCCAGCCCTCTGGTTAGCAGTCAAATGCCTTAGGCACTACGCTATGAGAGCTCCCTTTCCTTAACTCTGGAAACTCCTTTTTCATACCATGTTGGTTTACCATCTGCTCTTTAAGTCTATTTGTTGTTACTGTTAAAATTTATGGAGAGAATGAATTCATCTGCAGACACATATTGTAGCCTGTTTTGAAACAGCTGGCCTTTCCTCTGCTTACATTTTTATTGAATGTGTTACACCAGCTTTTTAAGCACCTACTAAGGAGCTCTGGTAGCATAGTGGCTAAAGCACTTGACTGCTAACCAGAAGGCTGGCGGTTCAAACCCACCAGCCACTCCTC
>NW_006921623.1:17561009-17573493 GCF_000298275.1 Orycteropus afer afer | reverse complement strand
ACTCGACGGCACATAACAACAAAAACAACAACAAGGAATCAGTAAGATTCTGTGAAATTTGAATCATTTCCCCTAACATCAATCCCTGAAGCATGTGCTTTAGTCAGACAGTTGCATTGTTGGCTTTTTCTGTTTTACTGCTTTCCCCTTGCCAAGTAAGAAGAGGAAAATGAAGATGACTCCTCCTATTTCATTTCCAAAATTTGGATGTATTCATTCATACAGATTTCTGCCATTGTCTAGGTATTCTGGGTAGTGAGTTCTTGGGGAGGAACAGTCTGTTGTTGTTAGGTTTCATTGAGTTGGCTCCAACTCACAGCGAACCTGTGTACAGTAGAAGGAAATACTGCCTTAGTCCTTGTGTATAAATTAATATTAGATAGCATGATAGGAATCATTTTTAAAATTGTTTTCCTTTCTATTTAATGCTTGAAATATTTATATTGCTCTTACTCTTTTGTGTTTAAGATCTCTGAGTATAAACCATTTATCTATTTTTACAGAGTCATGTGACTATGGATTGATGAAAAAAAATAACCATATGTGTTGTTCTTCTTGCTCACTTAACTGAGGACTGACTACCCATATCTTAATCAAAAGAAAATCCTGTGTTGAAATTTTTGCTGTGTTAGAACCTTTTGTTGGGACATAATTCTCCATGGTTCTCTTGCATTTCTGCGTATCTTGTGAGCTGAGACACTGACTGCTTTTGTTGCAGACTATCTTGATAGAATGTTTACATGGTGAACAGCATTGGGAAATAGAGATGACAAGTTCCTCTAGAGCAAAGGACAAGTTTGCTTGTGTCCCATCATAAAAAGTTTAGGGTTTTTTCTGTAACACATCCCAAACCTTTTCATGTTTCCTTTGGATGGGAAACTGGTGCAGAAATGAAGGTATTCTGGCTGCTACCATTGCCATGAGAAGTAAACTGTCCCTTTTCCCTGGTCTAGAAATCTCATGTCTTCCAGCATCCATGAAGCTGACAAGCTTATTAGTTATGATTAAAATCTTAGACCTTCACAGTGTTTTACACATTTTTATGCGTTATTAATGAAACAGTATTAAAAAAACTCCACAAAACTATGAAGTGTGCACTGTGGCACATGCTTTATTAGGCAGTGGTTCAAATCTTGAGTTCTAGAAGAAGGAACATAATTCTTCAGAAATTAAGCAGCTTATTCAAGGTCTGGCTCTTTAACTTGTTCTCTCACACTGCTGCCTGTAGTTACTCCAGTCTTGAAAGCAATTTATATAAAATACTGATGTAGTGCTTTTACTGTGTTAAATACAAATTAAATTGGGGTAATTTTTAATCTTTTGTCATTACTTGAGCATGAAACATTTAAGTTGAATTGTGCTATTTAAGTTACATACTTCTATAATTTTTTTTTTTACGTAACTAATTACAGTTTTAAAAATTTTCAGAATTGTTGTCTGTGTACTTCAGGCTGTATCTCAAACCTCCACAAGACATTAATAGAGTTTTAGTAGCGAGAATAATTTACACTGTGACCAAAGGATGCTGTTCACAAACTGATGGATTAAATCCTACATTTTTGGATTATTTTTCCAAGGCTATTCAGTGTGCAAGGTAATTTAAACTTTTTGTTTTGTTTGGTGTTGAAAAATTCATTTGGTCTTCTTACAAGGCTATAGTTTAAATTCAGTAATTTAAAAATACTGCCATTTAAGGCGCAGTGATTCATTACAATAGAAGTAGTGGATTCCCAAAGACAGTGTTAGGCCCAACACTTCCTGAATAGACAACATGTAGGACAGTTAAGTGATGTTTTTTTTAAGTGGGAGCTGTCTTGCTCTTCTAATGACAAGAAAATTTAAATAACCTAAGTATTTTCATTTTTATCATCTTGAGGAGTGATACCATGCACTAAGAATAAACTGAAATAGCAATGTATTTGGAAAAAATCAGTATCTTAAATTTGTATGGGATTACCCAATTTATAATGTGAAACATTTTTAAATCCTAACTATTACGTATCAATTTTGTATATTTTAGATAGGAAGAACTAACAAGAGTAGTCTCTTAGTACTAAAGAAGAACTCTTTCTGGGTGTGTGTGTGTGTGTGTGTGTCTGCATAATACTTTCTTTTTTTTTTTTCTTTTCTTTTTCTGAATAATTCTGAAACTAAGGCTTTTGGAACTTGAAAATTAGATTATCTTTTTTTTCCAGCTTGTGTTTTCTTAACTGTCCTCAGTATTTATAGTTTTGGTTCCCTGTTATACCATGTTAAGTTTGTTTGTTTTCTATCACAGACAAGAAAAGAGCTCTGCAGGTCTAAATCATATCTTAGCAGCACTTAATACATTCTTCAAGATTTTGGCTGTCAACTTTCGAGTTCGAGTGTGTAAATTAGGAGATGAAATTCTTCCTACCTTGCTTTATATTTGGACTCAACATAGACTTAATGACTCCTTAAAAGAAGTGATTATTGAATTATTTCAACTACAGATTTACATTCATCACCCAAAGGGAGCCAAAACCCAAGAAAAAGGTACATAGGATATTTTTACCATTTTGAATTTGCTTCTTCATTGAAACATAGAGGCTTAAAGTATAAAATCAGTATTCTGTGGATTGGTCTGCTTGATATTTTTACTTATCATGAGAGAGATTTTTCATATATATTTAGAATTTGAAGCTGTAGTAATCTTACCCTTTGTTCAATACAGTGTGAGCTGTTCGGAGGAATGAAGTAAGTGAGATACACTGTCTATGCCTTCTAGGACCTAATTTTGCAACAATTATTAGATGCTAAGAGGTGTGATGGGAGCTCTGGTGGCGTAGTGCCTAAGACATTTGACTGCTAACCAGAAGGCTAGTGGTTCAAACCCACTGGCCACTCCTCGGAAGGAAGATTGGGTGATCTACTTCTGTGGTGATACTGCCTTGGAAACCCAAGGAGGGGTCACTATGAGTCGGATCCGACTCGATGGCAGTGAGTTTGGTTTTGTTTGTTTTTTAAGAGATGTGATACAGACTAAAAGGACAGAAGAATTCAGAGAAATGAGGATCTTGTTTATCCATATATTGCATATATTAGAAGATAAAATAGATAAGTGTAGAATGAAAACAGCTAATCAGATTATTCAGATTCTAGGGAAGATGCATACATATCACTTTCATAGAAAAGTTAGCTGGGAAAGGGATTGGTCCTTGAGTCTCATAGTTACTTCAGCCTCCTGTTTGCTTGGAAAGCAACCAGAAATGAATGGCTTGTCCTTGCTTGATTCCCCTGTATTTGTGCTTCCCCAAGAGTGTTGCTTGGGTGGTATAGCACTATTCAGTAGATTAGAACTTCAGTGGGTGAAATTGGTGCTGAATGAGTGCCATTAGGCTAACTCTATAATTACCCTTGGGCTCTTACTAGCCTTTGGATCAGTTCATCTTGGCTAATTTAATACCTTTCTTAAAATAGCACACCACAGTGAGTAATAGCTAAAACAGGAAAAAATAAAAAAGCTCTAGGCCTTTTTTTTTAATCACAAGTAGTTTGTATGTTTTATTGTCTCCTAATAAGTACCGTTAGTTACATTTGTAGCCCATGAAACTACTGTAACTCAAAGAATGGTGGTTTCTCTCTTTTTTTCATTTTTCATACAGCTCTCACCAGGATGACTATTAGGAGGTACTTTTTAGGGGATGATAGGAAATGTTTAAGAATTTTAATTACTGCAGATTTAGATGAACTGAAGGTTGACAAGATGATGAAACTGCCAGAAAAGCTAATATATCTTTAAGCTTTAAGCTACCTTAATTGATAGGCAGTACCCTGTTTTGGGGAAGTAATAGTTCTGTTGATCCCCAAATTGGTCACACCACAGGTGGAGTAATATGTTTACCACAGTTTCTATATTAGACATATTAATTAAGAGGGACATACATTGACTGGAATGTCTTGGGAAAGATGACTGGGATAATAAGTCTGAAGAGCATGTCATTTGTACACTAGTTGAGGGAACTGGTAGTGTTTTTCTCTTACATAAAAAAAGACATGGATAACTCGGTCCTCATATGAAAGAGAACATACTAATTGTATTTGCCTCAGAGGAGAGAGGAAATTGGAGAAGGATTTTAGACCAAGACTGTAGAAGAACTTTACAACAAATACAGCTGTCTGAATGTGGAATGGACATTATGAAGTAGAGGTTGTAAGGAATATTGTAGAAGAGTCCTTAGTACTGAATAGCTGTTTCTAATGTTGTTTCCATCTTAACAGCAGAATAATTTTGTGGGAGTCGGCAGTGGAGCGTGTATATATAAATTACACTTGAATTTTTTTGGATTACAGGTGCTTATGAATCAACAAAATGGAACAGTATCTTATACAGTTTATATGATCTGCTAGTGAATGAGATAAGTCATATAGGAAGTAGAGGAAAATATTCTTCAGGGTTTCGTAATATTGCTGTTAAGGAAAACTTGATTGAGTTGATGGCAGATATTTGTCACCAGGTAATGTAAGTCTTTGTATGTTTTGAAATTTGAATCCCTTCCTTGTATCTGTTGTCACGTTTTAAAACTTCCTGTTACTTTTCCTCTTACTGGGCTCTGAACCTGTGTTCTGATTAACAGCCTGTATAATTATGTCTATAACTTTTCCTTTTAGAATATTATAAATAGCTGGAATTAATGTTTTAACCTGAAAGATAACTCTTTTGCAAATATGATTTCATGAAAGCCGATGATGAACTTTTTATTCTTGGTCAAATGGTCTATAGGAAATAATATGACCTTAATCTCCTACTGTTCTTTCTTTTTTAATAAGACAAAATCACATATCATAAAACTCACCACTTTGAAGTGTATAATTCAGTGACTTTTAGTATTTTCATTATGTTGTACAACACAGTGAAAATTCATACTAATTCCAGAATATTTCCATTGGTTATAGTAGTCAGTCCCTATATTCCCCCTTCTGGTCTCTCATAACTACTGATTGACTTTCTGTCTCTATACCAAAAAAACCCAAACTCACTGTCATCGAGTTGATTCTGACTCATAGTGACCCCCCCTTTGGGTATCCGAGGTGGTAAATCTTTATGAAAAGTAGATTGCCTAGTTTTCCTTCCATGGAGTGGCTGGTGGGGTTGAACCACTAACCTTCTGGTTAGCAGTCAAATGCCTTAGGCACTACACCAGCAGAACACTTATCTTTATAGATTTGCCTGTTTTTCATATAAATAGAATCCTACAATACTTGGCTTTTTGTATCTGCCTTCTTTCACTTAGCATATTTTCAAGGTTCATCTAGTATTTTATTCCTTTTCATGGCTAAATAATATTCCATTATATGCATATATTACGTTTTGTTTATCCATTCATCAGTTAGTGACCAAATATTTTGTGAGTAAAAGTTTTTCCCTAGAGATTTGGTTAACATTCTAGATAGTAATAGTTTGTCAAATATTTTCATAATGTTAAGTTTAAGATGTAATCCCTTTGACTAAGTAGGTTTTGCTTCACTTTTATATGTGTTGATGCTTTTAGTGAATGTTTCCAGGAAATAAAACTGATATATTACTTGGTGATTACTGTGTTTTAAAGAGCCATTATATTTATTTCAATGTTTCTTCCTCACTATATTATCATATTTTATATATATTTCTGTCATTCATTACTCTTGTTTGGTGACTTCTCTATATTTTCATTTGAGGAGGAATGTTTTTTCCAGATTAGCTATTCCAAAATAATATCAATAAAAAAATAATTTTTCCTTTTTTGTATTTTACAGGTTTTTAATGAAAATACTAGATCTTTGGAGATTTCTCAGTCTTATACCACTACACAAAGAGAATTTAGTGATTACAGTTTACCTTGCAAAAGGAAGAGAATAGAATTAGGCTGGGAAGTAATTAAAGATCATCTTCAGAAATCACAGAATGATTTTGATCTTGTGCCTTGGTAATTTTATTTTTTTCTCTTTCTGTGTCATTTTAGTCTCATTTAGGTTGTCTTAGAAGACCTTCAGCAGAATCCTTTATTTGGTCATTTGTCTACTCCCAAACCAATCACTTGCACAAAGGAATGGGATTGCTATGACATATTGAAGTCAGTCATCATGGCTTATCTGCTAGGGCAGGGGACAGGGCCTATCTTCTCTACACATATTGCTGCAGCAAGGAAGAAGGGGAAAATGGTGGTGTTTGCTTCATGGAAATCACTAAGTTGTACATCTCAATACAAAGAGATGTACTTTGCAGTGCACACTCCAATAGAATTAGGTTAGGGAGAAAATAAAAATAGCCTTCAGATATAACAGAATAATTTTGACCTTATACCAAGATAAAGAGTGATTATTATTTATTTCTTCACTCTCAGAAGAATATAACATGCCCTTTTGTGGAATTAGGAGCTCTGGTGCATAATGCCTAAGGCATTTGACTGCTAACCAGATGGTTGGCTGTTCAAACCCACCATCTGCTCTGCAGAGAGAAGACTGAGTGATCTTCTTCCATAAAGATTTACCACCTCAGAAACCCAAAGGGGTCACTATGAACTTTTGTTTTGTTTCCTTTTAATGTGTTTGGAATTCCAAATATTAGGTCTGGTCTAAAATAAAAACCAAACTCCCTGTCATCGAGTCATTTCCAACTCATAGTGACCCCCTTTGACCCCCTTTCTAAGGCTGTAAATCTTTATGGAAATAGATTGCCCATTCTTCTTCTGTGGAGCAGCTGGGGGTTTGAACCACTGTCCTTCTGGTTGGCAACCAAATGCCTTATCCACTACGCCATCAGAGCTTCCTGTGGACCTTTAGAATTCATCTGGTTCAGCCTATTTATAGAAAGAAAACTAAAGCCCAGAAAAGTTAAGCAATTTACCTAAAAATAATTTTAAAAATTAAGATTAAGATTTTAAAATTAAGAATTATAACTAACACTTGTGTTCATTGCTCTTTTAATTTTTACCAGGTTGATTGTTTAAATATAATCGAGTTGTGCATTGGTATAGATCCTTTTACTTGAGATCATGTTTATTTAATATGCTTTTGGGTGCCTGTTTCAGTTATTTAATTTGTCCATACAGTTAAGAGTTATTTATCAAATGTCTGCTGTCTGCCAAGCATTAGGGATACAGAGTTGAATAAGGAAAGGTTTCTAGTCTCGAATACCACAAATTCTAGAGAACTCACAAGTGTTTACTGAATTAATGTCAAGGAAAAGCAGTTTTTTGTTTATCTTTTAGAGGATGTTATTGGTAGCTAAAGAGGAAAAGTAGGTAGAATAACTCAGAAGTAGAATGTTGCTAATTTAATTATTCTTTTAAAATTTTTGTGTAAGTAAAACATAAATGGCTTATCCACCTAGCCAGAAAGTTATTAGTCTTCCTGCTACTTTAAGAAGTAGGTCTTGTTAAATGTTAAGAACCAGTCTATTTTGAGAGTACTATGGAGAATGATGACAGTGATGCTCTAATTAGAGTATTGTAAGGGTACCATCTATATTTTATTTTCTTTTAGCTTGTTAATGAGATAGAGTCACTTTAAAAGTAATGATTCTTTTTTTCTTTTAGGTTACAGATTACAGCCCAATTAATATCAAAGTATCCTGCAAGTTTACCTAGCTGTGAGCTATCACCGTTACTGACAATACTATCCCAACTTTTACTTCAACAACGACGTGGGGAACGCACGCCATACGTGTTACGATGCCTTATGGAAGTTGCATTGTGTGAAGGCAAGAATTCAAACCTAGAGAGCTCACAAAAGTCAGATTTATTGAAACTCTGGATTAAAATTTGGTCTGTTACCTTTCGTGGTATAAGTTCTGAACAAATACAGGCTGAAAACTTTGCTTTACTTGGAGCCATAATTCAAGGCAGTTTAGTTGAGGTTGATAGAGAATTCTGGAAGTTATTTACTGGGTCAGCCTGCAGACCTTCATGGTAAGTTGAATATACATTGTGTCAAGTTTTAAACACACACACAAATATTGCCACCACCCCCCCAATCATTTTTATAGCTTTGTTACTTCAGTTAAAGATACGTTAAGTTCTGTTTGAGAAGCTTTTGTTGTTTGGCCAGGAAGACTCAATAAATGAATAAATGTGAATTTAGTTTTAAATGTGGAGAGATTAGTAAAGGTCAGTTTTAAAGAACTAGAGGTTTCATCTTTTTTATCTATAATAGAGAATTAATAGCTTAATAGTCATAATTTTTTTTCCCCAACAGTAGTTGTTACTGTTATGATAAGATGTAGTTTTAATCAAGAATCTCCTCCAGTGTACTAAGTTCTTTTACAGTGTTTATGTTCATTTTGTTAACAAAAGTTTACCGCATGCCTAGTATGTGCCAGGCACTGTCATAAGCTTAGGAGGCTCAATAAGATCTCTGCCCCTCAAAGGACTTATTTTTAACAACAGTTCTTTGTTTTGTTACAGTCCTGCAGTGTGCTGTTTGACAGTGGCACTGACCGTATGTGTAATTCCAGAAACAGCAAAAACAGGAGTAGAGCAGAATATATATGAAATAAATAGAAGTTTTTCATTAAGGGAATTAATAATGAAATGGCTCTTATTCTATCAGTTAGAGGATGACTTAGAGGACAGTACAGAGCTGCCTCCAGTTCTTCACAGGTAATTTCAGTTCATTAGCATACTGCTATTTTGTTTTGTTTTGGTGTAAAAGTCTCCCTCCTTTCGTACTGGATATCAGCTGGCTTTAGTTCACAGGGATAATGCAGAATTTCTCAGAGTTTGTTGTTTTTGGTGCTCTTGACTCAGTTTTCAATTCATAGTGACTCTCCATATGACAGAGGAGAATAGAACTGCCCTGTAGGTTGTTCTTGGCTGTAGTCTTTATAGAAGCAGATCACATTCTCATTATTTTTACAGCATTCTTTGTCTTTGTGTCTGGATCTCTGTTAGATCCTTTTATGTTGTTACTGTTCCTTGCCTAGATAGTGAGAATAAGGAATGTGCTTAAAGAATTGTATATAATTCTGTAAGTATTGTACTTTGTGATTTTCTGTAAATAGGACCATTTGAACATTTTATTATCTGACTCAGATGGTTCTTGAATTTCTAATCATAATGGGAGTGAGGAAATAAGAGGAGGACAAAATGGGATGTAAACATGAGGAAAGGAGAGGAGAGGCTGCTTACCCACTTAACCTTGCCATTTAATGGAAATTTCCAGATGGCAATTTGAACTGTATAGTTGGGAAGCGGACCTGGATTCTAGTGCTTTCACTTCAGTCTCACAGTCTTAGTTTGTTTCAGAGCGATCTTTAAAAAACAAATTGGACTTGTTTCTGCTTCTAGACAATGTTGGAACTGATGATAGAGTGTATGCTCCTTAGATTTCTCCTTTCACATGTAAAGAAATTCAATACAAATGAAAGGGAATTTTAGTTACAATCCTGAATTTTAATTTAGGTTTCAAATTTAGAGGTGCAGTTTATAGCCAAACATGGACCACTTCTTAAAGAATTCTGTAAATGACTTTTGGTGTTTTAAGTGCTTTTTATTTTCATTTATAGTAAGTTTCCTCATCTTTCGGTGGAAAAAATTCTTGTGAGTCTCACTGTGAAAAACTGTAAAGCTGCTATGAATTTTTTCCAGAGTGTGCCAGAATGGTATGTAATAGAATTCCTTGTTATTTTTAAGCAAAACTTTAATTTAAAAGATGATAATTTTAGCAGGATCCTAACTGCATCCTAACAATAAATTGTTCAATTTATAAAAATCACAAGTTAACCAAAAAAAAGGTTCTTTTAATTCAGTGGCTGTAATGTATATAATTTTACACCTGGATTACTATTTTTTTTAATACTATATAGTATAACATACGACATTTGCCAATGGAAGAAGTTGAGTGGTTATAATGGGAAATTAAGAACATAAAAATGATGTGAAATGAGTTTTTAAGGTATGACTAATTATTTTTATATGTCAAGTAAAAGTTGACTATTTTTAGCCTTAAAAACTTAGGATAATTGAGGATGGGGACAACAAAAATAAATTTTAAAATTTTATTTTAATTGATTCAGAAGGCTTATGTGTAATCACTGGTTGAAAATGATTAATTGATGTAGATTCCTAATCATAAGAGGACATAAAATGAAAAAAATCCTAAAATTTAGAGAAATCAAAGGTGGGAAAATGGAAATGTTTTCAGATACTGTTATGCTCAGTGTTTATATCCTGTATTATTAATGCTTGCCCTTTAATACTTTCTGAATTTGCCTTTGAAACTGCGACATTTGATTTCTTTTGTCTATCAGTAAAGTTTGGTACTGAATAATGAAATTTGATACAAATGAGTATCAAAAGTCCAAAGAAGAGAAACATTTTAAAAAATAATCCATTAATTATTAAGGAGTCTTTGAATAATGTAGATATTTTATTTTCCTTTATAATATATTTCTAATACATGTATTATATTGTTCAATTATAAATTAAAGGTCTTATTTTCTTTAAGTGAGCAACAGCAGAAAGGTAAAGAAGAGCCTTCATTCTCAGAAGTAGAAGAACTATTTCTTCAGACAACTTTTGACAAGATGGATTTTTTAACCATTGTGGAAGAATGTACTACAGAAAAGCACCAATCTAGTATTGGGTTTTCTGTCCATCAAAATCTCAAGGAATCACTGGATCGCTATCTTCTGGCTTTGTCAGAACAGCTTCTAAATAATCACTCATCTGAGGTGAGATTTTAAAAAAGAACTAAAGCCTATATTTGATTCAACTTTGGGTAGATTATTAGGAAAGGAAAATGGGAAACAGGTTAGGAAAGGCACTGAGAATGGGGAAATGGTTGATTATAACAGCAAAATAAGAATACATAGCTACGAATTGGGAAATCTTAAGCTTGACAACTGAAGAATAATTGGTTAGTTCCTTGGTACCAGGAATTCTGCTTGACATAAAGGAAATAGAATTCTTTTTACTTACAGAATCATCTTGGGTAAATTAGTGGGGAATAGTAAAGATTTTTGAGTATAGAGATTATATGGAAAGAATATATGGTACAGTAATATAAAAGGACGTAATTTAAACTGATTTAATAGGTTTTGATGGCACTTAAAAAGGTGATAAATGGACTAGTAGTGACCTATTTTGTAGAAGTCCTCTAGTAATTTATTCTCATAAAATCACAAATTCTTTTTGTGTTCTATTCTCTTGCCAAAATTAACCGTCATTTCTGTTGACAATACATGTAACATTTTGTTTACTCAAAAGAAAATTGTAGAATATCCAAAGTTTTTAATGAATTTTTTTTTTTCCAATTTGTGGCTTTAAGACTACAAATTCGGAAATGTTTGTCCGGTGTTCAAGTCTTTTGGTGGGTGTTCTTGGATGCTATTGTTACATGGGTATAATAGCTGAAGAAGAAGCACATAAAACAGAGTTATTCCAGAAAGCGAAGGTAAGAGGATTTACACTAATGAACTTTGGGATAATTTGAATTAAATTTATTCCTGTGAAAATTGGTATATTTGTTTTGAAAATGTAAAATTTTTCATAGGTTAACCATTCTCTTCCATTTAGATTGTCTGAGAACAAATAATACTGTATGTCCTTCCTTAAGGCTTGAAATTATATTAAGCCAACTATAAAGATAGTAATTGAAATCATAGCACAGTAAAAATTATATGAACAATAATGGTGAATTTCTTCTGTACTTTTAAAAGTTGTTTTGTGTGTGTGTGTGTGTGTGTGTGTATGATCTATTATTCTAAACTCCTTTTGGTTGAAGGTATTAATCAAGTAGGCTGTAAGTATGAAACTTTTTGGTCTCTGTGTACTACTCTGTCAAAGGTCTGATTTTCAAGGTATAAAATATGGCATTTTTATAGATTATTTACAATTTTTTAATTACATTGTATAACCAGTGTCACTTGTAGAAAGACTTAATTTTGCCTCTTAAGTGAAACTTTAAAAAGAAATTCATAAACTGTGATTTTTCCTCCTTCTGTTCTTAATAGTCCCTAATGCAATGCGCAGGAGAAAGTATCACTGTTTTTAAAAATAAGACAAATGAGGAGTCTAGTATTGGTTCATTGAGAAATATGATACTTCTCTGTACAAGTTGCTTATGCAGCTGTACCAAGGTAAGATAGTCTTCTTACTTGATAGTGTAACTTATCCAGGGGGTTAATTAGTGGTGGTATTATTTTTGGTCCATTCATAAATATATATGTTGACTTTAAATGAAATTGAATGGTATATAAAGGTCATAGTCCAGAAGAATGAAGAAACAGGTAATCTGAGTTTCTCATAAACTCAGTTTAATCATTGCAGTTAGGTTTCTGAGATTTTTACCACTTTCATATGCAGCTATACGGATGACTTTTATTGGTAGCATATTTTTATTCATTTAATAAAAATTTGATTGACTGTGGTCTATATGATGTGCATACCACTATACCAGGGCTAGTGAACAACACAAAGATAAGTCACTTCAACATACATGTATCTCTTATACCCAGATTTCTTACATTATGTTTTTTTTTTTT
>NW_006921623.1:17549258-17553444 GCF_000298275.1 Orycteropus afer afer | reverse complement strand
ATTGGTTTCCCTTTTCTTTGTTGAAGAGGGTCTGTGCAATCCTTCTGCCTAGTCCGCCATCTTGCCCCGCCTCCCCCTACATTATGTTTTATAGCAAGAGTTGTAATCTTTGTTTTGATTTGGAGCAGAGCTAAGAGGTAGTTGACCCAAACCAGAGTGTTAATAATAATTGGATACAACTCTGAGCTGATGTTAAGAACATAGCCATATATCAATATAAGCATATATTTTTGGTTTTGTAAAGTATTTCTGCCTTTTGGTATAAATGGCAAAAGAGAAGTGAAGAAATTAATGTTCAATTACTAATTAGTTATATTTAGAGTCAATCACTGGTATTTTGATTTAATGTTGTTTAAGGACAGGGAAAGAAATGTGTTGTAATTTTTATTACTCTCAGAGAAGAGTTTACTGTTTTAGAAGCAACTTATTTGTTGGCCTTATCTATCTATACTTTTTACTATCAGTAACTTCCAATATAGAAAAAAAATCTTTATTTCATTCAAAACAATATTATCTTCTAAGGATAATTTTTTGTTTGTTTTTCTTTGTTGTTTGTTTTAACTGCAGCACAATCCAAACAAGATTGTATCTGGCTTTTTTCTGCGATTGTTAACATCAAAGCTAATGAATGACATTGCAGATATTTGTAAAAGTTTAGTAAGTATGCGTCCTGTTTTACTACTGTATTTCATTGATTCTAAGTTGTACATTTTTTCTTGTTGAAGTATCTTTCAAATTAGAATACATTTCAGTATTCTACATGTTATATTTTTTAATGTGTGGAAATTAAAGTGATTTGGTTTTGGAGGAGACATATACTTGATTGCTTCTTTATATCTGTACCTAACATAGTTAAAAAAAAAAAAACCCAACCAAACTCTCTGCTATCCAATTGATTCTGACTCATAGCAACCCTATAGGACAGAGTAGAACTGCCTTATAAAGTTTCCAAAACTGTAAATCTTTATGGGAAACAGAGTCCTCATCTTTCTTGCTTGGAGTGACTTGTAGGTTTGACCTTCAGACCTTTTGGTTAGCAGCTGAGTGCCTTAACCACTGCACCATCAGAGCTCCTTACCTAACACCCCCCCCAAAAAAAAACAACCAAACTCATTGCTGTTGAGTTGTTTCCAACTCATAGCAACCCCTCCTTGGGTTTCCAAGGAGGTATCTCTCTGGAAGTAGATTGCCTAGTCTTCCTTCCTAGGAGTGGCTGTTGGGTTTGAACCACCACTAACTTCTGGTTCCAGTCAAATGCCTTAGGCACTACACCAAAAGTGAAAGATTGGAAACTAATCCAGGCTCCATGCTCATAGCTGTTTCTGTGTAATACTGCATCAAAATTCAAAATAATTCTCTATTCTTAAAGAAGGAGCTCTGGTAGTGTAGTGCCTAAAGCATTTGACTGCTAACCAGAAGGCTGGCAGTTCAAACCGAGCAGCCTCCTCGGAAGGAAGGTTGGGCAATCTACTTCCGTAGTGATACTGCCTCAGAAACTCAAGTAAGGGTCACTATGAGTTGGATCCGACTTGACAGCAGTGTTACTCTTAAGAAAGAAAAAATAAATCTCTGTCCAGATGAGCAATCTGCTGTCATTGTGGTATTCATTTTCCTTCTTCCGTATGAATGGGATAATGCTACACGTACTCCTATCTGGAACGGTGCCTTGGCACATGCAGTTGTTATTAAGTCCATTGAGTCTGCTCTGACTCATGGCAACCTTATGTACAGCAGAATGCAACATTGCCCCATCTTGCAATCATCTTCATAGTCCTTGGTTTGTTTGAATTCACTGTTTTGGCTACAGTGTCACTCCATCTCATGGACTATTTCCTTTGTTTTTGTTGGCCCCCTGCTTTACCAAACAGCAAACACAATGTCCTTTTCTGGCATTCAGCATATACAGTAGATACTCATATATTTATTGAGTGAAAAAAATATTTTGTGACTTGTGTACTTTTTCCTGGATAATAAGTCTTGGCCATTTTTTTCTTGTTGTTTTATACTGCCATAACTTATTTAGCAGCAGTGTGGTATTCTGTTATATATGTGTGTGTGCATGTATATATGTTTTTTGTTTTGTTTTCTTGTAAGCTCATCTATTTTGGTTAGCATTTGAAGCAGTTTCTAAATTTTGTTACAAAGAGTTCTGCAGGAAAAGTTCTTACACTTTTATTTTGGCTGCCTCTATTTGTACCTATCAAGAGTGCAGGATAAATTTCTAGCAATGGAATTTCTTATTCAAAAGGAATGTGAACTTTACATTTTGAAAGAAATTGTCCTCCAAAATACTCATACCGGTTTATACTTCTTTCCACACCTTCGTCAATTTTGGGTATTATAAAATTTCTTACGATAAGAAAAAATACTTTCAAAGGTTGCATATTATTCCATTACAGCACGTTATGTTTATCCATTCCTCTATCGTTGGACATTAACTTAAAGCAATACTGCAGTGTTTACACTTACATATAAACCTTGGAATTATTTGATTTAGAAAATTTTAACTAAAATGTGCTTCTGAATGAAGCCTACTTCCAAAAAAATCTTTAGTTCTCTTCTTTGAAGGCATCTTTTAACAGAAAGCCATTTGATTATGGAGAAGTAGAATCAATGGAAGATGATACTGATGAAAATATGGAGGTGCATGATCAGTCACCCATGAATCTATTTGATGATTACCCTGCCTGTAGTGTTAGTGATGCAAATGAATCCGGAGAGAGCCAGAATATTGTTGGTAAATATATATATTTACTGCTTGGGGTTTTTTTTTTTTTTACCTCTTCTTATTGATTGGGCATTAAAAAGAACCCCATTAATATGAATTTTATACTTATTTCATGCTCCTTTTTAGCAGTCTGTTAAGTTTATTCCCTTCCTGTACATATTAGATTTCTCTGATATGCAATTGAATTTATTATTTTTCTGTTTTATTTTTTATGGCAACTCAAAAAACTCATTGCCGTCAAATCGACCCCTCCTTGGTTTTCCGAGGCAGTATCTCTATGGAAGTAGATTGCCCAGTCTTCTTTCTGAGGAGTGGCTGGTGGGTTTGAACTGCCAGCCTTCTGGTTAACAGTCAGAAGCCTTAGGCACTGTGCCACTAGAGCTCCCATTCTTTATGGTAGGAGTATAAAATTATTATTAAAGAAATATAGCTATATCATAGTATTTACAAAATAGAGAACAGGAAAGGGGAAAAGTATGTAGAGTGTCATTACTTTTAGCCTTTTTCTGTTACTTCTTTATAGATCCTTTCAAAATTATGGTCAACATCAACATTCCTATACCATTTTTTTGCTTGTCTGTTTTATGTAGCATTAATGAATCATCAAACAATTACAGGCATTATAATTATAAGCATTTTTTTTCATATAGCTACTTATTATTGATAATCATACCTTTTAATAGCTTCACAATATTCTACTCAACATATGTACCATAGTTTGCTTAGCTATTTTTATTGTCAGAAATTTTGATCCCGTCTCCCACTTACTCTTTTTCCTTTTTACGTACTAATAAACATTGCAGTGAATGTTTGTCTATTGATTTTTCCTTAATCTGGATTGTTTCTTGATGACGGAATCCTGGAGAGCTTTTCATGAAGAGTTCTGAAGATTTCAATGTTAATCAATTTCACCAGAATTTCACTTCCCATATATTTCTATTTATGTTTTTATAAGGGGGGGAGAGTATTTGAGTTGATGTTCAGTATTTATGGCTGTTGTGCCCCTCTGAAATCTTAATGACTATTTTTTACTTTTAGGTGCCATGAACCCTTTAGCAGAAGAATATCTGTCAAAACAAGATCTACTTACTTTAGACATGCTCAAGTTCTTGTGTATGTGTGTAACTACTGCCCAGACCAATACAGTATCATTTAAAGCAGCTGATATTCGGAGGAAACTGTTAATGTTAATTGATTCTAGTATGCTAGATCTTACCAAATCCCTTCATCTGCACATGGTGAGTTAAATGAAATGAAGAAAATTATTTTTGATGTTGCTGGCTGAATGTAATGGACTGTTATGTAAGAATCACATAGCCTTTGTGCAAAAACGGCAAGGAGGCCACATGTTCTGACCTCCTCTAATCTCACAAGAGGAAGACAGGATTACCAGCAGTAACCCAAGGCCTATTACTGCAAGGCCAAACATGCTGCCTCCCTCCAGCCCTTTCACCAACC
>NW_006921623.1:17545884-17548873 GCF_000298275.1 Orycteropus afer afer | reverse complement strand
GAGAGAGTGGGCACCTCCCAGAACATTGTTTTGTGCCACTCCCAACAGAAATACTCCAGGTGGACTCCTTCAGCAATCAGGAGCTCCTCAGTTGCTCATAGCAAATCCCACCTTGGAGTTTACAAAGACTTATTGGGTAGAAAAGCCACACAAAGTAATTTACTATACCACACTTTGTCAATCAAAAATGCTGCCCCGAGAAGTGAATATGAGGCTAGTTGTAAGATACACTTTTTATTTTAATGAGATTTGAAAAAAATACTTAAAGTGGCTGCTGAAATATTAAAACTTGCATAGACTTTGAGTAGTTCGATTCATCTTGTTAGATGTAATTATTATGAAGTATTTTAACCAAGTCAGGAAACATAGATCCTGAATATAAAAACTAATATATAACATTGTGATTGAAGTATGCATCCTGCTTTTGACCTAATTTATATGCTTAAACAGTTTTCTGATGTAATTTCAAAATGCCCATGTGAGATACTATAAAGAATTCTTCATATACTCTTTATAGTCTTCTACAATTAACATTTTAACATACTTGCTTTATCATTTTGTTTATATATGTATATACTCTGTACATACTGTGATTTTCTCCACTATCTTGAGTGTAAGTTCCACTCATTATACACCATATATTTCAATGTGTGTTTTGTAAAAATAAGAATATTCTCATATATAACATGATATAATCAGCAAAATTAGGAAATTAAGTTGGTAGCATTATATTCAATTGTCAGATCCCTTCAATCTGGAAAAATTCCTTCGTCTTTCCTAACTTTTCATGACCTTCATATTTTTTAACAGATTGCTTGCTCTGTAGATTTCCTCACTTTGGGTTTGTCTGATATTTTCTCATGATTAGATTTAGATTTTGGTGGGAATATTACAAAAATAACTCTTTCCCTCCCTCCATCCATCTGTGCATCTATTGATAAACAAAAAAACAAACTCACTGCCATTGAGTAGATTTTGACTCATAGCAATAATCCTAGAGGACAGTGTAGAACTGCCCCATGGGGTTTCCAAGAATAAGAAAACAGATCTGCCACATCTTCTGCAGAGCAGCTGGTGGGTTTCAACTGCCAATCTTTTGGTAGCAGTCAACAGGTAAATGTTTTAGCTACTGTAACACCAGGGTTCCTTTCATCTATTGATGTAGTTGTTGTTTTTAAGTACCTTCGAGTTGTCTCTGACTCATAGTGACCCTATGCACAGTAGAACGAAACACTGCCTGGTCCTGAGCCAGCACCACAATTCTTGCTACACTTGAGCCCATCACCGCCGCCAACGTGTCAGTCCACCTCATTGAGGGCCTTCCACTCTTTTGTTCACCCTCCACCTTACCAAGCATGACATCCTTCTCTAGGGAATGGTACCTTCTGACCACATGACCAAAGTATGTGAGACGAAGTCTGGCCATTCTCATCTCCGAGGATTATTCCGGCTGTACTTCATCCAGGACAGACCTGTTAGTTCTTTTAGCAGGCCACGGTACTCTCAGCATTCTTCACCAACACCACAGCTCAAAAGTATCAACTCTTCTTCGGTTTTCCTTACTCATTGTCCAGCTCTCACGTGCATATGAGGCTTAATTAAAAATACCATGGCTTGTGTCAGGAGCACCTTAGTCCTCAAGGAGACATCTTTGCTCTTTACTTGAAAGAGGTCCTTTGCAGCTGATTTGTCCAGTGCTATACGTCGTCTTATGTCCTGACTGCTGCTTCCATTGGCATCGATTGTAGAACCAAGCAGTGTGAAGTCTTTGGCAGTTTGAGTCTTTTCCCTTTATTGTAATGCTGCTTAGAGGTCCAGTTGTGAGGATTTTTGTTTTCTTTATGTTGAGATGTAATCCATACTACAGACTATACTCTTCAGTCTTCATCTGTGAGTACTTTAAGTCATCCTCACTTTCAGCAAGCAAAGTTGTGTCGTCAGCATATCACAGGTTGTTACTGATTCTTCCAGTCCTGATGCCACGTTCTTCATATAGTCCAGCTTCTCCAATTATTTGCTCAGCATACAGATTGAATAAGTATAGTGAAAGGATGCAACCCTGACACACTCCCTTCTTGATTTTAAACCATGCAGTGTTCCCTTTTTCTGTTTGAATGACACCCTTCTGGTCCATGTACAGGTTCCTCATGAGTACAATTAAGTGTTCAGGAATTCCTATTCTTCTCAGTGTTACCCACAATTTGTTATGATCTACACAATCAAATGCTTTTGCGTAGTCAATAAAACACAAGTAAACATCTTTCTGGCATTCTTTACTTTGAGCCAAAATCCATCTGACATCAGCAATGATATCCCTTGTTCCACGCCCTCTTCTGAGTGCAGCCTGCACCTCTGGAAGTTCTCTGTCAATATACTGCTGCAACCGTTTTTGAATTATCTTCAGTAAGATTTTACTTGAATGCAATATTAATGATATTGTTTGATAATTTCCACATTCTGTGGGATCACCTTTCTTTGGAATGAGTACAAATATGGATCTCTTTCAGTCAGTTGGCCAGGTCTTCCAAATCTCTTGGCATAATCGAGTGAATGCCTCTAGCGGGGCATCTGTATGTTGAATCATCTCAATGGACATTCCGTCATTTCCTGGAGCCTTGTTCTTTGCCAGTTTCCTCACCGCAGCTTCGACCTCTTCCCTCAATACCATTGGTTCTTGAACATATACCACTTCCTGAAATGGATGAACATCGACCAGTTCTTTTTGTTACAGTGGTTCTGTATTCCTTCCATCATCATCATCATCATCATCTTCTTTTTAAAATGCATTTAATTGAAATATAATTTATGTACAGTGAAATACACAAAACTAAAGTGACATGGGTCAGCGCTTTTTTTTTTTCAGTATTACCTCCCCTCCCCTCCCCCCTCTGCCAACCAACAAAGAAAGTTTCCCTCCGTATATAAACCTTTCCTTGACCCTCCACAACAACGAACTAATACTATATTTGTCCTTCTGTGATTGACTTAT
>NW_006921623.1:17544364-17544929 GCF_000298275.1 Orycteropus afer afer | reverse complement strand
CTATCTTGTAGTTGTCTTGACTTCCCTACCATCTAGAAGTTCTGTAATGACACAGATTTTTTCCCTCTTTTTGGTTTGTAGTTGTCCTCATTTGTTGGTTGGTGTCTCTAGTTCCCTGTTCACAATCTTGTAGGCTTATTTACTTTGGATACTTCCATAGCTTGATTGGTTCCATGTGTGTTAATGGTCAGTTGTTGTTGGCTGTTGTTGCTTCTCTGTCCAAAGGGCTCCCTTATCATCTCTTGTAAGGTTGGTCTGTTTTTAACAAATTCCCTTAATTTCTGCTTTTCTGGAAATGTCCTAATTTCACCATCATATTTGAGGAACAATTTTTGCTGGGTACATAATTCTTCATTGGAAGTTTTTCTCTTTCAGTGTTTTATGTATACCATCGCACTGTCTTCTTGCCTGCATGGTTTCTGTTGAGAAATCGTAGGTTAGTTTTAGTTGTTGCTCCTTGTAGGTAGCTTTTCATTTTTCTCATGCTGCTCTCATGATTCTTTCTTTGTCTTTGGTTTCGGTGAGTTTGATGATGATATGTCTTGGTGTTTTTCTTTTGGGGTCT
>NW_006921623.1:17516437-17543165 GCF_000298275.1 Orycteropus afer afer | reverse complement strand
CAGTAGCTGACAATCCACAGCTCCAACCATCTCTGTACTCACTGTTTTCATTCAGGTTTTTCTACTAGTTGATGCCTAATCCGCTTCTGTATAGTTCCTTTCAAAGCTCAGGGCTCCAGGATTATCTTCTGTATCTCTGTCAATTGGTTTTTCTTTTCTTTATTGAAGAGGGTCTGTGTCACTTGTCTGCCTATTCCTCCATCTTACCAGAAGTCCTCCTTCCATCTTCTTTTGATGCTTCCTATATCATTCAGTATTTTGCCCATAGATCTTTCAGTATTGCAACTCAAGGCTTAATTTTTTTCCTCAGTTCTTTCAGCTTGAGAAATGTCAAGTGTCTTCTTCCGTTTTGGTTTTCTAACTCCAGGTCTTTGCACATTTCGTTATAGTAATTGGCTTTGTCTGCTCGAGCTGCCCTTCGAATCTTCCGTTCAGCTCTTTGATCTTGTCATTTCTTCCATTTGCTTTAGCTACTCTTCACTCACAGGCAGGTTTCAGAGTTTCTTCTGACATCCATTTTGGTCTTTTCGTTCTTTCTCTTATTTTTAATGACCTTCCTTTCTTCATGGATGATGCTCTTGATGTCACCCCACAAGTCTTCTGCTTTTCAGTCATTGGTGTACAGTGCATCAAATCTCTTCTTTAGATGGTCTCTAAATTCAGGAGGGATATATTCTAGATCATATTTTGGCTCTTGTGGACTTGTTTTAATTGTCTTCAACTTCACGTTGAACTTGCATATGAGCAGTTGATGGTCTGTTTCACACTTAGCTCCTGGCCTGGTTTTGGCTGAAGATACTGAGCTTTTCCATCGCTTCTTGCCACAGATGTAGTCAGTCTGATGGCTGTGTACGCCATCTGGTGAAGTCCATGTGTATAGCCACCATTTGTATTGTTAAAAAAAGGTATTTGCAATGAATGAGTTGTTGGTCTTGCAAAATTCTGTCATGTGATCTCCAGTGTTACTTCTGTTACCAAGGCCAAATTTTCCAACTACCGGTGATTCTTCTTTGTTTCCAACTTTTGCAGTCCAGTCACCAGTGATAAGCAACACATCTTGATTGCACGTTTGGTCAATTTCAGACTACATAAGTTGATAAAAAATCTTCAGTTTCCTAATCTGCTTTGGTGGTTGGTGCATAAATTTGAAGAATAGTTGTATTAAAGTGTCTTCCTTGTAGGCTTATGGATAGTATCCTATGACAGTACTGTACTTCAGGACAAATCTTGAAACATCTTGTGTGATGATGAATGCCACGCCATTCCTCTTCAATTTGTTATTCCTGGCATAGTAGATCATATGGTTGTCTGATTCAAAATGGCCAAAACTGTTCCATTTCATCTCACTAATGCCTGGAATATCAATCTTTATGCATTCCATTTCATTTTTGACAACTTCTAATTTTCTTAAATTCATACTTCATACATTCCATGTTCCAATTATTAATGGATATTTGCAGCTGTTTCTCCTCAATTTGAGTTGTTCCACATCAGCACGTGAAGGTCGTAAAAGACTTACTTTATCCATATCATTAAGATTGGTTCTACTCTAATGAGGCAGCTCTTTCCCTGTCCTGTTTTGAGTGCTTACCAACCCAATGGGCTCATCTTACTACAATGTGTTGGACAGTGTTTCCAAGCTATTCATAAAGTTGCCCAGTAATGTGTCAGACAGTGTTTCTCTTCTATTCACAAGGTTTTACCTGGCCAATTCTTTTGAGAAGTGGATGGCCGCCCCCTTCTTCCTAGTCAGTCTTAGTCTGCAAGCTGCGTTGAAACCTGTGTACCATGTGCAACTCTGTTGGTGCCTGAAATACCAGTGGCACTGCCTCAAGCCTCACAGCAATGTACAAGCCTCACAGGATGACAAACTGAGAAACAAGCTTGTCTCCCTTAGCTGTTGGAAACCTCTGTGCCCTCCTCTTAACTTAATTCCTACCTGAAACCTGCTGTTCTGTGATACCTATCTATTGATAGATATCTCCAATTCCAGTTCAACATCCCAAAGTTTATTAGCTTTTTCTGTGTTCATATTTGTAGCTCCCATCTCTAACAGTAAGAATCCTATCTTTCCACTTGACTTCTATATATTTACTTATTTATTCAAAACCCTTATATGCAACTAATCTCTGAGCATGTGGTTCATCCTTTTAGCCCTAGCCCTGGCGAGTGTGCTCAGTGCTGGGTTATGTTTCCAGACCTACCAAACTGGCAAACATACCAGGTGATTTCCTCAGCCCCAAAAAACATGCCAGGTGAGTCCCTAATTGAAGCTCCTGGTCCTGGCAAACAGGCAGGTTTAATCTCTGTTGGAATTCTTAGTCATGTTTCCATCCATGATGAACATGTTGGTCAGGCTCCTAGCCCTAGCAAGCATGCTTTGTTTGAGACCCTTGTTTCAACCCCGCAAGGCACTCTACTTAAATCTCCAGCCCTGAGCAAGGGAGGAGTTATATGCTTTTCTTAACGTTTCTTGTAGTGTTTAAAGTCACTAGGAGATGTTCAGTGATAAAACACATGACTTAAGGCAAATAGTGGAAATGGTTCCATTTAATGCGCTTTTTCAATATCTGAGAAGGAACACGTTTTTCAGGTTATAGATAGGAAAAAGCCTTGTAATTTTTTTTTGTTTTACTATAGTTAGAAAATTATTTGTTAGTTCTCAGAAACTAGCCTTACAGTATATTATAAGTGGCAGTTGCTGAGCAGCCCCTTATATCCATAGTAACATAGAGAGCCTTACACTGTTGCCTTATTTAGGAAGAAATTCAGAGTACTTGACTTCTTCCTTGCCCATGATTATCTGTACTTTCCAGAATTCATAAGTAGAGTAATTTTTGACCATTGGACTCTTTAAACACAAGCATTGTTTTAGGAGGATGGAAGACATATAGTTTCAGATCCTTATACTTAACCACAACAGTGATAATAACTACCACTTACTGAATTCCCACAATAAATGTTAGACCTTTACATTTCTTTTTCTCTAGTATCAGTATCAAGCTCTATTTAATTTCTATGCCTGTTTTTACTGTAATGCCTCTTTTAAAAATTCACAGCTCTGTGTGTGTGTATGAATTTGTGGTTATTTATGTGTGTGTGTGTGTGTATATATACACACACACACACACACACACATACTTATCTAAGTAAGTGATGTATGGAAAAAAAACTTTTGTCCCTCCACTATCTTAGTATCTAGTGCTTTTAAAGGAGCTTCCAGGAGAAGACTGTCACTTGCCAGTGGAAGATGTTGTTGAACTTCTGAAACCTCTATCGTAAGAAATTAAAACCTTATGCTATATTCACTTTAAATTTATAAAAATAACCAATGTGTTCTGTTGTGCTTATGAAGTTTAAATTTTTCCATCACAGCAATGTGTGTTCTTTGTATCGCCGTGACCAAGATGTTTGTAAAACAATTTTAAACCATGTCCTTCATATAGTAACAAACCTAAGCCAAAGCAGTATGGATAATGAGAACACAAGAGATGCTCAAGGACAGTTTCTAACAGTGATTGGAGCATTTTGGTAGGTGCAAATTATTTTATAGAGTCTTTATTTTTCTTTTGCTACCTTTAGATACCAATGTAAACTTTTCATGTCTGTGTTAATGATTTCTTCTAGTCCTCCAATACTTTTATTAACAATTAAGAATATAATTTGTGTTTCCTTTCTTAATTGCTTGATGAACTATATTTTTCTTCAAACAGCTTAATGTTTGGCTTTCTGAAGTAAATTTAATACATTTTCCTGCAAATTTTGAGTTATTAATAGTTTGAAATGTATGGTGAATAAAGCAAAGTGCAACAATTCTAAATGAATTGAATTGTTTATGTCCCCAGAATAACCAAGTGGTCCTTGTCATTATCTGGGTATTTCATTCTTATGGCTACAGTCTGTGATAATACCATCATACTCATAGAGGAGCATATGAATGTATTATAGAGCCATCAACTATTTGATCAATAAGGACTTCTAAATCAGTGTATAGTTTTAAAATCTTTGATGTAAAAAACAAAAACTTTCTTTTAGTTTCTTTTTAAAGCAAATTTAATATAACACGGTTGCCTGAAGGCTGATAGCCCTGAAAGAAGGCATAATTACATACAAGTAATATACATAAAAATAAATTCTTGTTTATTCTAATTTATTTTAGCTGGAACCTTCAAGATGGTAGGTGTAGTGGCATGTATTATATAAGGAGAATTACTTTCAGTATGAAAAGAAATTTTGGAAGAAACTTAGAATCATCTTAGTATTTATTGAATTTCCTGATTTCACTTTTAATTGAATAATTGACATTGAAACACTGACTTTATTTCAGGCACTTAGCAAAGGAGGGAAAGTGCACATCTTCTGTAAGAATAGCACTAATAAAATGCCTTAAGACTCTGCTTGAGGTGAGTTACTTCACTTAAGCATTAGTAAGGTATCTATTAAATATTGTAAAGCAAGCTTTGTTTCTGTTTATTAATGGTTGATATTTCTTTTAATGTTTCATACATACTTGGAATTGTTCTTTTCTCATAGGCTGATCCTTATTCAAAATGGGCTATTCTTAATGTAATGGGAGAAGACTTTTCTGTAAATGAAGTATTTCCACAATTTCTTGCTGATAATCATCACCAAGTTCGAATGTTGGCTGCAGAATCAATCAGTAGGTAATGGATCCACCCTTCAAACTTGGAACTCAACCCACTCTTGGAGATCACTTTTTAGCCAAACAATAGGCCCATAAAGTGAATGGTAACACCTGTGAAGAACATGCTTCTCAGAACAGTCAGTCATACACAACCAAAAGTGCAGCATTTGCCTAGAAACAAATTCCAGAAGGCAGGAAGGAACAGGAAAGAAGGACAAATAGAAACTCAGAACCCTGGGAGAAAGTGGGAAAAGTGCTGTTACTTTGAGGGGATTGCAACATGAAACACAATGTGTATAAATTGTTGATTGGGAAAATAATTTGCTTTGTAAACTTTCACCCAACCTACAATAAAATGTTAAAAAAAAATGTCAATAGTGGGTCAGATATTCATGAAGTATCTGGAACTCTGTAGATAGTAATGCAGTGTCTAGCATAGTCACAGTTTACTAGTTACATTAAAAATAGCTAAGACTTAACTGAGTATACTCTGTGTGCCTCGCATTTATGTTTTCCCTTAGTTCTAACAAAAGCACTATCATTTAGATGTCATTATTTTCTCTAATTTGTGAGTGAAAACTCGACTAAGAGGTAAAGTGACTTGCTTAGTGCCACACAGCTAGTAAATGATGACTTGAACGAGCTATGTCTGCTACCATTTACAGGAGTTAGAGTAGGTGTATTTGTTTAGATAATACCATGTTTTTTATGTGAGTGTGTAACATGATAAACAGCACATTTTATATTTTGCTAATTACAATTCTATTAACATAAGTCAACGTACAGTTAAGCACTAGAGTGATTCTATTATGGAGATCTGTTTTATTGTTTGGCTGCCTGAAGATAAAAACATTCTCATGGACTGCATGCATATTTATCAGGTTATCAAATTTATTTTAAAACTCTTAATTGCAAACCACATCCACTTCCACTTCTCTGTCCCTATAAATAAAATACTTCCTGCTTTATTTTTCTTTATGATATCTATCACTACTTGAAATATTAAATTATTTTAATACATTTAAGTCTCCACATCCCACTAGAATATAATTCCTAGAAAGCATTGATTTTGTGTGTGTGTGTGTGTGTCTGTGTGTCTTTGCTGTTCATTGCTGTGTCTCTGGCTTTAAAACAATACTTCAAATAGGATAGGTGTTTAATAACTATTTATGAATGTAGTTGATAAAAAAATTACATGATGCTTTAAAAATACCAAAGTTTAGAATCATTTGAATAACTTTACTGTTCATATGTAAGTGAAAATCATAAAGCAATTATCCTAGTGGTCACATCAATATAAGTATTGGAACTAATGTACCTGAAATTCACATACATTGACAATAATGTGTTCATAAATCAGAATTTGTATCCAACTCCTAAGGAGCTCTAGTGGCATAGTGCCTAAGGCATTTGACTGCTAACCAGAAAGTTGACAGTTTGAACTCACCAGTTACTCCATGGAAGGACCAAGGAAAGAAGACTGGGCAGTCTGTTTCCATAAAGATTTACTACCTCAGAAACCCAAAGGGGGTTGCTAGGAGTCAAAATTGACTCGATGGCATTGAGTTTGGTTTTTGTTCATTTTCCTCAGGATTAGAACTCTTCAGTAAGAACATGGTGCATTGTAAGGATTGCTAATGAATGCTTGCAGTACTTCAAGTCCTGGCAGAATTTCACACATAGATGATAGAAAATTCATCCAGAAGTTGAAAGTCTGGGATTATAGAGAGCTATAAATTAAATGTAATAAAGCAGTGTAGTGACATTGAAAAAAAGTTTCAGACTAAAAAATGTGTAAATTCAAGAATGACATAAAAGTTGCATTTGCTGAGTTTTTGTTCACGCAGACATTGGGCTTTTTTTGCAAGAGATTAGAGAAATTAAAAGAAGCAGGAACACCAAAAATTATGTAAGTTTTTATAACCAAAAAGGTGGAAAGGGCAAAAATGACTAAAGAGCCATCCTTTAGTTTGATAGAATGTTAATGCAAAAGGCACTGATCAGCCATCACATTAAAAAAAAAAAAAAAAATCTCTGTTACCTACCCACTTTCATGGTAATTAAATACTAGATCAAGTAGATGGAGGATTCTGTGAATTCTTTCTGATTGGTGGTTGAGAAGTAGAAAATGTATTTCTGGGTAGCTTGAGTTTCATTTTTTTTTTTTTTTTAAGATTATTCCAGGATATGAAACAAGGAGATTGTCCCCGATTATTGAAAGCACTTCCTTTGAAGCTGCAGCAAACAGCTTTTGACAATGCATACTTAAAAGCTCAGGAAGGAATGAGAGAAGTGGTAAGTTTGATAACATGCATATTTACTATTATAAGCTCCCTGTGAATGTACCATAAAGCTAGACTGAAACAACTATATGAATTGAATAGGATTATCTTACTTATAGGTGAGAATTGATTAACATTAGCATTTTTTTAATTCAGCCTACATACCTAGCATTCTTGTGAGGGAAAACAAAAGTACAGTTTTTGTAGGAATATAAATGACTTCTTTTTTATTAAAAAATCCTTTTTTGTAACATCTGAGTAAAACCTAATTCAGAGGACAAGTGGCAGTAGGTAGAAATAGAATGTAGAAGAGTTTCAACAGTTAATACTACATTTTGTTGGTGTTCTTTAGTGAATTCTAATTATATTTTTCTATATAATAATTTTTTCTTATTTGTGTAGATAATACCATGGTTTTTATGTGAGTATGTATTTGTTTAGATAATACCATTATCTAAATAAAAAAAATAATTTTTTCTTAAACTGGTGCTTCTCTTAATGTTCAGATTCATTCATTCATTTTTTTATTTATGCACTAATTTGTTTCTAAAAGTTTTGAAAACAGTAAATCAAATGATTTACCAAACCTGTGATAACAAAAACTGAAAAAGACAGTTGGAAGATAGGATGGGTAAAAGAATGGATAAAATCCTTTTTAGAAAAAGCTTTCAGTATCATGAGTGCAGAATAATATAACATTTAATGGATACAGTAAATTATACATTTGAAATCAGCTGACTGCCAGCAAACGCACCACCCACACCTTGGAAGCAAGACTGTGCAATTTACTTCCATAGTGATGCTGCCTCAGAAACCCAAGGAGGGGTTGAATTGGATCTGACTCGATGGCAGTGAGTTTGGTTGCTTTGGATCAAGTATAAAAAGGAAAAATTAGTGATCTGACAGTAGTTCATTTGAAAAAAGATCTTGAGAATACAGTATGAATTAGCATTGGTTTATGGTTATCCAAAAAAAGGAAATTCTATCTTATACAGTATTAATAGAAACATAACGTCATGAAAAAAACAGATAAAGGAACTTGCATCTTCTGTTCTTTGTAGATGACGGCTAGTATGTTGGGCTTGGGTTTGGTTCTGAGTAAAAGTAAATTCTTAACCAAGATGTTATGAAGAGTCTGGAAATATGTATCTTACTTACAAGGAATAGTTGAGTTATAGGGAATTTTCAGACGTGTTAATGATTGCCACTTAATAAAGGAGTTAGGTACTTTCTTTGTCTTGTTCCAAATTACAAAATTAGGATCAGTGAGTAGCAAATTTTTTTAATGTGTAGGGAAGTTTCTAACAAATAATAACTAACCAAGAAAAGTATATACCTATTAAGATATTGTAATGGTCCATCATTAAACTAGATAGCATATATTGTTTTACCTACTTTCTTGATTTTATTGTTCCTTTTGAGAATATATGTGGTAACATTTTTTAAAGTAGACAGGACTATATTATAAGGTATCATAATGATAATATGCATCTTAGGAATTACATAGGCATACATTGGAGATATTGTGGGTTCGGTTCCAGACCACTATAATAAAGTGACTATTGCAGTAGAGCCAGTTACATGAAATTTTGGTTTCCCTGTGCATGTAAAAGATATGATTACACTATACTGTAGTCTATGAAGTGTGTAATAACATTATGAAAAAGTTTGAAATATTTTAAGAATTACCAAAATGTGATATAGAGACACGAAGTGAGCAGATGCTTTCAGAAGAATAGTACCAATAGACTTGCTCAATGCAGGGTTGCCACAAACACTCAGTTTGTAAAAAAAAAAAAAAATCATCTACAAAGTCCGGTAAAGTAAAGTGTAATAAAACAAGGTATCACTATGCCTGTATTTGCTAGTTGAAGAGGAGCTTTTTAATCTCTCTCACCCTCTCCTTACAACCTTGCAATTGCTTTTCTTTCTTTCTAAATTTCTTTTAACTACTTTTAAGTATATCTCACCAGAATGTTTTCTTTTGGCAAGTCTTTCCACAAGATATTATAAAAGCAGATAACACTCTAGAGAACTAACATTTTCCCTACCTTTAGCTCTAGCACTGAGACTTAAAATTGCACTGGCTGCTTAGATGTTGTCATGGGATGCTTTGATTTTAGTCTCAGTTTATTATAGCATTTAAATATTTACATTACATGATTGTAATGCTGCATATTTACATTATTTTTTTTTAAAATTCTTTTGCAGTCCTACAATACTGAGAACCCTGAACTTTCTGATGAACTTTATAATAGAAAAGCTGTTTTACTGATGGTGATAGCTATGGTTTTACGCTGTAGCCCAGTCTGTGAAAAACAGGCTTTATTTGCCCTATGCAAATCTGTGAAAGAGAATGGATTAGAACCTCACCTAATTAAAAAGGTATATGTGGATGAATATTTTTTATTATGATCTTCCTTGGGTTATAAAAACTAAGAGGACAATTTAAAGCTAGCTTTGTAAAGTGATACTTTTAAGACTTGGAGATAATTTTATATTAGAGGCAGAAAATTGGAGAACAGAGTAACTCTTTTAGTGGTGTATTTGTTTTCTGCGGTATGATTTCTTATATTCCATTTAAGAGCATTTTTGGGTGGATAACCTGTCAGCAAACAGATCAGACCCTTTGGAATAACATTTATTGAGGGAAGGTCATAGACAAGAACAGTAGCAGGTGCTTTTCCAAGTGGATTCTGGTATAACACATTGGGTTCTAGCTAGACCCGAAGTCAAATTTTAAGGCAGTAGGTCTTTGAAGTTACGTAATTAGCGTAAGAAGACTGAGGTCTAACTAAGCCTTGCAGTGACATCAGTATGGTGTTTTAAAATGTTGGCCCTTGCTCTGTTCTACCACATCAGCATTCATGGTTTGAGATGCAGCCTTTTACTTGCATGTATTTATGTCGTCGTACATTGAACTAGTTGCTTGATCTGCCTTTATTGTTCCACCAGCATGGTTTTTATAGAACTTAACAATAGGCCAACATATAGAGAATCAATCGTAGATAGATTAACCTTTACTTGTTGTTGTTGTTGTTGTGTGCCGTCGAGTCAGACCCTACTCATAGTGACCCCTTCTTGGGTTTCCGAGGCAGTATCACTAAGGAAGTAGATTGCCCAGCCTTCTTTCCAAGGAGTGGCTGGTGGGTTTGAACCTCCACCTTTCTGGTTAGTAGTCAAGTGCCTTAGGCACTACGCTACCAGAGCTCCTCTTTACTTCTTAGTATTGAAATAAGAAGACAGTCACAGGACAAATATTATTTGAGTCCATTATTGTAAAAAGTCAAGGAAAGGTTTACCCAGAGAGGGAAATTTTCTTTCTTGGTTACCAGGGATGGGAGGGGAGGAAGGGAGGGAAAATAGATGGATAATTAAGAGGTTTGATATTAATGAAGGGAGAAGCAATATAAGTAAGGAAAAGGAACACACAAATAGTTACATAAGAGGTATGGACAATAAAGGCAAATACAATTGCATATACAATACTGCATTATCAGTTACAGCAAACAGTAATCTATGGGTGGGTACATGGGTAGACAGGCAAGAAGACCACATATGGATAGGCAAATGGTATCATACCTATGACCATACATAGATTTGGCAAATGATATTCCTATATATGTATTAGTGTATGCTGTAAAAATGTCCATATGCAGTTTAAACATAACAAGAGGCAATGTCAAGATAACTTCTTAGCCACAAATAGACACCTTGCAAGAGTGAGTCACTAGGCCTGCAGGCTATGGACCATGGTTGCACGGGATATCAAGCTCAACTGGCAGAACATGGTATGCAAAAATATTGTTCTATATCTTACTTTCGTAAGTAGTGTCTGGTATCTTAAGAGCATGCAAGCAGCCATCTTAGATACGACTATTAGTCTCTCCTTGTCTGGAGCAAAGAAGAGTGAAGAAAATCAAAGACTGATGGACACAGTTAATCCAAAGGTCTAAAAGACAGTGAGAAGTTCTGCCTATATGACCCTGAGACCAGAAGAACTAGATGGTGCCGGCTAACACTATTGACTGCTCTGAAAGGGATCACATTAGAAAGTCCTACGTAGAGTGAGGAAAAAATGTGGAACAAAACTCAAAATCACAAAAAAGACCAGCCTTGTTCGTCTGATAGAGATTGGTAAAACCTCCAAGACTTTGTCCCTGAGTCATCTTTCAGGCCTGAAATTGAACTCACTCCCATGACTTAATGCTTAGCAGAACAATAGGTCTACAAGCTGAACACCTACACCAGGTTGATGCACTTCTTAGAACAATCAGCCATGGAGAACAGAAGGGCAGCATTTGTACAGGGAAAAAGGTGGGGAGGCAGGAATTCATAGGCAGAAAGGACATAGTGGAAGTGTAACCACAGGGAGAAAGTGGGAGGTCTCCACAGGGAGAAAGGGAGGAGCCCTTACACTATGGTGAATGTAACCAATGTCATAAAACAGAAAGTGTGTGAACTGTTGAATGTAAAACAAAACTGTTTTGTAAAATTTCACACAAATCCAACAATAAAAAGTTTTTTTATAAAAAAGAAACAACCCCGTGGAGCAGTTCCACTCAGTCACACACAAGGTCTCCATGCATCAGAATTGACTGGAAGGCAACATTTTTTTTGTCCTTCCGTACATGTTACCCTATTTCACTGACTCTAATGATAGTAAAGAAGTCCCTGGGTGATAGAGTTAATGCACTTGGCTGCTAGCCAAAAGGTTTCAGGTTTAAGTCACCCAGAGGTGCCTCAGAAGAAAGGCCTGGCAGTCTACTTCCAAGAAATCATCCACTGGAAAACCTATGGTGCACAGTTCTACTCTGATACCTATAGGGTTTCCCTGAGTTGGAGTCAACTCAATAGCAACTGGTTTGGTTTGGGTACTTAATGATAGTAAAATCTGTAGAAATAACTGTTACTTTATGTACCATTAAAGGAAGAAGATTCTGCTATTAAACCATTAAATGATGCATTTTTATCATTTAGAATTATTAAATGTATGGAATATAGAGGAGATAAATTGGGAGGTTATTACTGAAAAAAAAATAGCTTTGTTTTCATTATACTGCCTAATTACTGTAATTACTTTTGATTTTACTTGTTTCAATTCAAGACTGAGGTAAAGAATTTTACTTTAAACCTTATTGTGAGATGTAATCAGAGTTGAAAACTGCAGTATTTATGTAATATTTATTAAGGGTTTGCTGCGTGGGAACTAAGCTGTCGCTGTCGTGTGCTGTCAAGTTGATTCTGGCTTGTAGCAACCCTATGTGACAGAGCAGAGCTGTTCCATAGAGTGTCCTAGGCTGTAATCTTTATGGGAGCAGATCACAAGGTCTTTTCTACCAAGAAGCAGCTGGTGGTGGTAGGATGGAGCTGCTGACCTTTTTTTTTTTTTTTTTTTTAAGCTGTTGTACCTTTTTAACTATTTTACCACCTTGGGGACTATGCTAATTATATTAAATGTATTTTCATATTTAATATCACAGAGGTAGATTCTTTATTATTCCCCTTTTACCAATGAAGAAATTGATGTGTAGAAAAGTTAAATGAGTGTAGAAAAGTTAAATGAGTACATCAAAGTCATATTGTAAATAATATTTATATGTATTAAAATGATTTATTTTCTTACTTTTACAGGTTTTAGAAAAAGTGTCTGAAATTTTTGGATATAGACATCTAGAAGATTTCATGACTTCTCATTTAGATTATCTAGTGTTGGAGTGGCTAAATCATCAAAATACTGAATGCAGTTTATCTTCTTTTCCTTTTGTTCTGTTAAACTACACAAACGTTGAAGATTTCTACAGGTAGGTTTACATGTGGCCTCTGAATCATTAATATAAAATAAGGTAGTGATGGTTGGCAATAGTCCTCATGCCTCCTCCCCTCCACATCTAGTCAGTTTGGAGGCTGTATAGTATGAGAGGCTGCACAGCTTGTTGTCATAAAAGTACATTGGAGTTGGGAGTCATTAGACTTAAGATTTGTTCCTAACTGTGCGATAATCAGATATGTTATGTGACTTCAGGCAAACCCATATAAATGCTACCTGGGCTTTGATTTCTTTCATTTGTAAAGAGAATTACACGAAGAGCTCTTTAAAGGTTCCTTTTCAACTTTAATATTTGATGATTTCATTTGAAAAATCAAAGATAATTTACTAGTGGATGATTATTTCTACCTTGTTTTTCTCTTCTGTTTCCAGAGAGTAGGCCATTTCAGTAATTGTTATTTCTATTAGATTTAGAAATTTAGTGTAAAACTACTTCTTTTGCTAACTCCAACTCTGGCGAGGAAAGTTTCGAAAGTGGAGAGATTTGAAACAACTAAAAAGTAATGCTCAGAGTCCAACATGATGGTGTAGTCAGATGCCTTATAGTGTTACTGTTACGTCAGTGACTCAAGAACATCAAGTGAATCAGATATGGATGACAACTTTGGACCCCTAATCATCAAAGGCAAGGCTGAAGAAATTAGACCAAGTGCCAAGTGGAAGAAATTGGACAAAAACAGAAGACATGGAGAATTATGCATCACTGGCACCTTTCCACGTAGACCTGTACAATGTGGCTATACTGAGACAAAAGAAGCCGTGTTCCCAGCTAAAGCCCCAGTCACCTGGTCTAGCCAAGGAGCAACTCTGTACCTACATCCAGGGCCAGGCAGGAGTGCTCCCTACCCTATGGAAGTTAAATGTACTGATCTCGCCCACTTTGCCTCCCCAGCCCTCTGTTCCAGAGCACTCAATTGCATTGGCACCCATGAACACCCTGCCCCTTGAGGTGTTGACCTGTAGAATGAGGGGCTCCACAGACTGGTGGTGTCCCTTTTCCATCCAGCAACTGACACCAGGAGACTACAAACTTGAAGCACCTGTACCTATGTCCAAACTCTGGGCCAGGGACCTGTAGACCAGCAGCACCACCACACCAGGGCCAGAAGACTGGAAGCACACCCTCCCCTGAATCTCTCTAACAGACAGGTATACCCTTCCAGTGGGCATCTTTGGACTGGCAGCATCCCTCTTGCCTCAACCTCCACACCATCTGCCCCCCTTCCCTCACCCAGTCAGCAACTTGTGCCTGCTTCTGCCACCTCCAAGCAGCCCTGTCTGCCTGGGACCATTGGTGAGAGTTTCTGTACCACTCACCCACTGACGACCCAGTCACCCTCACTGCAACCACCCAGCAACTACTGAAAATGCTCCCGGAATCCACTCCAGGGTGACAAAGCTGGACAAACATCTCCTCACCAGCAGTGCCAGCTATGTCCTTAGTCATCTTGCAAGACCAGTGAACACAGACCTGCACTCACATACCCAGCTATTCCTTACCCTCCCAGAGACAGTTGATGAGAGCTCCAGTGCAGGAAGTCTTGTGACCAGAGTAGCATGCACATCTCATGTACTCAGATATATCCAAACAAAACAAAAAATCAGGTTGCAAGGAACATAATCAAGAAATAAATATAGTATCATCTTAATGCCTTGGAAGCAACAGACGATATCAAATCACATAAAGAAGCAGAACAAAATGGCTCCAGTAAGTGACCAAAATAAAGAACCAGAAAACCTTCTGGAGCAAGAAGCGGTAATGGAACTACCTGATAAGGAATTTAAAAGACTAATTCACTGATGAAAACACTAGAGGAATTTAGGAAAACAGTATAAGAACAGAAAGACAAACAATTAAAAACCATACAGAAATAGCAACTGCAAATCCCAAAGAGTAATAAGTTTTCACAAGTAGATAATTCTATAGGACATAGGAGCAGAATTGAAAAAAAATGCAATACAGAATCAGTGAAGTAAGGACGAATCCCTGGATACCGATTTGTTTTAGAAAAAAAATCAGAAAAAAGAATGAAGAAAATGTAAGAACTATGTGGGACACTATCAAGAGGAAAAGTTTATGTGTGATTGGAATTCCAGAACAGCCAGAGATAGGGGGGAAAAGAAATCCATAGAATTGGTGAAGATTTGCCGGCAGAAAATTTCCCTCGTACCATGAAAGATGAGAGGATGTCCATCTAAGCAGCTCAGTGAACCCCATACAAGACAGACCCCAAAAGAAATTCACCAAGACATATGAAGTCATTAAGACTTAACAAAACCAAAGACAGTGAAAATATCTTGAGAACAACTTGGGGGAGAATGAAAAGTCACCAACAAAAGGAACCAATAAGACTAAGTTCTAATTATTCAGCAAAAACCATGCAGGCAAAAATTTTTTTCTTGAAAGAAAAAAATTGCCAACCAAGAATTTCATATCCAGCAAAATTGTCTCTCAAATAGGTGAAATTTGTACATTTCTAGGCAAGCATAAAGGAGTTTGTAAAAGCTAGCCCAACCTTTTTAAGAAATATTAAAGGGAGTAATTCAAATAGAGAACAAACAGTGTGAGGCAACAGCCTGAGATTAGGGCACACGACAGTAGCAGTGAGTTAAAGAACCCAGATAAAGAATTCTCAAAAATAAAACAAAGCTAGAAGACTAAAGACACAGAGACTTCAATCTGTAAATGACAACATCAAACTGAAAAGGGGAAATAAATAGTGTAGTTATAGAACTTGTATGTGGAGAGGAAGTCAAGGCAATATCAAGAGGGGAAAAAAAGAGATTGTTTTAAACTTAAAAAGATCAAGATAAATTTCAGGGTAACCACAAAGAAAATTAACCAACCTCATCAAAATAAATAAGAAACACACAAAGACTCGGTGAACACAGAATCAACAACAATGAAACAAACAAAAAAATCCACAAGCAAAGAGAATTCAGCACAGAAAATTAAGCAGAACAAAGAAACAGTACCCCCCCCCAAAAAAAAAAACAAAGAGAACAGAAGGACAATAGTAAACTCACACCTATCGAAAATCATGCTGAGTGTAAATGGCTTAAATGTACCAGTCAAGAAAGAGAGTGGCAGAATGGATTTTTTTTTTTTAATTTAAACAAGAGCCATCAATATACTGTAAGAGACAGATCTTAAACACAAAGACATAAATAAACTAAAACTCAAATGATGGAAAAAAATATATATCAAGAAAACAATATAACCCCCCCCCAAAAAAAAACCGAGTGGCAATATTAATCTCTGATAAAAGATTTCAAGGTAAAATCTACCATAAAAGGTAAAGATGTTGTATAATTATTAAATGGTCAATCCATCAAGAGGACAACCATAATAAATATATACATACCAACGGAGCTCTGGTAGCATAGTGCCTAAGGCACTTGACTGCTAACCAGAAGGCTGGCGGTTCAAACCCATCAGCCACTCCTCGGAAGGAAGGTTGGGCAATCTACTTCTGTAGTGACACTGCCTCGGAAAGCCAAGGAGGGGTCGCTATGAGTCGGGTCCGACTCCATGGCACATAACAACATCACCACCACCACCCAGTAACAGGGCTTCAAAATACATGAAATAAATTCTAATAGCTTGAAAAGGAAAATAATTCCACAATAATAGTAGGAGATTTCAAAACACCACTTTCAGTGAAAGAATAACTAGAAAGAAACTCAACAAAAATACATAAGATGTGAAAACCACAATCAGCCAATTTGATCTCGTAGAAATGTGGAACACTCCTTAAAATTGAAGCCCAATACACATCCTTTTCCGTTGCACATGGGTGATTCTCCACAACAGATGATATTTTAGGCCACAAAGCAAGCCTCAATAAAATACAAAACATCAAAATAGTATGACACGTCAAAATGCTATAAATGTAGAAATTGATAACAGGAAGGACAAGGGAAAAAAAAAACACATAAATGGAAATTGAATATCACCTTGCTAAAAAGCCACTGAGGGATAGAAGATATCAAAGGTGAACTTAAAAAAATTCCTAAAATCAAACACAAAACACAACACACCAAAAGTTTTGGGGTACAGCAGTAGCAATAGCAATACTCAGAGGTCAGTCTATGTCAGTATCCATATACACCAAAAAGACGAAAGGGCCCAAATAAAAATGTTAGCCCTACAACTCAAACAAAAGGGAGAGCACCAAAGTAAGACTACAGTCATCAGAAGAAAGTAAAAATTAGAGCAAAAATTAATGAAGAAAACTGAAAGTAGAATCAGTAAGTTGTTTGAAAGGATCAATAAAATTGACAAATGACTGTCCACATTGACAAAAGAATAGCAAAAGAAGCAAATAAGAAATGAGATGTGTAACCTTAAAACGGGAGCTCTGGTAGCATAGTGGCTAAGACATTTGCCTGCTAACCAGACGGCTGGCGGTTCAAACCCACCAGCCACTCCTCGGAAGGAAGGTTGGGCAATCCTACTTCCATAGTGATACTGCCTCGGAAGCCCAAGGAGGGGTCGCTATGAGTCGGGTTTGACTCGACGGCACATAACAACAACAAACCTTAAAACAGAACGAAGTAAAATAAAAAGGATCTTCCTTGAATACTATGAAAAACTATACTCTTAGCAACTTTAAAAACCTAGAGGAAATGTACAAATTTTGAAACACAATACCTGTCTAAAGTAACACAACTGAGGTAAAAAACCTGAGAAGACCTTAGCAACCATTCCTGAAGAGGTAAATTTTTTAAATCCTCACAAAAAAAGCTCTGGCCCAGTTAGCTTCAAAGACTTCTATCACTCATTCAGAGAAGACCTCACATTGGAACTATGCAGACCAGAGCATAGAAAACTAAGGAATACCAGAATTCATTCTATGAAGTCAGCATTACCCTGACACCAAAGCCAGGCAAAGAGACCGCAAAAAAAGGAAACTTTGTTTTCAGACAGATTTCCCTCATCAATATAGATGCAGAAGTTTTCAATAAAATTCTAGCCAATATAATTCAACAATGTTTCAAGAAAATAATGCATCATAACCAAGTGGAAGTCATACCAGATATGCAAGGATTAGTCAACATTAGAAAATCAATCAACGTAATTCACAAAACAAAGGAGAATAATCCCATGATCATCTGTATCAACCCAGAACAGGCATTTGGTAAAGGCCAACACCCATTCCCAATAAAAGCAGAGCAAAATAGGAGTAGCATGGGAATTTTTCAACATAATAAAACATTTATACAAAACCAACAGTGAACATTATTTTCAGTGGACAGAGACTGAAATTATTCCCCTTGAGAACAAACACCAGACAAGGATGCCCTTCCTTACCACTCTTCCTCAACATTATACTGGAAGTCTTATCTAGAGCAATAAGGCAAGAAAAGGAAATAATGGACATTGAAATTGGTAAGGAAGTAAAACTAGCCCTGTTGGCAGATGATATGCTATAAATAGAATATCCCATAGATTGCACAAGAAAGCTACTGGAAAATAATAGAAGAATTGAGCAAAGTAGCAGCTTATAAGATCAAAATACAAAAATCAGTTACATTTCTCTATACCAACAAAGAGAAGTTTGAAAGGAAAATAACACCACTTATAGTAGTACCCCAAAAGAGAAACTTAAAAAAAAAATCACTGCCATCAAGTCCACCTTGTAGCAACCCCCCATTGGGGTTCCAAGGCTGTAAATCTTTACAGAAGCAGACCGCCCCATCTTTCTTCCATGGAGCAGCTGGTGGGTTTGAACTGCCAACCTTCTGTATAGCAGCCAAATGCATTAACCACCACCAGAGTTTCTTAAAAGAAAATACTTGGAAATAAATTTAACCAAGGACATAAAAAAACCTACATAACGAAACCTACAAAACACTACCGTAAGAAACCAAGAGAGACCTACATCAATGGAGAAATATACCATGCTTATGAATAGAAAGCTTTAATATTGTGAAAATATTAATACTACTCAATACTATTTATAGATATAATGCAATCTCAATCCAAATTCCAACAGCATCTTTAATAAGATGAAAAAAATAATCTCCAGCTTTAAATGGAAAAGAAAGATCAATTCATTTACTAAGAAGAAGAACAACAACAACAACAAAAACCCACTGTCATTGAGTTGATTCTGATTCATAGTGACCCTATAGGACAGCATAGAATTGCCCCCATGGAGTTTCCAAGGCTGTAAATATTTACAGAAGTAAACGGTCTCATCTTTCTCTCACATAGCACCTGGTGGGTTCAAACTGCTAACCTCTGGTTAGCAGGCAAATGCTCTAAACACTGTGCCTCCAGAAGAAAAAGTAGGAGGCCTCACTCCAGCTTATCTCAGAACCTACTATACACCCACGGTAGTCAAATAGCCTGATGCTGGTACAACAGACACGTAGACCAATGGAACAGAATTGAGAATCCAGACATAAGTCCATCAACTGTGGACAGTTGATCATCAGCAAAGGGGCAGAGTCCCTTAAATGGGGAAGATGCAGTTTTTTAACAAATGGTGCTGGCTAACTGGATATCTGTCTGTAGAATAATGATACGGGACTCATATCTTACACTATACACAAAAAAATAAGATGGCTGAAAGACCTAAAACTATATAAATACCATGGAAGAAAAAGTAGGGATCATGAAAGAAAAGGAGGCTCTACTCTATGGCATAAATAGAATTCTAAACGTAACTAGAAATACACGAACAATAGAAGGTGAACTATATAGGTGGGACCTCCAAAAATTAAGTACTTATTGCTTATCAAAACAGTAAAATGATAACTGTGGGTTCTCAATAATGTACAAATGAACACATACTGGGAAAAAATTTTTGGCTATGACATATCCAAAAACAGTCTAATCTCTGAAATTTATAGAAACTTCATCACCTCAATCACAAAAGGCAAACAATCAGATTAAAACACAAAGAGTATGAACAAACACTTAAGCAAAGAAGACAATGAAGCAGTTAACAAATACGTGTAGAAATATGTTCATTAGCCATTAGAGCGATACCAATCAAAACTGGCATAGTCTATCATCACCCTGACAATAATGGCACTAATCAAAATAGTATAAATTTTGGCGAGGTTATGGGGAGATTAAAATTCTTATACACTGTTGGTGGGAATGTAAAATGGTACAATCACTATGGAAAATGGTATGGTACATCTTTCAAAACCTGGAAATAGAAATAGCATGTTGTTGTTATGTGCCGTTGAGTCAGACCCGACTCAACCCATAGCGACCCCTCCTTGGGTTTCCGAGGCAATATCACTATGGAAGTAGATTGCCTAACCTTCCTTCCAAGGAGTGTCTGGTGGATTTGAATCGCTAGGCTTCTGGTTAGCAGTCAAGTGCCTTAGGCACTGCGCTACCAGAGCTCCCATCCAGCAATCCCACTCCTAGGTCTATACCCTAAACAAACAAGAATCATGATGTGAATAGACATATGTATACCAGTGTTCATTGCAGCATTATTCACAATAGCAGAAGGATGGAAATAACCTTAGGGCACATCGTGGTATGAATGGATAAACAAATTGGTATGTACACACAATGGAATACTATGCAACAATAAAGAATAATGACAGATCTGTGAAACATCTCAACATGGATGAATTTGGTGGCCATTAGGCTGAGTAAAATAAGTCAGTCACAAAAGGACAAATATTGTATGGGACCACGATTATAAAAAAGTCAACAGAAGGTTTCCACACAGAAAGAAACATTCTTTGATGGTTGCCAGAGATAGGATGGGGAGGAAGGGAAAATGACTAACCAGAGAGTCAACATGTGTTAATTTGGGAAAGAAAGTAAGAGTAAGAAGTATACAGAAAGAGGTAAGAGTAAGAAGTCAGCACAACATGACCAAAGCAATGGAAGACCCTGAGAAGTATGCAAGAATATAGAGCAACTACAGCAATTGCTGTAACATAGACAATCCTGCAATAATAGTATTAACAAACAGCTTACAAATGGATACATAAGTAGGTATGCTAAAGAGGTATGGGAGAGTGTAAGGGAGCACACCCACCTCTACATACAAGTTTGGTTGTGGCTGTTTCCTTAATTGTAGGGTCTGCATGCATATTAATACAGACGGTAGAGCACACAAGGGTTCAGCCATGGAAATTTCTTAGACATAACTAAAAGTCTCATGAAAAAAAGTTCCTCGGTTTAAGTCAAAACACCATAGCTTCAGGGGATATCTACATCAGTTGACATAAAACAATTTATAAAGACAATGTTTTGCATCCCACTTTGGTAAGTAGGGATCTTCAAAGCTTACTAGCCTCCAGTTAAGATACAAGTATTGGTCCCTTCACATCAGAGCAAAGGAGAGTGAGGAAAGCTAATGACTCAAGGGGGCAATTTATCCAGAGGACTAATGGACCACATGAACTACAGCCTATAATACCTGGAGACCAGAAGAACTGGATGGTGCCTGGCTACCACTACTGACCATTCTGGCTGGGATCACAGCAGAAGGTCCTACAGAGTGGGAGAAAAATGTAGAACAAAAAATCAAATTGACAAGACCAGACTTACTAGTTTGACAAAGACCGGAGGAACCCCTGAGACTGGCCCTAAGACACCCTTCTTACCTGGCATTTTAGCCATTCTTGAAGACCACCTTTAGCCTATAAAGTAAGCAGTAACACCCCCATAGAACTGTGTTCCTTAGAACAATCAGTTATACAAGATCAAAAGGGCAACATTTGTCAAAAAGCAAAGATGAGCAGGCAGGACGGCATAGAGTATCCAGACAAAAGAATCAAGGAGCCCAGGGTGGAAATGAGGAGAGTGCTGGTACATTGTGGAGAATGCAGCCAAACAAACAAATCGCCACTGTCATAGAGTTGGTCCTGACTCAGCAACCCCCATTGGGTTTCCAAGGCTGTAAATCTTTATGGAAGTAGATTGCCCCATCTTCTTCCTACTGAGCAGATGGTGGATTTGAGCTGCCAACCTTCTGGCTAGCAGCCAATTGCCTTATCTACTACACACACAAAAAGTAATGGTCAGGTTTCAGGGTGATGGTGGGAAGGCAGCTCATATTTGCTGAGGTAGACATTTTCATGTATTATGTTACAGGTAAGTTTCAAGTGTCCGTAACAGTGCTTTTCACATTTGTATAGATTGTATAACGTTGTCTGTAGATAGTTTTCTTTAAGAAAGATACTCATAAAAAAGTAAATCAAGTGGTCCTTCATTTTGGCAATAATATTATTTACATTTTTTTCTTTGCATTTTATAAAGTGCTTTCACATTTCATTTTTCATTGCATAAGATGATTATGCAGAAGAAACAAATATAAATTAAATTCAGTCCTCACTTTTTTTGAGCAGAGAATTAGGGTGGTGTATTCTCCAGTCTTCTGGTGTTTTTTAGAATGACTTAAGAATTGACTTGATGGCTGTGGGTTTTTTTTGGTAAGAATTTACTTAACTTTTCTCCATTTATAATTGAGTAAGAATAAAAATGCTTAATGACCTAGATAAAGTAATGTAATGTGGGCTGTTTTAAAACATTTTATTTTTTAAGAATTGTATTACAAAATTTTACTTTGTAAAGTTATATTTAACCAATATATATTTATGTTTTAAGATCTTGTTATAAGGTTTTGATCCCACATCTGGTGATTAGAAGTCATTTTGATGAGGTCAAGTCCATTGCTAATCAGATTGAAGAGGACTGGAAAAGTCTTCTAACAGACTGCTTTCCAAAGATTCTTGTAAATATTCTTCCTTATTTTGCCTATGAGGATACTGTAGACAGTGGGATGTCACAGCAAAGAGAGACTGCTGCCAAAGTCTATGATATGCTCAAAGATGAAAACTTGTTAGGAAAACAGGTATGGCTTGAACTTTTATCTACTTTTTACCCCCCACCCCCATTTTATATAAGATGTAAATTTAAAATTTTAAGTCTATGCAATTAAAATGAATATATGCTAATCACTAGGATAGCCAATTCATGAAATATTTTTGTCGTGCAATGTTCTGTCTTTTGGGTTGGCTTTTAAATAATTGGAAATATTCTTATCAGAAACCAAAAAAGAAAAAAATTATTTCTGAATTTTATTATTATTTTATTTAAAAAATTTATCTTAATTGCCAGGACCTCTGGTAGCATAGTGCCTAAGGCATTTGACTGCTAACCAGAAGGCTGGAAGTCAAATCCACCAGCCACTCCTCGGAAGGAAGGTTGGGCAATCTACTTCTGTAGTGATACTGCTTCGGAAACTCGAGGAAGGGTGGCCATGAGTCAGATATGACTCGACAGCAGTGGGTTTGTTTTGATTTTATCTTAATTGCCAGCAATGCATGAATGCAAACTGGTTGTTCAGTTGAACAGTGCAGTCTCTAAAGAATCTTCTTTCATTCCTTTCCAGTCCCACCAAGACTGACTTTTCAAGGAAAAGTACCAGCCCATCCTCAGAACTTCTAGACCCTATACCCTGCTCTTTCTTTTTCCCATGGCACTTACTACTTTCTAACATGATATAATTTACTTATGAATTACATTTACTATAGTCTTCCCCACTAGAATATAAACACTGTGAAGGTAGGATTCTTTTCCTTTGACTAATATATCACGAGAGCTCTGGTAGCATAGTGCCTAAGGCATTTAACTGCTGATCAGAAAGCTGGTGGCTCAAATCCACCAGCCACTCCTCAGAAGGAAGATTGGACAATCTATTTCTATAGTGATACTGCCTTTGAAACCCGAGGAGGGGTCGCTGTGAGTCGGATCCAACTCGATGGCAGTGAGGTTTTTTTTGTTTTTTTTTTAATATATCACAACCACCTAGTATATATTAGCTTATTAAATATTTGTTGAAAGGAATCAGTAAAAAATATTTGACAAGCGTTGTTTTGTAATGATTTTATATAGATATTGAAAAATTGGTGTAACTTATATTTTAAAAACATAAGTTTTTTATTCTTCTGATGTAAGTAAGGGATGACTTACCAAGCTTGGCTAACATTAGAATTATAGTTGGAAAAACTCTAAGAGACACTTTCAGTTGCCCAATCATCTGTGTTGAACCACGAAATACAACAGCATATCTCTTAGTTGTTTAGGCAGATCACTACCAATGAGAGCTGGTTGTAAGTCTGTGATCTCGGAGAAAGTGGTAGGTAGAGGTGTCCCTTTACCAAAAGAATGTTACAAAAAAAGTGTTAGCCCTCCAGGGGATATAAAATTTGACAAAGATACTCTGCCTTTTCCCCCTTCCACCCAATCTCCCCCATTTAGACTTCTAAGCATCTCTAACCTTATGATTCTTTTTTCTGTCTGTATTTATACAAAAGATAGAAATTTTTAAAGTCAGAATAAGTCTAGAAGGGAAAAGTGATCACATTTAACCTGGATTAAAACACCAATCTCCATGAGAGTGACAAAAATTTAAAAAATTCATTTACCTCTTGGTTAAAGATGTAAGTTAAATTCCTTGCAAGACTTAATTTTTTTAGTATTAGGTTGTAGTTAACCATATTTGTTTTTTATTGATTTAGAGAAAGTACATATTAGGGAAACAATCTTCTAGATTTTTTATCTGTGGATTAAGTGCCAGTATAACTCTTTGACAGTCCTTGAAACTTTGTTGAATGCTTACAGTATTTATAGTTCACGAGATTTTTGAGCTATACCTAGACATCTGAACAATTTATGTATAACTTAGCTAGATGTTACAGATGTGGCTTAGCAGAGAATGTCATAAAATTAGTTAATATAAAGACCCATTCTTTGTATGGGATCAACATGAGTTGGAATCAACTTGATAGAAACTAACAAGAACAACATGTCCTTTGTGAGGCTGCCTAAAGTGGGAAATGGATTGATAGAGTCAGCACCTTCTATGGTAGAGGATTTAGTCTACAGTTGGTGATGAGGGATGTGAGAAAAAGCTAGCTAGTCTCAGTTTGGGATATCAACCAAGTGGGAATTTGGGTAAGAGTCATGCAGAATACAAAAAGCGATTATTGCTAGTCATGAGAATTCTTCCTAGTCAAGTTCTAAAAGTGAGACAGAGTTCCTAAATGTGTTGAGATTGAAAATACAGACTGAGGAACTATATGGATCACTGAGAACTTTGGTTAGTGGAAATATTATCAAGTTAAGAAATTTAATGCTAGGCCTAAAGCCTTAGTTAGTTAAAATGGTTCTCTAAAGTCACCCTAAACAGTCAGATTATGGGAACCTCATTTGGTGTGATTTCTTACTTTCCTCTCAGGCTGCTGTTTGGACTGCATAGAAGAAAAAGGTAGAGTTAACTGTCGTTGTTGTTGTTGTTGTTATGTGCCATTGAGTCAGACCCGACCCATAGCGACCCCTCCTTGGGTTTCCAAGGCAGATTTTTAGTAATCTATTTCCTTCTATAGTCACAGAATGGTTTAAGAAATAAGCCAGTAACATAAGTGCCTTGAACTGTCTTAACAGTCATAGACATAAAAATATTAAGTATATTTTAATTTTATATCTTTACAGATTGATCATTTATTCATTAGTAATTTACCTGAGATTGTGGTAGAATTATTGATGACATTACATGAACCGGCAAATTCTGGTGTAAGCCAAAGCACTGACCTCTGTGACTTCTCAGGGTATGGATATATATTTTTTAAATGTTTATTGTGATTTGGGTGAACGTTTATAGTGCAAATTCATTTTCCATATAGCAGTTCACAGACACTTTGTCTCATGAGATTGACTGCAATTTCCCACAATGCAACAGCTCTCTTCTCACTTCCTCCCCATAGTTACCTCTTCCCTGTGTCCTTTCCTCCCGTGCACTCCTGGCCCCCGAGCTGTCTCCCTGTGCATACACAGCCCTTTTATTCTCCAATGATTGATCTCTCCAAGGAGTGTATCTGCCTAATGTTCAGCTCATATGCTTATCTTTTGTTTGGCTGGAAGCCATAGGCAATGGTACAATTCCAGACCTGAAGGACAGCTACGGGCCATAGTCTCAGGGATTCCACCATGCTCTATCAGACCAGCAAACCTGGTCCCTTTTTTTTTTTTAAATGATTTTGAGTTTTGTTCCACATTGTTCTCCCACTCTATCCAGGATCTCCTACATAGATCCCCCTCTGAGTGGTTGATGGTGGTAGCCAGGTACCATCTAGTTCTTCTGGTCTCATAGTCATACAGGTTGAGGATTGCATGATGTACCAGTTGCTTGGACTAATTGTTCCCATGCATCTTTTATTTTCTTCATTCTTCTTTGCTCCGGACAAGGAGAGACCCATCGTTTTATCTAGATGGCTGCTTGCAAGCTTTTAAGATTCTAGTCGCTACTCGCCAAAGTAGGATGTATAACAATGTTTTTGTGTAGTATGTTATGCCAATTGAGCTTGATGTTCCCTGCAACCATGGTCCCAAGCCCACAGGTCCAACTACTTGCTCCCTTCAGTAGGTGGCTGTGGCCAAGAAGTAACTATAACTTTGCCCCTATCAGCTGTACTTAAATATCTGGAAATTCTTATAGACCATACAAATTCACTTGTAGAAACATTGTCTGCCAACCCTACACATGGTCATGGGCACACTACCCGTGCGTTGTTGTTGTTGTTGTTAAGTGCCGTCGAGTCGTTTCCAACTCATAGCGACCCCATGCACAGCAGAACGAAACACTGCCCAATCCCGCGCCAGCCCCACAATCCCTGCTATACTTGAGCCCATCATCACAGGCACTGTGTCAATCCATCTCATTGAAGGCCTCCCCCTCTTTCATCGACCCTCCACCCTACTAAGCATGACATCCTTCTCCAGGGTATGGTCCCTTCTTACAACATGACCAAAACAGGTGAGACAAAGTCTGGCCATTCTTACTTCCAAGGAGCATTCTGGCTGCACTTCCTCCAGGACAGATCTGTTAGTTTTTTTAGCAGTCCATGGTACTTTCAGCATTCTTCGCCAGCACCACAACTCAAAAAGATCAACTCTTCTTCGGTCTTCATTATTCATTGTCC
>NW_006921623.1:17508195-17513742 GCF_000298275.1 Orycteropus afer afer | reverse complement strand
CTCAGCCTCAAAACTCACGTCTACATGTCACCATAGTAGGTGAGGAGAGACAACTCAGGGACGCCCAAAGCAGGCCAGAAGAGCAGGAGAAAGGGGATTAAAAACCAGGAAGCCAGACAGAGGAACAGTCAGCCACAGGTACCCAGGTGGGGGTGATATGAGAGGTATCCAACAGCAAGACAAACTTGTCTGTTGGTTTGTCCTACTGTGGTGACATGTAGACGTGAGTTTTGAGGCTGAGCCTCCCCGTGCATAGACATACTTAATCATTCATCCTGTGCACATCTATCCACGAGTAGAACAATGTTTGCCATCACTCACAACACAGTACTGTATGTGCAAAAGGGTTCATCTTTGCTGTCTGTACCTCCTATGCACCTCTGTCTGTCTTCCTCTTCCTCAGTGCCTTGTTGTTGATCATTCACATTTGGTACATTGCCCTTCCATTCACCTAAATCAGTACTTGTCTCTACCTATAACAGTGTTCCCTCCACACTCCTTCCACCTCTGGTAACCAACAAAGAAAATTTCCTTCCATATATAAACTTTTAGGGTATGGACATTTTAAATTTAGAGAACTAACTGCAACTTCAGAACTTCCTAAGGAAGTTCATGTGTTTCTTTTTTAGACTTGTACTCTCTTTCTAAATTCTGTTTGTTAAAAAATAGATACCTTTGGATGGAAGTAATTACCTATCTACTTCTACTATAGCCTCTCCATAGTAATTGCTCTTTTCACTTGACTACCTTCTTGGCAAATCCAGTAACCTTTTTCTTTTCAATCTCTGGCAATTCTCTTTTTCATGATGTTATTCCTACTTCTCTTCTCTTGATAAGTGATTTGCTGTTCCAGGTCACGTTTTATTTTTTTCATGTCCTTATCTATCAGAGTCTTCTAAAGCTTTGTCCTTAGCTATCTGATCTTTTGAATGTTACTGCAAGATTTATGTCTCCAGTCTTGGTATCTCACTTGTAGTCAAGTCCGATATTTTTAAAAACAAAGCATCTCTACTTGATTACTGCCTTCAGTTTTCCATGTTCTAGGCTGAGCAGTGTTTTGTTACGTTGTACATAAGATCATTATGAATCGGAGCTGACTCCACTGCACCTAACAACAACAAAGCTGAGCACATAATCTTCTCTTTCTTTGTCTCTAAAGTTAGCTTTCTTCCTAATTTTCTCATTTCTATCACTAGTCTATAATATTGTTTCCATTTCATAAGCTTAAAGTTCTTTGAGACTTAGTCTCTTTCAGTTTTTTGCTATATTCTTCCTCCAAAATGTTTTAAAACTTCTTTTCCTACATATTTCTACTGTTACATTCCACTCACTACTAGATTATAGCAGCTACTTATTACCATATTTTTAGTTCTTTTACTCAGAAAACATGAGCCTTCTATGTTTGTTTGCCAACTACTCCTCCCCCCTCCTTGCTGAGCATAGTTGGCAAATAAGCATAGAAGGTGGGTGCAATATTTGTATAAAGATATGGTAGTCGTTTATATATTTCAAAATACCAAAAGGAAAGAGGGCCAATGTAGTAAGACAACTTTATAAGGATTGACAGTTTATGAAGGGTAATTTCTTTTATGAATGATTGGTTCAAATAATGGTCCAAGAATCATCACTTACATCTCCCCACCCTGACTTCTGAACTTTTAATTAGAATGTGTATGGTGCATTTAATGAATGTATGTTTTGTGGACTTATTTGCTGGTCACCTTTTTACTTTGTATGTCAAATCCATCTTTTTTTTTTTTTATGGTTTATGTATTTTGTGTTGTACTTAGAAAGGTCTGTCAAGTTTATAAAAAATCTGCCTGTATTCTAGTGTTTTTATGGATTTCTTTCTTTACATTTTATTTATTTATTTATTTTTCATCCAAGTTAATATATTACTACCCTCTACTTAGTGGTTTACCCTTCCTACCCCACCTATCCTTATAACCATCAAAGAATATTTCTTTTTTGTGTGAAACCCTTTTTTTGACTTTTTACAATAGTGATCTCATGTAGTGTTTGTCCTTTTGTGATGACTAACTTCACTCAGTATAATGAACTCTTAAGTTTATCCATGTTATGTTTCACAGATTCATCATTGTTTTTTAATGTTGCATAGTATTCCGTTGTATATATGTACCATAGTTTGTTGATCCTTTCTCCGTAATAACAAATCGCTTCCTATATATTTGATCTAAATAGTGTTTGATTGCTATATCTTAAAATACTGTAGATTTACAGTACTAGTATAGAACTTAAATTTAGACTTAACGTAACACTAAAGCTAATTTGTGGCACTGCCATTAACTTTATAGAAGATTCCTTAAGAAAGTCATTTTAGTAGATTGATTAGGTTATATATACTGAATGATATTTAGGTGTTCTAATTAAAGTATAACCAGAAGGCTGGCAGTTCAAACCCACCAGCCACTCCTCAGAAGGAGGGTTGGGCAATCTACTTCCGTAGTGATACCGCCTCAGAAACCCAAGGAGGGATCGCTATGAGTCAGGGCCGACTCAATGGAGTATAACAACAACAACAACAATTAAAGTATATAGACTATGATATGTCATTTGTGATTTCATTAAAATTTTAGTTTGTCAGAGGAAAAATAGTTTCATAATTTGGGATTGTTACCTAAATTTTCTTTTTGTAAATTCACTGGTCTATCACCCAAACCTGTTTTTTTCTTGATAGTTTTGTTATAGAAATGGTTATTGGGTAGGATATTTATTGGTATTGCATTGAATCTATAGATCAAGTTTAGAAGATTTGACATCTTAATAATACTGAGTCTTCCTATTCATGAAATATCTCTCCATTTATTTTGATCTTTGATTTCTTTCATCTCATGTATGTAGTCTTCCCCATGTAGATCTTACACATATTAGATTTATATCTAAATATTTCTTTTTTTAAGTGCTAATATAAATGGTATTGTCTTTTTTAATTTCAAATCCCCATTGTTCCTTGCTGACCTATAGGAAACCAGTTGACATTTGTGTATTAACCTTGTATCCTGCTGTGTGCTGTAATCATTTATTAGTTCCATCAGGTTTTTTCTGTCTATTCTTTTTGGATTTTCCACCTAGACAATCAGTGTCATCTGCAGAGATAGTTTTATTTCTTCCTTACTGATCTTTATATTTTTCTTATCTAATTGTATTAGCTAGCGCTTTCACTACAACATAAAATAGGACATACTGGTTGTGAAATGTGCATAGAAAGGCAAAATACCCAGAATAACCAGCACAGTACTGAAGAAGGAAAAAACAGAGTTGGAGACCAACAGTAACCGACTTCAGGACTTACAGTAAAGCTGTAGTAGTAAAGACAGTATGGTGTAGGTAAAAGAACAGACAGATAGATTGGCGAATTAGAATAGAAAGCTCAGAAAAAGAGCCACACAAATATAGTCAACTAATCTTTGACAAAGAAGGAAAGACAGTTCAATGGACAAAACGGACAGTCTTTTCAACAAATGGTGCTGGAGCAACTGAATGCCCACATGGAAAAAAAATGAATCAACACAGAGCTTACATCTTTCACAAAATTAATTCAAAATGAATCAGATCTAAATATAATTGCACAGAAGATAAGATAGGGGAAACTCTCGATGACCTTGGGTTTGGTGATGACTTTTTAGACATACCAAAATCATGATCCATGTAAGAAATAAATTAATATTAAAGTTGGACTTTATTGAAATTAAAAACTTCTGCTCTACCAAAGACACTGTTAAAAGAATGTATTACAAAACACATATCTGACAAGAGACTTACATTCAAAATAAATAAAGAACTCTTTATATGATCATATCACAGGAATGTAAGACATTAATACGAGAAACAACGTGGAAGGAGTATGTGGAGACTATGTACTTTCTTCACATTTTTTCTGTATATCTAAGACTGCTCTGAAAAATAAAGTCTATTAAAAAATGAATGAGTAAAATATTGACTTCATTATATCTTCTAACTATCTTAGGGCTTTGGATCCTGCTCCCAATCCGCCTCATTTTCCATCACATGTGATTAAAGCAACATTTGCCTACATTAGCAATTGCCATAAAACCAAGTTTAAAAGCATTTTAGAAATTCTTTCCAAAAGCCCGGTAAGTATAACTTAATTAATATAATTAATAACTGAAGAAAGAATTCTTTTTTTTTTTTGGTTAGAAAACCTATGTAAGTACATCTTAAGAGAAAGATAAACACATGGAAAATTTATTTGAATAATTAAAAAAGATACTAATTTACAAGTTTTTATCTTGGTATTTTACTTGTCATTATTAATTTGAAATATGTTGCATATGAGGCCTCAGTTTCATGATATTTTAGTTGTATATTAGCTTTTTGACTATATATTTTTTATTAGAGTATGCTATTACAGTTTACTATCTCAAAACTCAATAAATAAATTGACAATAGTTATTTTTAAGTTTAAGATAGTAATTCTACTAATGCAGTATTTTGCATTTGATATCAAACCCAAATCTAAAGTCTGCAGATTAGTTGCTTTGAATATAAAATATATTTATTATTGCTTAGTGTATGTGATTGGACAGTTTTTATTAAATGTATGCTTATTTTCTAGGATTCCTACCAAAAAATTCTTCTAGCCATATGTGAGCAAGCAGCTGAGACAAATAATGTGTATAAAAAAAATAGAATTCTTAAAATATATCACCTGTTTGTTGGTTTATTACTGAAGGATATAAAGAGTGGCTTAGGAGGAGCTTGGGCCTTTGTTCTTCGAGATGTGATTTATACTCTAATTCACTATATCAACAAAAGGTAATAATATTCTTGAAATAATATGTAATTAATTCTTTTTTGTACTCTATTCTCTTAATTGCATATTTATATGCTTATCAGAGAAGACAAAATACTGGTTTTCTTTTTTAATTTTTCTTTCGAATTATAACTACCAATAACATTTTTTAAAATTTGTTCTAGAGTTTTAAGATGTTAATGGACCATAAGATCTTGTTGTTGTTGTTGTTGTTATGTGCCGTCAAGTTGGACCCAACTCATGGCGACCCATCCTTGGGTTTCGGAGGCAGTATCACTACAGAAGTAGATTGCCCCATCTTCCTTCCAAGGAGTGGCTGGTGGATTTGAACTGTTAGCCTTCTGGTTAGCAGTCAAATACCTTAGGCACTATGCTACCAGAGCTCCTCATAAGATCTTATACACATCAAAATAAAGCATTTTTTATATGATACTCATTGACCATTTAAATTAAGAATAAATACTTGATATTTATTCTTTTACTACAACGTAGGAGAGCATACTACTTCCCAAGCATGAGTTATTTAAAAAGTCCTATTGTCTGTGCTCTCTAATCAAAATAGTAAGATGATGAAATATCTTTATCATCTATATCTTTAACTCTAGAAAGCTTAAGTACTAAGGGCTTTCAACATTTTTAAAGAAATATTTTAGATGTTGTTGTTGTTATGTGCCGTCGAGTCAGCCCTGACTCATAGCGACCCCTCCTTGGGTTTCTGAGGCAGTATCACTACGGAAGTAGGATTGCCCAAC
>NW_006921623.1:17500081-17503120 GCF_000298275.1 Orycteropus afer afer | reverse complement strand
AATATTTATTATGGTTATATCTTCATGTTCAATTGATCCTTTAATCATTATATAATGTCCTTCTTTGTCTCGTATGATGGTTTTTGTCTTAAAGTCAATTTGATCAGAAATTAGTATTGGATATTGGCATTTTTAACAATGCTGCAGAGTCTATAGTAGCAAATTAGATATTTGTTGAAGTATTTGAAAGCATAGCAAATGAATAGCCGGATATTTTTAAAGTAATTAAAATATTTTATCTGAACTAGCTCAGATTAGTAAGTTATTACATTGGGTTTTATTACATTGGGTTTTAGTTGTCTAACTTTAAAATATTATTAAACTATTCTCCCCCTTCATTGTTTTTCTGTTTTGATTGTATTTAGGTATTGGACTTGTTGAAATACCTAGTGATGGATAACAAGGATAATGAAAACCTCTATCTAACAATTAAACTTTTAGATCCTTTTCCTGACCGTGTTGTTTTTAAGGATTTGCGTATAACTCAGCAGAAAATCAAGTACAGTAGAGGACCTTTCTCACTCTTGGAGGTAATAATTATTTCATCATCTTACTATTTTGATTAGAGACACAGACAATAGGACTTTTTAAATAACTCATGGTCTGGAAGTAAAAGCTGAATCTTAGTATGTTCTCTTACATTGTAGTAAAAGTATAAATATTAAGTATTTATTCTTAATTTAAATGGTCAATGAGTATCATATAAAAAATGCTTTATTTTGATGTTTATAAGATCTTATGGTCCATTAATATCTTAAAATCACTATTTGCTCCTTTGAGGAACAAGTTAATATTTGCATTAGGGATGATATTTATCTTTTTAAAGAGTGTTAACAATTGTTAATCCTATTTTAATCTTTACAGACCTCAAAACTAAGTTCAGTTTTCTTTTTCTTTTTAATTTTGTTGTTGCTATAACCAGTTCAACAATTAGTACTTGTACCATTTAGTGACATTGATTACATTCTTTGAGTTGTGCAGCCATTCTCATTCTCCTTTTCTGAGTTGTGCCTCCTCCATTAATATAAACTCACTGACCTCTAAGTGACCTGTCTAACCTTTTGAGTTGCTGTTTCAATTTGATCCCATATAGATAGATTGAAAGAACACAGTATACAGGACAGATACTCATTACCAGTAAGCTAAACTATTGTTTGGTTTTAAGAAGACTTAAGGGGATATTTTTGGCTTAAGGTTTAAAGATTACCTCAGGGAAGTTGTTTCAGTGGTTTAGTTGTTTCAGTGGTTCAGTTGTTTCCATGGCTCCAGAAAGCCTTGAGTCCTTGAGAATTTGAAATTCCCTTATGCATTTTCCCCCTTTGGATCAGGAGTCTTATATGGAATCTTTGCTCAAAATGTTCAGTAATGGTAGCTGGATACCAACAAGTTCTTGTGGTTTCATGGCAAAGGAGGCATTTGTCCGTGGAGGCAGTTAGGCACACATCTTCCTCTTCCTGTTCTTTGCTCTTCTTCTTCATCTTTTGCTTCAGGCGTGTAGAGACCTATTGCTAGATGACATCAGGTGTAATTTTTCTTAAAACTTATGTTGTTTTGTCATAATCTTGTTGACTATATGTTCATTAATATGAAAATAAATACTGTAAAATGTAAAGCTAGTAAATTACTAAGTAAATAGAATCTTAAGCTTTTTTCTTCAATTGAGTATGCTGTAACAGTCTTGAAATCTGTGTTATGAGAGTCTATTAAAATTTAAAGGGTTGAAAGAAATTGTAGAATTTGAAATGGAAGAAATAGTTTATTTTTATCTTGTTTGATAGTAACAATGCTGTCAGTCAGTGTCTTCTATACACATCACTTAGTGATTTTTTTCTTTGATTAAATTTTATTTCACAGACATAACTAGTATGTGCTAAATAGAGAATGTTATATCTTTAATTTTCTCTTTTAGGAAATTAACCATTTTCTTTCTGTAAGTGTTTATGATGCACTTCCATTGACAAGGCTTGAAGGATTGAAGGATCTTCGAAGACAACTGGAACAACATAAAGATCAGATGAAGGATTTTATGAGAGCTTCTCAAGGTACTAATTTTAATGTCATGGGTCATTTGTACCTATTTCTTTTTTAAAGGATCTTCCATAAATCCTTGTTGTTGGTTTGATTGTCACTGACTTAACTTCAGACCCTCATGATTTAGTTTACACTATCATCATTTCTTGTCCAACCATAAAAGACTTTGTAACTGTTTCTTTACGCTAAATTACTCCTGTTATATCCATCATATGGCTCTGCCAGAGTAATTTTTCTGAAACTTAAACATAATTACATTACAATACTACTTTAAAAATTTTAATTTTCTACTGCCTAGAAGAAAAAAATTAATTTCTTAATGCTAGGAAACGTAGTATAACTGTCTACTACTGTAATCTAATTGAATGGAAAAAATAGATCATTTTAAACCTTACTGTAACCATGTATACATATGTATGTGTTTTGTGTGTTATATTTTGGTACATGTGTGTATTTATATATGTACATATATATTGGATATGTATATATGTATTTGTAGGCTTCCCCCACCCCATTTCAGCAGACATTCATATTTATGTTAATTTCTGAGTTTTAATTCTTACTTTTGCATTTTGGGAAAATTTTTTTGTTTTGATTTTTATCTTTCTGTGTCCATTAATTTCACTTTTCTATTATATTATTTTTATCCTCAGTATTTTTTTTTCTTTTTTTTAAATTTTATTATTATTTGGGAATATACACAGCAAAACATACACTAGTTCAATAGCTTCTCCATGTACAATCTAATGACATTGATTACATTCTTTGAGTTCTGCAACCATTTTCACTCTGCTTTTCTGAGTTGTTCCTCCTTCAGTAACACAAAGTCACTGCCCCCTGAGGTTCCCATGTAATCTTTAAAGTTGCTGCTGTTACTTTGATTCTGTGAAGATCTTAAAAGAGCACAGTGCTCAAGGCAGACATTCTTTACTAGGTGGGCTAAACTATTGTTTGTTTTTTAAATTCATTTTATTGAAATATAATTTATGTATACTGAAATACACAAAA
>NW_006921623.1:17499073-17499981 GCF_000298275.1 Orycteropus afer afer | reverse complement strand
TTGCCCAACCTTCCTTCCGAGGAGTGGCTGGTGGGTTTGAACCGCCAGCCTTCTGGTTAGCAGTCAAGTGCCTTAGCCACTATGCTACCAGATTGTCTCAAATTCTAAAAGCTTTAGAATTTAGGTTGTATATTCAATTTACTGTCTCTAATCCTTTCCATTGATTTTAATGAGATTTTTGTTACTTGATCTCTTACCAGTAAATGCCATTGCCATCCTTTAAGGCAAATGAAGTGTATCTGTTTCCATTTTTTTCATGATATTTTTCTTTTCATCTTTTAAACTGTTAAGAGTTAGATATGAATATGACTTCCATATCAAAATTAGTACTGCTAAATATAGATGAATTTTGAAACAGTTTAAATAAGTACATAAATAAATAGAGCTATAAATAGCTTCTTAGAATCAATTATTTGCTTTTCCCCACATCTTAGGCCTTCTTGTTTCATGGATGTGTCATTACGTAGCTTCTCCCTTTGTTGTGACCTATTAAGTCGGGTTTGCCAGACAGCAGTGACTTACTGTAAGGATGCATTAGAAAGCCATCTTCATGTTATTGTTGGTACACTTATACCCCTTGTGGATGATCAGTTGGAAGTTCAAGAACAGGTAATCTCCAGAATCATCTTTAGAACAGTATTTGAAATACATTGGTAAAGTTTTCCTTGAAGAAGTTAAGTGTTTTGTGTTTACTTAATGGTTGGAAAAACATTCTTAATGTATTAATTTTGTAATCAATTAATTACTAGTAATTTTGATTAATAAATAACCTTGTAGTTTCTAGTACTGATGAAGTGTAGTAGTAAAAACTAGAGATAGCAGTTCATATTTATTACTATAATGGTATATAAGATACTACTTATATAAAATATTTACGTGATATTGGCATTTTTTTTTTTTTTTTTTTT
>NW_006921623.1:17493643-17497934 GCF_000298275.1 Orycteropus afer afer | reverse complement strand
TCTATAAATCTTAGAGATAAATCCCTTGCCAGATATGTAATTATTGGCAAATATGAATTTGTTGCTGTCATTTTTGTTATGTGCTTTTTCGTGGTGTCCATTTCTTTGTTCCATATGATTTTCTATGCTGAGCTCATTTTGTTTATGAATCGTGTTATCACTTCCTTCATTGCTATTGTTTTAATATTTGCTGAATATTTATGCTGGTCTTGTTTTTTGATGTGAAGGTTTATCATTTTTCTTTAAGGTTACCCTGTGATTTATAGTTTCCTATCCAAGTTTAGAACAGTCAATTCTATCTTGTAGTTGTCTTGACTTCCCTACCATCTAAAAGTTCTGTAGACACAGTTTTTTTCCCTCTTTGTGGTTTGTAGTTGTCCTCATTTGTCAATTGATGTCTCTGGTTTTCTGTTTATAATCTTGTAGGTTTATTTACTTTAGATACTTCCATAGCTGGGTTGATTTCTTGGTTATATCATCATGTGTGTTAATTGTCGGTTGTTGTTTGCTCTTGTTGCTTCTCTGTCCAGAGGGCTCCCTTAAGCATCTCTTGTAAGGTTGGTCTGGTTTTAACAAATTCCCTTAATTTCTGCTTCTCTGGAAATGCCCTGATTTCACCATCATATTTGAAGGACAATTTTGCTGGGTACATATTTCTTGGTTGGAGATTTTCTCTTTCAGGGTTTTATATATACCATCCCATTATTTTCTCGTCTGCATGGTTTCTGCTTAGAAATCAGAGCTTAGTCTTCTTGATTGTGCCTTGTAGGTTACTTTTTGTTTTTTCCATGCCGCTCTCATCATTCTTTCTTTTTTGTCTTTGGTTTTGGTGAGTTTGATGATGATATGTCTTAGTGATTTTCTTTTGGGTTCTATCCTGTTTGGGGTTCGTTGGATGTCCTGAATGGATATATTCTCATCTTTCATCATACCAACAAAATTCTCTTCCAACAAATCTTTGACAGTTTTCTCTGTGGTTTTATATGCCTCTTTCTGTTCTGGAATTCAAATTACACGAAGGTTATTCCTTTTGATGCTATCCCACATGAACCTTAGGCTTTCTTCATTTTGTTTTGATCTTTTTTTTCTGATTTATCTCTTTCCAAAGAACTATTCTGGTATTTGCCTTCAATCTCCCTCATTCTGTCTTCCATTGATTCAGTTCTACTCCTTTGCCCATTCAATATCTTATCTATTTCTGAAAATTTAGTATTAATCTTCTGGATTTCTGTGTGTAGATTTTGTATCATTTCTCATTTTTCATTTATTTTGTCGTTTTGTTGTTGTATTGTCTTTTGAAATTGTTCTAGGGTTTTCTCTGTTTTCCTTGATCTGTCTCTCAATTCGTTGAAGATACCTAAATATAATTCTTTTGAATTTCTTATCAGAGAGTTCCAGTGCTGTGTCTTCCTCAGGGATGCGTTTTGGGTCAGTATCCTGGTCCCGTGTTTCTCCTTGCTTTATCTTGCTTCTTTGTATGGACTGTGATGCTCTGTTGTCTCCGAGGCATTGTGACGTTTTTGTGTTTATATTTAATTGGTGATTGTATGTTGGAGTGACTTGCCCACAATTTTCATTTCCTTTGTTTTGTTTGTATGTTGTCTACACAAGCAGGGTACTGTGCTCCTCTGTTCACTAGTTAACAGCATTTATACGCTCACCACCTGTCTCTTTTCCTGTTGTCAGCCTCTGCTATGTTCCTGCTGACCTTCACAAACAGAGCCTATGCCTATTCTTAGGTCCCTGAAATACACATGAGAATGCTATCACATTAAAATCCAAAATGTTTGCTACTTGTAAAGATTCCAAATGGCTGCACCCTCAGTCACTTTATATATCCAAAATGGCCGCCACTTGTAAACATTCAAAATGGCTGCACCCTCGGGCATTTTAAATATTCAAAATGGCTTCCACGTGTGAACAATCAAAATGGCTGTGCCCTCTGGACAGCAGAAAGTCAACAGCTCAGGTTGTCTCCTTTGCTGTTTCCCTTCCTAGTCATAGGCCACCAGCACAGTCGTCCCTGTATCCCTTGGTGACCAGGGCTGAACTTTAGGTCAATTCTCAGGTCCCGATACCACTTGGAAATATTCAGGCTGTCGGTCCCTTCAGAGTAGCTGACAATCCACAGCTCTGTCTCTGTACTCACTGTTTTCGTTTGGGTTTTCCACTAATTGGTGCCTAATCTACTTCTGTATAGTTCCTTTCAAAGCTCAGGGCTCCAGGATTATCTTCTGTATCCCTGTCAATTGGTTTTTCTTTTCTTTGTTGAAGAGGGTCTTTGTTGCTTGTCTGCCTAGTCCTCCATCTTACTGGAAGTCTATCCTCAGTATTTTTTTAAAACTAGTTTTGGTTTTGACCATGTGATCTCCGTTTCTAATATATTTGTTTGAATATTTTGTGTCTATGTTCTATATGAACACTTTATTCCTTGTTTCCTGTATTTGAGTATTTTATTGTTCTAGACTAGCTTTATCCAATATAGCCACTAGCTATATTCAATCTAAATTAAATTTTAAATTAATTAAAAATTAAATAAATTTTTAATTTCTTTTAAATTTTAAGTTCCCTATAGTAACATGTGGCTAGCTGCTGTGTTGGATAGTGTAGATTACAGAACATTGCCAACATTTCTGCCATCAGCAGAAAGCATATTGGATGATGCTTGTGTATGTTCTAGGTGTAAGAAGACAATAAACCAAGAAGTTTCTCAAGGTCCCTTCTAACTTTATTGTTAAATGATTTTTCTGTTTCTGTTTATGATTTTGTTAAGGTATTGACTTCTCACACAACTTATTGAAGACATCTTTCTCTCTCTACCAGATATTGGTGGTGACTTCCACATGGATTTGTTTTTATAAGCAAGTTCAAATATATACAATGCAAAATTTTTGACCTATTCATGACGGAAATCCTTTTCTAAGCTTCATGAATATTTTCTAGTCAGATAATGTTTGTGTGTATTTTAAGAAAAAAGTATTGTCTCAATAATTTAAACTAATTTTTTTTTTTTTTTTTCCTAACTGCTCCTAGAAAACCCACAAGATGGCATTTTGGTGAAGCTAGTTGTGAGCTTGTTGCAGCTGTCCAAAATGGCAGTAAACCACCCTGGTGAAAGGGAAGTTTTAGGTAAACTATTTAGCAGAAAAAATGTGATTTTTTATGATGTTTAAGAGTTAATCTTTATAATATTTTCAAAGTAAATAAAAAATTTTTGTCTAGGATACTGGGTAAATGTGATATGCTAGGCTAAGTTACATATCTAAGTAATTCAGGTTTCTCTAAGGAGCTTCCTTTTCATATTTTCCTTCCTTATACCTTGACATAAGATGAAAAGTTAGGGATTGGCACAAATGCATAACTATTATGTGAAAATGCTTTATAAATAATTGATAAAGTCAGAAATACCTATTTGTAAAGTTGATAGTTTACAAGTAAATTAGCTACTGAGTTATTTTATAAAAATATTATTCTGACTGGTATTTAATATCTTTTTCTAAAACAAAAATAAGACTGAAGACGTACAGGACCAGATTAAACTCAGATATTAAAACAGGATTGAAATCCCTTCCTACCACTGTTTTGGGAAGAAAACCTAATGTTCATTGATTTGACAGAAATGGGATTATCTAGTACATAAAAAGATAGTATGTAGCTTAATCTTTTAGATTAAATGATCATACCAGAAAACCAAACTCAATGCCATTGAATTGATTCTGACTCATAGTGATCCCCACCAGGTTTCCAAGGTGGTAAATCTTTACAGAAGTAGATTGTAAATGATCATAGGATAGAAAATTCACATGATTAATTTAGAGCTTGGAGTTGTCATTATAGCATTGCTTCAAATAAGAAAAATGAGAGGAATAAGAGGTACTTGACAGTTTCCTTTACCTTTCACGTGAGTCCTCCCTAACCTAAGTGGGAACCTGGTATCTAGGGTACTTCCCTCTGTGTAAACTCTTTCTTTAATTTATTTTTTATTTTTTTTTAATTGTGATTTGGGTGAAGATTTACAGAGCAAATTCACTTTCCATACAATAATTCACATATATTTTGTCTCATGTCATAGACCACAGTTTACCACAATGCAACAGCTCCCGTCCTTTCCTCCCCATAGTGTATAAACTCTTTTTGTTGTTGCTGAGAATATGCACAGCAAAACACATACCAGTTCAAAAGTTTCTAATGTGGCGGGGCAAGATGGCGGACTAGGCAGAAGGATTGCACAGACCCTCTTCAACAAAGAAAAGGGAAACCAATTAACACAGACACAGAAGATAATCTTGGA
>NW_006921623.1:17466193-17485943 GCF_000298275.1 Orycteropus afer afer | reverse complement strand
CCGTTTGTTGTTGTTGTGTGCCGTCGAGTCAGCCCCGACTCATAGCGACCCCTCCTTGGGTTTCCGAGGCAGTATCACTACGGAAGTAGGATTGCCCAGCCTTCCTTCCGAGGAGTGACTGGTGGGTTTGAACCGCCAGCTGTCTGGTTAGCAGGCAAGTGTCTTAGCCACTATGCTACCAGAGCTCCTAAATGTACCGTTTAGTGACATTGATTACACTCTTCGAGTTATGCGACCATTCTCACCCTCCTTTTCTGAGTTGTTCCTCACTCATTAATGTAAACTCACTGGCCCAAATTGCTATTATCACTTTGATCCCATACCAAAAAAAAACTCATGCCGTCGAGTCAGATCCAACTTATAGCGACCCTTCCTTCGATTTCCAAGGCGGTATCTCTACAGAAGTAGATTGCCCAAACTTTTTTCCGAGGAGTAGCCGGTGGATTTGAACCGCCAGCCTCTGGTTGGCAGTCATGCCTTAGGCACTGTATAGATCTTAAAACAGCATAATTCTCAAATCAGACCATTTTTTTTTACTAGTTAAACTAAAGTTTGGTTTGGTTTCCAGAAGGATTTCAGAGATATTTTTGATTTAAGGCTAAAAGAGTATCTCAGGACAGTAGTTTCTGTGCTTCACCTAGCCTCCATGTCTCCAGAAAATCTAGAATTCATGAGAATTTGAAATTCCATTTTGCATTCCTCCCCTTTTGATCAGGATTCTACTGTGGAATCTTTAATCAAGATGTTCAGTAATCGTATTTGGGTATCATCCAGTTTTTTTGGTCTTGTAGCAAAGGAGGCAGTTGTTCGTGAGGGAATTAGCCACACGTTCCATATCCTCCTCTTGTTTCTAACTCTCCTTCCTCTGTTGTTCCAGGTGAATAGAGATAAGTTGTTGTGCCTTGGATAGCCACTTACAAGCTTGTAAGACCCCAGGCACTACACAATGAACTAGGAGGTTTTTGTAAACTTTTTGTTGAATTATGTTATATATGCAGAAAAGTATAAAGATCATAATTACACTGGTTGAAGAATTTTTACAGACCGAACACACTTGTGCATCTAACACCTAGATCATAAAACAGAATATTACCAGAAAGCTTCTTTTCTTTTTTGACCAGGGAACTTGCTCCTTTGTCCATAATAGCACTACTTCTAGAGGCAAACCTCATTTACTACAAGATCCCTAAGTGGATTTTCTATGTAACCTAAAATCATAGTGGTTTGTGATATGAGACTTAAAGCATTTCTATGTTACACATTGTATTTTGCCTCAGACTAATTTGGACTAAATGAATTCAAGTTAGGCATGGGTTTCCCAAATTTGTTACTATTAATGTTTTGAGCGTGATAAATCTTTGTTGTGGGGTGCTATTCTGTGCATTGTAGGATATTAGCAGCATTCCTGGCCTCTACCCATTTGATGCCAGTAGTCCCCCTCCCTTTTGTGACAAACAGAAATTTCTCCAGATAGTGCCAAATGCCCACTTGGGAGACAAAATTGCTCCTGAGTGAGAACCACTGGATTAGACTTATAATTAAGGAATAGTCTTATTCAAAGCCACAGTCATCATTTAATAGTTATTTTTAAAAGTTCCTCCTCTGAACCCAGTAAAATAGAGCTATAAATACCTAATTCTACCTCAAAATTTGTGAAACTCTATGTATTTTGTGTGACTATATGTATTTTGTAACTATGAATCAGTATATCTATATTAATCAGTACAATGATATCTTATTTATACAGCATTGTGGATGTGAAGTTATTTCTTCTAAATGAAATGTCCACATAACTGAAATGTCAGTGAATTTATAAATGTTTACTTTTTTTAGTAGAAAACTCTATAATGAATAAGATTAGATATTTTCTTAATGAGCCAGGGTCATTTTAAATATTGTTATAATATAAGCAGCAGTGCAGTAGGTTTTCTAATGTAGTTACATATTGACTGGCCGTCATGTGTCTATGCCTACATTGTTGCCCAGATGATCCTTAGAGGTCAATTCCATATGAGTTGGAAGTGCTGTCATGGCATAATCACAGAGTCTTTTGTGGGCATACAGGAGGACATTTAACCAATTTTGAGGAGTTCTCCAGTAAAGTGATTTCTAAGGTGGGACTTGAAGGATGGGTGGAAGTATAGGACCCTTTTATTTTTTGGGTATCAGATAACTAAGTTGATTAAAGACATGTAAATTAAGTTTGTCAACATATGTACATTGAGTCCATGAATAATTATTAATGATGATCTTTTGATTTACGTAACGCAGTCCTCATAAAAATTTCAGCAGGTTTATTTTTGAAAGTTGACAAGAACCCAGAATAGTTAAAACAATTTTGAAGAAGAGTAAATTAGAGCTCTTAATCTATGAGATATCAAACTTACTCTAAAAAACGAGTAATTAAGATAATATGTTATCGGCACAAGGATAAACATACAGATTGAAAAAGTGGGAAATTCAGAAATGGATTACCAAATGGAAGGTCATCGGACATGTCAGAAATACCATGCAATTTAGTGGGGAAAGGACTGCTTTTTTAAAGTAAATGGTGCTCTTATCTGTATAGAACTTGAGTCTATGTCAAACCACACACAAAAATTACTTTGAAATGGATCATTACAAATTTGAAGGTAAAACAAAGTTTCTAGAAGTAAAAAAGGAAAAATCTATTAAAATATCTTCATGACCTTAGGGTAGTTTAAAATTTCTTAAACAGGATGAACAAACATTAACCTTCAAAATTAGTATGTGTGCCTCTTTTTCTGTAAAATCTTTAGTAAGAGGGTAAAAATACAGTATACAGATTAAAAGAAGGTATTTCAATTTATATACTCAACAAAGAACTCATATATATTATAAAGAATTCCTAAAGATTAATAAAAAAAGAAAACAACTGTATTTTAAAAATGGGCAAAAGACTTAAATGGGCACTTCACAAAAGAGAGTATCTATATGATATAAACAAATAAAAAGAAGGGTAATAATTTAAAACCACCAGAGATAAATTAACCACTCACAAAATGGCTAAAATTTAAAGGACTAAAAGCCCTGAGTATTCACATTAGGGAAACTGTGAAGAAACTGGAACTCACACATTGTTGGTAGGAGAGTAAATTGGTACAACCACTTTGAAAAATATTTTAGTATGATCTCCAACATGGGAGATACTAAGTCCTGTGAACCAGTATTTTCACTTCTATGAAAGTAGGAGCCTAATAGAAATGCATGTACCTATGTACTAAAAGACATGTACACATTTCATTTTATAATAGTTTAATAACAATCCTAAACTGAAAATAAATTCAGAAGGTAGTCACTAGCTGAATGAATAATTACGTTATGGCATAATCATTAAATAAATAACATACAGCAGCAAAATATAGAGACTACTGCTGCATATAGCAACATGGATGAATGTCTCACATAAAATAACAAAAGATGCCAGACACAACAGGACATGCTACATGATTCTATTTTTTTCAGAGTTAAGAACACACAGGACAAAGCTATGTAGTATGTCAGGGTCAGCAAATATTTTCTGTTTGATAATAAATATGTTAGGCTTTGTGGGCTGTATGGTCTCTTCTGTAACTATTTATCTTGACTTTGTAGTGTGAAGGCAGCCATAAACAATATGTAAACCAATGTGGTATGGCCATATTTCAATAAAACTTTATTTACAAAAACAGGTGACTATAGGATATAGTGGGAGCTCTGGTAGCATAGTGCCTAAGGCACTTGACTGCTAACCAGAAGGCTGGTGGTTCAAACCCACCAGCCACTCCTCAGAAGGAAGATGGGGCAATCTACTTCTGTAGTGATACTGCCTCGGAAACCCAAGGAGGGGTCACTATGAGTCGGGTCTGACTCGACGACACATAACAAACAAAACAAACATAGGATATAGCTACCAAACCATAGTTTACTGACCCTGGTATGATAGAAACCTGAATGGTATTTATTGGTGGCAGGGTGGGGAAGGGTTGATATCGCCTATTGTATAATCTATTGCTTTGTAACAAATTACTCAAACCCTTAGTGGCTTCAAACAGTAACATTTTTTAGCTCACATAGTTTCTGTTTGTCAGAAATCCAGGAGCAGCTTACCTGGGTGATTCTGGCTTAGGGTTTCTCATGACATTGCAGGAGCTATCTAAAATCTTGAGTAGAGTGGAGAATCTACTTTTCTCACTCCCCTGGCAAGTTAATGCTGGTTGTTGTTCTTAGGGATCAATCAGTTCCCTATAACATAGACCCTCTGTAAGGCTGCTTGAGTATCTTAATGACATGGCAGCTGGCTTCCCCTAGAGTGGGTGATCCAAGAGAAAGGGTAAGAAGAAAGCCATAATGTCTTTTTTTAAATCTAGTTTTGGAAGTCACATGTTGTCATTTCTACTATGTTCTGTTTGTTAGACTAGAATCACTAAGCATTGCCCACACTTGACAAGAGGAATTAGTCTCTGCTATTTGAAAGGATTGCTCTGGTGGCATAGTCCCTAAGGCATTTCATTGCTAACCAGAAGGCTGGCAGATCTAACCCACTAGACACTCCTCAGAAGGAAATTTGGGTAATCTACTTCTGTAGAGATACCACGTCAGAAACCCAAGGAGGGTTTGCTATGAGTCGGAATGACTTGATGGCAGTGAGTGGTTTTTTTTGAAAGGATGAATATCAAAGAATTTCTAGACCATATTTTAATAAATACCATCACAACTAGAAAAGTGCATGGAAAGTCTCCTGGATTCTGAAGATGTTCTGTCTTCATTTAGGTGGTAATAACAGGTGGAAAAAAATTTGTATGTATGTGTAAACTTCAAGGAGCTATGTATTAAAGACTTTTGGGCTTTATGTATGTGATACCTCAAAATTTTTAGATGACTTTAATGTCTCTTGATACTCTTATATAGTGGCCATGTTTAGACTTTGATCTTTACTACCTACATTTTATTACCTGTCTCCTGAATATGATTCTGTAGAGGAAACTAGCTATTGCTCACTTGAATAATAGATAAAGGAAATGATGCAATATTTTGTAACTATTTAGTACTCAAGCATATTAAATTCTTTACTCTAAATCTTTGACAACATACTTAAACCTTGAGGCATGACAAAGCAGTGTTAATGTTTTTAAAGTTAGAAAATATCTGTATTTTGATCTTACAACTATGATTCTACTAAAATGGAATTTCTGTATACAGAGGCTGTTGGAAGCTGCTTAGGAGAATTGGGTCCTATAGATTTCTCTACCATAGCTATACAACATAGTAAAGATACGTCATATAGTAAGGCCCTTGAGTTATTTGAAGATCAAGAACTTTGGTGGATTTTCATAATGCTGACCCACCTGAATAATTCACTGGTAGAAGATTGGTAAGTATTTAATCATAACTTTCATCTGATAAAACCAAAACCAAACTCTCTGCCATCAAGTCAGTTCTTACTTATAGCAACCCCCATAGAATTTCCAAGGGAGTAAATCTTTACAGAAGCCTTAGTCTTTCTCCTGTGGAGCAGCTGGTGGGTTCAAACTGCCAACCTTTCGGTTAGGAGCCAGTTGTCTTACAGTAGCACCATTTGATAGCACTTGCTTAATCTGACATCCAGGGAGAACATTATTTTATATAAATTAATATCTCCAACAGCTAAAGCTTTCTACTTTAAGTCCTCATACTTAAATTATTATTTTTATGATAGTACTTACATATTTTTAAAATTACGTGCCAGATACTTGATATAGTGATGAACATTGTAGACCAGGCCCCTGTTAAATTCTAGTGAGAATAACTACTAGTAAAATAATAAATAATAAAAATCAAATGTTGTTAACTTCTACACAGAAAATTAAGATAGGGAAATTTAAATGGTGCTGTTTTAGGCACTTACCAAAATCTAATGTGATGACACTATACTAGGCTAGCCTTAATTTTAGTCCTTTTAAAATAAACCATATTGCAGATGTTTCATAACCTTAAAAGCCTTTCATCTAGTCAAAAAGAGTTTTCTACTGCCTGTTTATTCTCTATGTAAAAAAAAAATTGGACATCATGGAATTTTAAGCAGCATAGTGACATGATGTAACATATTTTTTACTGTGACTTTTATATGGTAAATGGATTTTGAATGAGCAAAAATGGAAACATGAAAATACTGATTATGAAGTTACTTCAGTAGTCCAGAGGAGAAATAATACTGACTTGGATTAGAGTGGTGGTAGCAGAGATGAGAGACATGAATGGAACCAGGATATGTTTTAAACATGGTGCCAGCAGGACTTGATGATGAATTGGGTATGAAGGAATGAAGGAAATAGAAGGTTTAAGGATGAGTCCAAGTGGCTTTTATACCATGGCATTTATACTTTGGTCTTAAACTGAGTAACCTAAAAGGAATTAAGCTTTTACTTAATCATTCGTAGTGTGAAGCTTTGTGACTTTTTTTTGTCAGCTGTCATATTTCTAGTGCTCTGTATTGCAGCTCTTCTTTTCCTACTTTTTTTTTTTTTTTTAGCAGAAGAGAATTTCCTGCAGTTTTTTGTTAGCAATTTTAGATGCCTTACCTACTGATTCTCAACTAGGTTCTGGTCAAAATAAATGTGTACTTACTGTTTGTTTAAAATTGTTCTCAATAATTTTCTCATTTGGAGGAAATACCATTTCTCCTCATACCAAATTATTTGTACATCAGCAGAGAATATATTACCAAATACTGTGTTTTCAGATTTATTAGTATTTTATCTGAATAACTCTGGTTATTCATGTTTATGTTTTTTCCAAATATTTCTTCTGAGTTTTCAGTTTATTGTAGTCATAAACTTAATATGTTTAATAAAGGAAATTTCTTTTAAAGTTATTAGTAACTCAGATTGCTTGAAGGAATGTTAAAAATTCTTTAGTAATTTTGACTTTGATGTTACAGGATTTAATGTAAATTTTCCTATTACTGTAAATTTTATATTTTCATTTAAAATTTTTTTCAATGAAGATTGCTTTACATTTATCAAGATTAATAACTGATATAATTTATAAGCATTTCAATATGTGTGTTTCAGTGTCAAAATACGATCTGCTGCTGTTACCTGTTTGAAAAGCATTTTAGCTACAAAGACTGGACATAGTTTCTGGGAGATTTATAAAACAACTACTGATCCCATGCTCGCCTATCTACAGCCTTTTAGAACATCGAGAAAAAAGGTCTCTCAAGTAGTAAATGTTTATTGAATGGCCACTATATCCACAACAGTTCTATTCACTGTGGACTATGAATAGCAAATGGTTTAAAATCCTATATAGTAACATTTAACTGTATCTTAGAATAATCCAAACTGTACTTAAATCTAAGTGGTTCATGATTTTCAGTTATGGCAGTGTGGAAAAGCTGAGATAGGTAACCTGGAGAGGAGTGATGATTGATTTGAGTGGACAGATGGGTTCTTAGTGACATGCTTCTAGCCTTTTTTCTTAGGAATAGGAAAACCCTTCCTTTGATCTCATGAAATCCATTGATCCTGGGTCTGGTTATAGGTTTTGTTGTCAAGCAAGTTTTTATTTCCATAGTAAGTTAATGTATCACAATCCTCCAGTGAAATGTAAGATGATGACCTGCAGATTTTCTGTCCCATTTTTCAGATTTTAATGAAGTTCCATTGAAGGTACTCTGAATGGTGTTTAAATACTCTTGCTTCTCCTTTAGTCTAAGCATTCCTCTTTAATATTTTCTTTATATAAAGTTACTGAAAAGTCTGCAGCTGACTTTTCACCAATTTAATTTCAGGACATATGCCCATCATTGAAGTAGTGCTTTTAATGTATCATAAATATAATTTTTATCTTAATGAAACTGCTAATAATATAAATTATTACTAAAACTAGTATGTAACCTATAAAGCATTAGAGTTTTAACATTTTAAAATCTTATTTCACCCTGAAATTAGTTCTGTGTGGTAGATTTGGACTCGTTTTAGAAATGAGACAGGTGAAGCAGAGTTGATGATTTGTTTCCTATGCTACTAATGAGTGGAGAACTGAGAGTAGCACCTAAGTTTGCCACTGCGTTGTTTTTTACCATATCAGTCTGCCTCTCATATAAACAAAAATGTATATTTTTTTTAAATGTAACTATTCCCTCAAAATTTAGTTTTAATTGTATTTCGTTTTCTTTGAGAGTAGGTTAGCTTATCTCTCAATAATAATTTTGTATAGGAGAAATAAAATGTATTTCTAACGTTCTTACTTACATTTTCTGATCACTTTCTAGTTTTTAGAAGTATGCAGACTTGACAACGAAAATCCTTTAGAAGACCTAGATAATACAACTTTGTGGATTCCTCAAAGTGAAAATCATGATGTTTGGATAAAAACACTGACATGTGCCTTTTTGGATAGTGGAGGCATAAAAAGTGAAGTTCTTCAATTATTAAAGCCAATGTGCGAAGTAAGAAGGTTAAGAATAAATCTGGCTTAGTTCCTTTCTACTTTTGCTTTTTTCTTTTCAGCTTTCTTTAAATAGTTTTATTTGTTTTCCCCATCCATTCTGCTACTGTATATTTGTTTGTGGCCTATACATCTAAAAAGAGTGCTGTAGTACTGCGCATCATCTTGATGCATCACCACCCATATTCAGCTGTTGTGAATTCCTCAAATGGTATCTTTGTCTAGCCTCAATTTTATGCAGTAGGTTTCAGCTTTGGAGTAGCAACATACTGGATGAGTTATTTTTAAAGGTACAAGTACAGTTTATTTCAGTGCAAAGTAAAGATACTTAACTATACCAAACAGGGAGTTTATATGCTTTTAACAAATGTCATCAAAAGAGCACAATGTAATGATGCTTTAAGACTTAATGAAGTTAACCTAATTTATAGTAATGTCAAACATAATTCAACAGAAATGTGAAAACAGTGTCTAACAAGGTCAAACATCTGTCACTTACAAAAACTAATATACATGAGTATTTTGGTAAAGGACATACATTAAGAGCAGTTTTTAAAAAAGTAGCCCTTGTTTTCTATAGTAAAGGAGTAACAGTGCCTAACTCATCACATTCTGTCAGTACCAAGTCAGGAGAGTGATAGCCTGGAGGCAGAATTCATTTCTTAGTAGTGAACCAACCTAAGAATTTTATAAAGTTTTGACTTTGACCAAAAGATAAAGTATTCCAAATAATAAACATACATATGTACTGCAGACCTAGTACCTGATATTCTGTAGTTCCAAAAATGACTTTCTGATATGTCTTTAGGTTTAAAAAATAAAACGTATGCAATTGATAATCTACAGTGTGTCTTAAGTGTACGGTGTGTGATGAACATATGAAGATGGTGTCTCAGCCAAAATAAGGTTGAGGACTGTTGTAATGTATGATACATATTAAAGCACTTTTCTACAGTTTGGGGCATACCATAAATAATTATCCAAATTTTATGCACAGAAATTGATTTTGAAAAGAAAAAAAAAATTTAACATGACTGTTGTAGTTCCTCAGTGAATATAGAAAATGTGCAAAAATCAAAAGTTCATTTTTTCTCTTAAATCTTATAACAAATCAGAAAACTGCTTATACTGTTAACAATACTTTTCAACTCAAAAACAGTTGAAATAGTTTATAGTGGTGATGTTACTTTACTTGGTACACATGTTTATTTGTTTGTTTTTTAGCACTTCATTGAGTTCATGGTAGATTTTTTTTTTTATTAGTAATTGTGATTTGGGTGAAAATTTACAGAGCAAATTCACTTTGCATACAGCAGTTCATATACACTTTGTCTCATGACATTGACCACAATTTACCACACTGCAACAGCTCCCCTCCCACTTCCTCCCAATAGCCACCTCCTCCCTGTGTCCATCTCTCCATGCACTCCTGCCCCCCAAGCTGCCTCCATATGCACAAGCAGCCCCCTTTTCTTCCATGATTGTTCTCCCCAAGGAGTGTATCTACCTCAGGTAAATGTTCAACTCATATGCCCCTCTTTTGTTTGGTTGGAGGCCACAGGCGTGGGTTCCATTCCAGACCTGAAGGGCAGCTAGGGGTCATAGTAGATTCTTTTGCTATATTAAAAAATTAAATATGTCAGTACCAGGGAGTGGAAATTTAAATATGTTGTTTTTACTCAAACTATTGCCTGAATGTGTTCGCATGTTTTAGGTGAAAACTGACTTTTGTCAGACTGTGCTTCCATACTTGATTCATGATATTTTGCTGCAAGATACAAATGAATCATGGAGAAACCTGCTTTCTACACATATTCAGGGATTTTTCACTAACTGCTTCAGACATTCCTCACAAACTAGCCGATCTACAACCCCTGCAAATTTGGATTCAGGTATTTCCATAGTTTGTTAGATTTCTAACATTTATTCTGTTAACTTCTCAGTTCTAGACAAAGATAGATTTCAGTTTAAATCCCATTAAAGATGATTTACAGGTCTAATTCCATAATTTCAGTTTCTTTTTCCACATAGAAGTGAGATAATAAAAGTTGTTGGAAGTTTTCAGTGAAATAATGTTTGTAAGCCAAATTGCCAGAGTATTATCCAATTGCCAGATAATTGGTATTATCTGGTTAGGATGATACCGGATATACTGAGTATTAACTTAGTAAATTTTGGCTGTTAATAATGAGGCAACTAACTGAGCATTCAGTCTTGCATCAGACATTGGTGACATGAACAAGACAGTCCGTGAAAGGCTTGAACCTACATTCTAGCAATGGCAAACGCACACAAATAAATATATGCAATTAAATATTAAAGGTACTATGTAATGGGATTTTCATATTTTCTGAGATCTGGCCAACTTGTTTTTATTTTATTTTTTTAAACATTTTATTGTAATTTGGGTGAAAGTTTACAGAACTAATTGGTTTCCCATGCAGTAATTTATACACATTTTGTTTCATGACATTGATTGCGATTCCGTCACTGTAACAGCTCTCTTCTGCTGCCTGCCTGTGTTTACTGTTTTCCTGTCTTTTGAGCTTTATCCCTGGGCAAATGCTTTCCTTTTAATCTCGCATAGTTGATTGTCCTATGGAGTACATACCTCCCTGGTGTTACTGTTCACTTTATAGGCCTGTCTGCTGTTTGAAAGTTGAGCCATGAGAGCGAGTTCAGTTCCAGGCCTGAAGGATATTTAAGGGTCATAGTCTTAGGATTCTACCAGTCTTTATCAGACCAATAAGTCAAGTGTATTTTATTATTTTGAATTTTGTTTCACATTTTTCTCCCACTCTATCCTGGACCTTCTATTGTGATCCATTTCAGAGCGGTCAGTAGTGGTAGCTGGTCACCATCTAGTTCTTCTGTTCTCATTGTCATGGAGGCTGGGGTTTGCATGGTCCATTAGTCCTTTGGACTAATTGTTTCTATGAGTCTTTGATTTTCTTCACTCTTCTTTGCTTCAGATGAGGAGAGAACAATAGTTAATATCTTAGATGGCCACTCACAAGGTTTTAAAACCCCAATTGCTATCACCAAAATAGGATATAGCATATTGTCTTTGTGGGCTGTGTTATGCTAGTTGACCTTGATGTCCCAGCAGTTCATTCCCTCTAGGTATTTGGTTGTGGCTAAAATGTTTTCATAACTTAGCACCCCGTACACTCCACTATATATACTTGGATATATTTGCAGCCCATATAAATACATATGTCGAAATGTCCTCTGGCAAACCTCATGGGTAGTCTCATTTGCCTTCCATACCAGTTTAGCTTATGTATCTATCTATGTATCCACCTGTAGATTACTGTTATTACTGTTATTGCAGGGCTGTATGTGTAATAGTATTTTTTTTTTATTTTTATTTATGCAGTGTTTCCTCCCCTCTGTATATATATATTAAAAAAAAAAAAAAAACTCACTGCCATTGAGTCAGATCCTACTCATAGTGACCCCTCTTTGGGTTTACAAGGTGATATTACTACGGAAGTAGATTGCCCAGTCTTCCTTCTGAGGAGTGGCTAGTGGGTTTGAACGGCCAGCCTTCTGGTTACTTTTGTTGCCTTTAACTCTTGTGTTCTTCCCAGTGTCTTCTTTTGCCTTGATTTTTTGTGCTGACCTTCCTCTTAGTGTATATTGCCTTCCACTTTATCCAAGTTTATATGTATCTGTCCTCTAATTAGTGATTTACCCTGTCTTTGCCTCCCATCCCTGATAACCTTCAAGGAATGTTTCTTTGTGTGTGAAAACCTTTTCTTAATGGTGGTCTCATATAATATTTGTCCTTTGTGATTGACTAATTTCACTCAATATAATGCCCTCTAGGTTTATCTGTGTTTTGTTTTGCAGATTCATCATTGTTCTTTAACATTGCGTAGTATTCCATTGTGTCTATGTACCGTTGTTTGTTTATCCATTCATCCATTGATCTGAACTTTGGTTGTTTTCATCTTTTTGCTAATGTGACTATTGCTATGATGAACATAATTATGCATATATCTATTCATGTCATGGCTCTTATATCTGTAGGACGTACACCTAATAATTAGATTATGTGTATGTGTATGATATTTCCATTTCCAACTTTTTAAGGACATTCCATCCGTTTTCTGCAGTGCTTGTACAATTTTATAGTCCCACCAGCAGTGTATGAGGGTTTCAGTCTTTCCACACCCTTGCCAGCATTTGTTTTCTCTTTTTCTGAACTTTGCTATTGATGTGGGTGAGATGATATGATATCTCATTGTTTTGATTTGCAACTCTTTAATGGCTAATGATCTCAAGCATTTCTTCATACATTGGTTGGCCACCTGAATGTCTTCCTTGGTGAAGTGTGTACATATCCTTTGCCCATTTTTTTAATTGAATTGTTTGACTTTTTATTATTGAAGTGTTAGGGTTTTTTGGGGTTTTTTAAAAATAATTTTAGAGATTAGTCCTTTGTCTAATATATCATTGCCAAAATTGTTTCTAGTCTGTTAATTCTTTTTACTCTTTCAGTGAACTCTTTTGATGCACATACATATTTAATTTTTAGAAGTTCCCAGTTCTCTAGGTTATCTTCTGCTGGAAATAAACTCACCCTTGTGGCTCAACTTTGCCCAGTCTTCAACTTTCAGCTGGTGGTTCAAACCCACTAGCCACTCCTCAGGAGGAAGACTGGGCAATCTACTTCTGTAGTAATACCACCTTGGAAATCCAAGGAGGGGGCACTAGAGTAGGATCCAACTCAATGGCAGTGAGGTTTCTTTTTTTTTAATATATATACAGAGGGAAGGAAACACTGCATAAATAAAAATAAAAAATACTATTAAACATACAGCCCTGCAATAACAATAATAACAATAATCTACAGGTGAATACATAGATAGATATATAAACTGAACAATAGACAGACCTATAAGGTGAACAATAACGTCAGGGAAGTACACAATCCTTAGAACAGTCAACCGGTCAACATTGTTTGACAGTGTATTTATGCCCCTAAGCAAAAAACTCTAAAACCAAATTCATTGCCATTGAGTTGATTCTGACGCATAGCGACCCCTCCTTGGGTTTCCAAGGCAGTATCTCTACAAAAGTAGATTGCCCAGTCTTTCTTCCAAAGAGTGGCTGGTGGGTTTGAACCACCAGGCTTTTGGTAAGCAATCAATTAGGTTTTATATTTAAGTCTTTAATCCTTCTTGAGTTAGTTTTTTTATATGATATGAGATAGATAGGGATCATGTTTCATTTTTCTACAAATAGATACCCAGTTTTGCCAGCACCATTTGTTAAAGAAATAATCTCTTCTTCATTTAATGGGTTTAGGCCCTTTGTCAAAGATTAACTGTCCATACGCGGACGGATTTACTTCTGGCTTCTCAATTCTGTTCCATTGGTCTTTGTGTCTGTCTGTCTGTCATTTTCTCAGTAGCAGGTTGTTTTGACTACAGTGTCTGATGGGAAAGTGTGAGGTCTCCTCATTTGTTGTTTTTCTTTAGTAATGCTTTACTTACCTTGGATCTCTTTCCACTCCATAGAAAGATGGTGATTAGTTTTTCCATCTCTTTAAAGAATGATGGTGGAATTTGGATTGGGATTGTATTACCACTGTACATCACTTGGGGTAGTATTGACATTTTCACAATGTTAAGTCTTCCTATCCATGAACATGGTATGTTCTTCCATTTATGTAATTCTCTTTTACTTTCTTGTTATAGTGCTTTGTAGCTTTTTGTTTTTGTTTTAGTTTTTTTTCATAGGTCTTTTGTATCTGTTTGGTTTTGTATATATGCCTAAATTCATTTTTAAAAAGCAACCTATAAATTATTCTTATTTATTATGAAAAATTAGTACACATTTTAAAAAAATTACCTATAATCCTATGATCTCAGATAACTGTGGTTGATAGCCTATATCCTACCAATTTTTTGAAATAAATATTTAATTATACTTTACCTACTCTTAATACCTACCTTTTTTCTGTGCTGTATAATGACTATTTCACATAACAAGAATTTAATGGCAGGAGAATTCTCACTAGGAATTGGGTACATATAGGTGCTTAATTGAGGGCTTAGTATGAGTCAGTTTCAAACCTAAATTAAGAAAAGGAAAAATTTCACCAATCTCCACTGTTTACTTATCTTTCATGTATATTATTAATGTATTTCATGTATCAATATGAGTAGGTACAGATTTACTTCTTGTACTTCAAGACTAATATAACTCTAATAAAAGTATTGATTTAATGTGTTATGATGACATTATACTGGAACTAAATTGCTCCTTCTAACCTGACTATATAGTTCCAGTCACTTCAACATAATTTGAATTTGCTTATATAAATTTTCTCTAGGCCATTGAAATAAAAACCCTAAAGTAAAAATTCTCATAGGGTTTTGCAAACTGCCTAGAATATATTTACTGTTCTCTATTTGAAAAATACAGATAAAAGAAATTCATATTTACCCTTAAGCATTTAAACTACTATATAAATTTTATTGTATACTGTATTTAATATAATAACTGCCTATAATAATCTTACAATTTATCATCATCATTAATATGGCTGAGACTTTTTTCATGTTTATCATTTGTACATATGTATTTATGCCACAACCATCAAGAGATAAAATCAGCCACTTTCATTTACTGTCTTTATAGAGTGCCAGTATTTTTATTACCATAAATGAAGTTTTACTTCACATACAAAATTCTTATTAGAAAGGAACATAAATGTAGATGCCTTTTCAGATCTAATAGTATATTAAATCTTTTCTGATGTCTGTAAGTCTCACTGCCTTCTGTTAAATGTTCCATGTGCATCTCAGACTCAGTTGTCCAAAAGTAAACTTACCATTTTTATCCCCTTCCCCAACCTGCTTCTCTCGTTTTCTTTGAATGACACTCAGTTGCCTAAGGCAGAAACCCAGACACTGTCCTTGACTTTTTCTCACTCACATACCTCATCTGATTACCAAATCCTGCCAGTTCTGATGAACATAACTGTTGTTCGTCTTATTTGTCTCTGTCCCCAACATCTTTACTACTTTCTGGGTCCATGGCATAGCACAGCTGAAATTGTTTCAGTTCATTTTCCGATTTCTTTCTTGCCTTCAGTCATTTCAGATACTGTACTATACTACCTGCAATACTATCTTTTCCTCTTCTCCAGATTAACCATTACTCTTTCTTCAGATACCTTTTGTTTCTGTGAAATTTTTATTGCTCAGATTAGGTTTTCTACTGTATGCATTTATAGCATTCTAAACATCCCCTATCCTAGCACTTTTTGCACTATTTAGAGTTTCCCAGAGTAGTCAGTGAGTTCTGTGTGGTTAGAAATAATCTGTTAGTCATGTTTGTATACTGAGCACCTGGCAACAATAAAAGATTATAAATAAATGTTTGTTGAATCAAATTATTCTCCCTTTAGAAATAAAGTATAAATCACAATGTAAATTCTGAGCTTTATTAAGCAAAATACTTTCTTTCAAAAGAAAAAATATTGCCATTTAATGCATTTATCAATTTGTGTTCATTCAGAAGTGATTTTGTGCTAGGTACTACCAACCAAAACCTTACAGTGTAGAGACAGACAGCCACATAAACAGAAGAAGGAAAGTCCTTAAGTAAGTCTGTCTGGGACTGACAGGAGATACCTTTGTTTATCAGAGTCAGAATACTTTTCTCGAGGCTGTTTGGATAAAAAATCACAACGAACAATGCTTGCTGTTGTGGACTACCTGAGAAGACAAAAGAGGTAATGTAATGAGTGTGACTTCTCAAGTTTGAGGGTTTAGAAGTGCAGCTTGTTACTGTTGACTGAACTTTAATTGTTATTTTAGATGAAGCTGCTGAAAAGTGCTATATTTAATTTGTGTGATGATTATATCTCCTTTTAATATAGTTCAGGGTAGCAGTTTGGTTAAATCGGTGTCAGGAACTCTGACTTTTAGTCACAGCTGTATTAGTAACAGCATTATCTTTGCCAAATCTTACAGCCTCTTTGGTGGCAGTTTGGTAGAGAATGGAAGTGAGAGATGTGAAAAATGAAAATGCATTTTAATTTAAATGCATTAATATCTTAAAAAATTATTTCTTCTGTATCCCCCTCATACCTCTCAGTGTCTTTGTTTCTGGTTAGAAAGTTAATGATTTACTTTATTGTATTGTACCAGATCCTCTTCTGACAAAGTCCATTAAGAAATTGTAACTAAAGCTGGATCTATTTTATTGATGTTGAGAGGCAGTTTCACTCCCTCTATTATAGTTTTAGGTTTTATATTTAGGTCTTTGATCTATCTTGAGTTAGTTTCAAATTCATTTCAGATTTATCACTGGAATAGAAAAGTGTTGACATTATCAATATTTGGAGATAATACTCAATTTTAAATAAGATCTTAAAAAGGATTTCTTAAGAAAGTATGACTGGCACTAGAGAAAAGGGTAAGGAACTGAGTTCAGGTCCAAGTTTGATAGTTAGAAGCTTAGTGTGTTGTTCATTAATATGACCAACAACACTATTATTTATGCCTGAATGACGCTTGTCTAACACACACATGTTCTCCCTTAGGCACATCACAGCTTTCTTATGCTTAGGTACATTACACAGCACTTCACAAGTTATCCTTCTTGTTATTGTGAAGTCAGTTCCAACTCATCAAGACCCTACAGGACAGAGTAGAAATGCCCTGTAAGATTTCCTAGGGTGAAATCTTTTCAAGAACAGATTGCCAGATCTTCTTCTGTGGAGAGGCTGGTGGTTCAAACCATTTACTTTTAGGTTAGCAAACCATTACACCATCAGCACTTAATCATTATACTACCAGGACTCCTTGCAGTATGCTTGGGAGCCACTTTAAAAAGGAAATCACTAGCAAAGGACACGACTGTGAAAAATGTGGCACTAAATAGATCATTCAAAGGTATTTGTTCACAGTTTGAGAGCTGAAACAAGGCAGAGCATCATCTGATTCTATCTTAGATGGCAATGTGCACATTGAGCAACTCAGATTTTTTACCACTCTGCATATATCCAAAAGTGACTGTGGAAGTGCCAAGATTGTAACAAATTTTAGTGAATAGGTGAATTTGCAAATATAATATCAGAGAATAACGAGCATTGCATATAACTGTATTTTAGGGAAATCTGATTTTCACTTACTTAAATGTAATTTTCTCCTTAACTAGCAATAGTGAGTTTTTCTTTAGATAAGAAATTTAAAGAAATGGACCTGATACTATGTTTATATTTTTTTAGACCTTCTTCAGGAACAGTTTTTGATGATGCTTTCTGGCTGGATTTGAATTATCTGGAGGTTGCCAAAGTAGCTCAGTCTTGTGCTGCTCACTTCACAGCATTGCTTTATGCAGAAATCTATGCAGACCGGAAAAACATGGGTGATCAAGAGAAAAGGTAATGGAATTTAGAATTTTGGGTTTTAAAATTAATGACAGCATTGTTTCAGTAAAGTTACAAATTCAAGATTTGCTTTTCCTCTACCCCCTTTAAGAGACATTTTTAAGATACCTTCTTCATTTTAAAGTAAAATGATAATTTAGAAAAAGTAATAATAAGTAATTCTACTCTGAAATAATAAGGATGGTTATTGCTTATGAAATGTAAAAATTTCATAAGCAATAGCAAGTAGCAGTAGCAAGTTCCTGGTGGACCTAGAGACCATATTTACTTTTCTTGATATTCCCCAGAGCAGCTAGGATTAGAGATTTAATATAGTAATCAATAAATATTTTTCAAATGGTTGAATGATTCCCTGACATCACTCAAATTAGGTTTACCATTAACCCCTTAATTTATTCAAAATCTGTTTTACTTGTTGACTATAAAGTAATGTGAGGAGCTCTGGTAGCGTAGTGCCTAAGGCACTTTACTGCTAACCAGAAGTCTGGCAGTTCAAACCTATCAGCCACTCCTTGGAAGGAATATTGAACAATCTACTTCCGTAGTGATACTGCCTTGGAAACCCAAGGAGAGGTCGCTATGAGTCAGGGCCGACTCGACGGTATGTAACAACAACAACAACATAAAGTAATGTAACTAATTTATTTATGTGACTAATTCAGTCTTATTACTTTGATATGAACCTGTATTTTTGTCTGTTGTAGTTGTGTTGATTCTGACTCATAGGGACAATGCTATAGGACAGAATAGAACTGGCCCTTAAGGTTTCCTAGGCTGTAATCTTTATGGAAACAGATTGCCACCTATTTCTCCTGCAGAGTTTCTGGTGGGTTCAAACTGCTGACGTTTCATTTAGCAACTGAGCACTTAACCACTATACTATCTGGATGCCTTACGCCTTACCTGTATTTCTAGATACTTGAAATTGCTTTTCTTTTGACTGAGATGGAACTCTTTTAAGAATCTAATAAATACAGGTCTACTCCATAGAAAATAAAGCCAAGCAGATATGTTGTCATTTTTAGGTGTTGTCAAGCTGGTTCTGAATCATAGTGACCCTAAGTACTACAGAACGAAACACTGCCCAGTCCTGAGCCATCCTCACAGTCGTTGCTATGCTTGAGCCCATCATAACAGCCACTGTGCCGATCCATGTCATTGAGAATCTTTTTTCCCTTTTGGTGTGTCTCACAGTTTTTGGAGTGTTTTCATTCTTTGATTCTGGAAATTTTTTAAAGTTCATCTATTAACCATTGGTTTGTTTTGTTTTGTTTTATTTTTTAACATTTCATTGTGGTTTGGGTGAATGTTTACAGAGCAAATTAGTTTTCCATTCAATAACTACATACACTTTGTTTCCTGATACTAGTTGCAAGCCCATAAAAGCACCCTTCCCATTTCCTCTTCCCTGGGTTCCCTGTTTCCATTCATCCATCTTTCTTGCCATTTCCCATTGGTTCTTAGTGTGTTACTCAGGTTCCATATATTAGACTTTCTTTTCTCTTGTTCTTCCTGTCTTTGATTTCAACTTTTATAGCTTTGTGTTCAGAGAAGATGCCTCATATTATTTCATTGTACAATTTATTGAGGCTTGTTTTGTGGCCTAAAATACCATCTGTTCTGAAGAATGATTGTATACATTGGAAAAGAATGTATATTGTGCTGCTGTTGGGTGGATCGTTCTATATATGTCTTAGAGGTCAAGTTGGTTGATTGTATTATTCAGATAGATCTTTTATATCTTTGTTGAATTTCTTTCTAGTTGTTCTTTCCTTCATTTAAAATAGTGTTTTTGTTTGTTTGTTTAATTTATTATTTTTTTTATTGTGATTTGGGTGAAGATTTACAGAGAAAATTCACTTTCCATACAACAGTTCACATATACTTTGTCTCATGTCATTG
>NW_006921623.1:17437046-17462183 GCF_000298275.1 Orycteropus afer afer | reverse complement strand
CGTCTGTGCAGTCCTTCTGCCTAGTCCGCCGTCTTGCCGGAACTCTCTAAAATGGTGTTTTAAAGTGTCTTGCAATGATTGAGAACTGTCTTTTTCTCTTTTCATTGCTGTTAGAGTTTGTTTTATACATTTTGGAGCTCTGTCATTAGGTGTGTAGATATTTATTAGGGTGATATTATATGATATTTATCCTCTTGATGAATTGTTCCTTTAGCATTATTTAATACTCTTCCTTTTGTTTTGTGGTGGATTTTGCCTGTAGGTCTGTTTTATTAGATATTAATATTGCTACTCCTGCTCTTTCTTGGTTACTTTTTACACCATACATTTTTTCTCATACATCGATTTGTTTAGCTTATTTATATCTTTATATCTAAGATGTGTCTCTTATAGACAGCATACTGGTGGGTCATTTTTTTTTTTTTATCCTGCCACTCTGTCTCTTGACTGATGTATTTAAATCACTTATATTCAGTATGATTATAGATAGGTATGAATTTACTGTTGTCATTTGTTATGCTTTTTTTTCTTTATGGTGTTGATGGTTTCTTTACTCTGCTTAATTTTCTGTGCTGGGTTCTTTTTGCCTGTAGGTTTTCATTTCCTTAATTGTTGTTGATTTTGTGTTTACTGAGTCTTTATAATTTTCTTTTTTATTTTGATGAGTAGGCTTGTTAATTTTCTTTGTGGTGAACCTGAAATTTACTATAATCTTCCTAAATTTAATAAAAATAAAATCATTTATTTCTTGAGAGAGCCTTGAGTTCCATAACTACACCATTTATTCCCCCTTTTTGTTCTGAAGTTGTCATTTACAAATTACTATTTTCAGTCTTAACTTTTATTTTGAGAATTGTTCATCAGAGTTAGTATCTGGCTGATGCTGTCATTTGTCTTAATCTCAGATTGTTGTCTAAGGCTGTTGGTTTTTATCTGAAGGACTCCCCTTGATATTTCTTGTAAGGTTAATCTGTTTATTACAAATGCCTTAATTTCTATTTATCTGGAAATGTCCAGGTTTCACCATCATATTTCAGAGAGAATTTTGCTGGAAATATGTAATTCTTGGTTGGCAGTTTTTTACTTTCAATGTGTTATCTATGTCATCCCATTACCCTCTTGCCTGCTTGGTTTCTACCAAGAAATCGGAGTTTGGTCTTGTAGTTTCCCCATTGTAGATAACATTTTGTTTTCCTGAGCTACTTTCATAGTTCTTTATCTTTGGTTTTGGAAAGTTTGATTATGCTGTATATCTTTGTGAGTTTCTTTTGGGATCTATCCTATATGGTGTTCATTGAACTTCTTGGATAAATATCTTTTTGTCTTTCATGATATTAGCAAAGTTTTCTGCCAGAAAATCTTCAAAAATTATCTTTGTGCTTTTTTTTTTTTTTTTTTAAATCTCCTCCTGTTCTGGATTCCCAAACGTACATTATTCTTCTCAATATGGCCCAAATAACTCTTACGCTTCCTTCATTTTTCTTCACCTTTTTTTCTGATTGTTCCTCAAATGAATAAGTATCTAGGAATTAGTCCTCTATTTCACTGATTGTCTCTTCTGTTGCTTTAATTCTACTCCTTTGTCATTTCATTAAGAGCTCTTGTGGCATAGTGCCTAAGGCATTTGACTGCTAACCAGAAGGCTGATGGTTCAAACTCACCAGCCACTCCTCAGAAGGAAAGTTGGGCAATCTACTTTCGTAGAGAATACCACCTCAGAAACCCAAGGAGGAGTCGGTATGAGTCAGTAAATGACTTGACAGCAGTGAGTTTGGGGTTTTTTTTTTGGTCATTCCATTGAGCTGTCTACTTCTGAAATTTTATTGTTAATCTGAATTTCTAGTTGCTGTTTTGTATGGTTTCCAATTGTCTGTTTATTTTGCCAGTTTGTTTTTGTATTGTTTTCCTGAAATTTTCTAGAGTATGTCTCTGTTTTCCTCAGCTTTATCTGTGTTTCTTTTATTTTTTCCTTGATCTCTTGGAGGTCCTATATATAAATCTTATGAATTCCTAGTCAGGTAGTTCTCTTCCCATTTCTTTCTCAGGAAGGTTTTCTGGCCCTTTATTTTGGTCTTGGCTTGGACTGTATGGTCTGTTGTTTCCAAAGCATTAAGGTATTATTTTATTTACTGATTAATTAAATGTTTATTTGCTTCGTCCTGATTTTTTTTTTTTTTTTTTTATTGTTTTGATATATCTGGGCAAGTAGAGTGAGTATGTTATGATGGTTTCTAGTCTAGTGGCAGTGTGAGCGCGATTCTCTGTTCGCTGATTGTGCAGAGTGGCTGAGTGTGGGCTGAGCAAGTTGTTGTTCCATTGGTGCAGGAGCAGTCAGTGTTGCTCACCAAGTATGCAGGGCAGAAGAAGTGGTAGGAGTAGCAGGCACACAGGACCACAGAAGCGGTTTCTCTTCTACTTTCCAGGTCAGCAGGTGGGGCTTGGTGGTATATATGTAAGTGTGTGGGAATATGCTCTTCACTGCTGTTCAGTTTGGTGGAGTGGGGGTGAGGTGGGAGCTTTCTCCACCCCTCATGTTTGGCAGGTGGGAGTGGATGGTAGACTGGGTAGAACATGGGAACACACACTCTGCCTAGCCCAGTCAGGGTGATTGGCGAGCTCATGGGAGCATTGTCATAACCACTCACTGGGTTTGGTGGGTGGGTAGCTTGTGGCAGGTGTGTGCTGGCACAGGCACTCCCTCTTGGGCCGAAAGAGTGGGTAGTGGGTGGACTAGCACACAGGCATGTGCTTGCTGCCTCCCACTGGGTCAAGGTGAGTGAGTGACATGTAGGCAAATATGCAGGACTGGACAGGCAAGTGTGCAAGCAGGTGTAGTTACTGTTATTCCCAAGGTCATGGGGTAGGATGTGAATGGTGAAGCTCAGGGAAACACAGACACTGCTGTTGCCAAGTCTGTTGGGTGGGTGGCAGGCAGCTGAGCACATAGCACAATTGTTTCTGCTCACTGGGTCTTAAGGGGTAGGTGGCAGTCACATGGACTCATAGGCCTGCCCTCAACCAAGTGTGAGGAGACTGTGTAGCCTGGAGTCTTGTCAGGTGGAGGAACTGCCATTACCACTCTGGATCTATTGTGTTATGTACACCACCCACCTTTGGTCAGGGACTGCCATTCATGAGTATAACTAACTGTGGATCCTGGTTCCTTTCTCCTGTGGATGCCATGGACTTTTGCCTTCCTTCCTGAGATATGGATCCTATTCTGCTCACCTTGCTTCCTTCCAGGTGTGTTTACACAGTTTCTCTGTCTCTTATTGGGAATGCTGTGAATTTCCCTTCCTATGCTTCTCTGCTAGGGTCGCTACAGGCTTTGTCTAAAGATGACCACAATGAGCCGCAATGGCTAGCAGAGTACCTGTGCTCCGTATATCACTCCTTGTTCATGATATTTTTTCCCTTTTTTCTTCCGTTGTGTGTATGTTTCTATTCTTTATCCTTCCATTAGCCACTCAGGGTTCCAGAATCTCATCTACATTTGTATCACTTGGTTTCTCAGGTCTTTGCAGAAGAACAGCATGGTATGTCTGACTAAGCTGCCATCTTGGCCCCTGAGCATAAGTTTTCAATTTTTATGAGCTCTCTTTTTTCTCTTTTATCTTTTATTCATGTATTTGTTATGTTTGTTACCCTGTTTTTAGGTCCCACCCATTGTTTTCTCCCAGAATTTTATAGTTTTGCTTTTAACTTTTAGGTCTTTGATCCATTTTGAGTTAATTTGTGTGTCTAATGTGAAGTATGGATCCTGTTTCATTTTTCTGGGCTATATTGATACGGTAGCTGTATAGTATATTTTGATACCAGGAAGGCCTCCTGTTTTGTTCTTTTCCTTAAATATTGCTTTGCCTATTTGGGATCTCAATCCTTTCCATATGAAGTTGATTATTAGCTTTTCCATTTCAGTAAAGAAAGTTGTTGAGATTTTTATCAGGATTGCATTGTATCTGCAGATCACTTTAGGTAGAATTGACATTTACACTCTATTAAGTCTTCTAATTCATGAGCATAGGATGTCTTTCCATTTTTGTAGGTGTCTTTTAGTCTCTTCTGGTAGTATTTTATAATCTTCATTGTATAAGTATTTTATATCCTTGGTTAGATTAGTTACTAGGTATTTACTGTTTTGAGGGCTATTTTAAATGGTATTGTTTTCCTAATTTCCTTTTCAAAGTACTCTTTTTTAGTGTAAAGGAATTCAGCTGAATTTTGTGTGTTGATAATTGTACCCTGCCACATTGCTGAATTCTTCTATTAGTTGTAGCAGTTTTTTTGTGGAATTCTTAGGGTCTTCTATGTTTAGGACCATGTTATCTGCAAATAGAGATAGTTTCACTACTTCCTTTCTGATTTAGATACTTTTTATTTCTCTTTCTTTCCTTATTACTGTCACAAGGACTTCAAATAGTATATTGAATAAGAGTGGTAATAATGGGCATCCTTATCTCGTTCTCAAAGGGAAGGCTCTCCGTTTTTCTCCACTGAGTATAATGTTGGATGTTGGTTTTGCCCATATGCCCTTGATTGTGTTGAGGGATTTCCTTTCTATTCCTATTTTGCTGAGAGATTTTATCAGGAAAGAGTATTGAATTTTATCAATGCCTTTTCTGCATCAATTGATACAATCATGTGGTCCTTTTCCCTTGTTTTATTTATGTGGTGGATTACATTGATTGATTTTCTAATGTTGAACCACCTTTCTAATCCTGATATGAATCCCATTTGATCACGGTGTAGTTTTTTGATATGTTGCTGAATTTTGCTGACTAGAATTCTTTTTTTTAATGCATTTTATTGAAATATAATTTGTGTACACTGAAATACACAGAACTAAAGTGACATGGGTTTTTTTTTTTTTTTTTTTTTTTTCAGTGTACCCTCTCTACGCTCCCAACTCTGGTAACCAACAAAGAAACTTTCTTCCATATATAAACTTTCCTTGACTTTTTACAATAATGAACTAATACAATATTTGTCCTTCTGTGATTGACTTATTTCACTCAGCATAATGTCCTCCAAGTTCATCCATATTATGTGGTGTTTTGCAGACTCTACATTATTCTTTAGTGCAGCATAGCATTCCATTATGTGTATGTACCATAGTTTGGTCATCCACTCTTCTGCTGTAAATCTTAGAGATAAGTCCCTTGCCGGATACTTAATTATCGGCAAATATGAATTTGTTGCTATCATTTTTGTTATGTGCTTTTTCATGGTGTTGGTTTCTTTTTTCCATATGATTTTCTATGCTGAGCTCGTTTTGTTTATGAATTGTGTATTCACTTCCTTCATTGCTGTTGTTTTAGTATATGCTGAATATTTATGCTGGTCCTCTTTTTTGATGTGAAGGTTTATCATTTTTCTTTGAGATTACCCTGTGATTTATAGTTTTCTTTCCAAGTTTAGAATAGTCCATTCTATTTTGTCGTCGTCTTCACTTCTCTATCATCTAGAAGTTCTGTAATGACACAGTTTTTTCCCTCTTTTTGGTTTGTTGTTGTCCTCATTTGTCGATTGATGTCTCTGGTTCTCTGTTTACAATCTTACAGGTTTATTTACTTTAGATACTTCCATAGCTGGGTTGATTTCTGAGTTATATCATCATGTGTGTTAATGGTCAGTTGTTGTTTGCTGTTGTTGCTTCTCTGTCCAAAGGACTCCCTTTAGCATCTCTTGTAAGGTTAGTCCAGTTTTAACAAATTCCTTTAATTTCTCCTTACCTGGAAATGTCCTAAGTTCACCATCATATTTAAGGGACGATTTTGCTGGGTACATAATTCTTGGTTGGAGATTTTTCTCTTTTCAGGTTTTATATATATCATCCCATTGTCTTCTTGCCTACATGGATTCTGTCAAGAAATCTGAGCTTAGTCTTATTGGCTGCCCCTTGTAGGTACTTTTCGTTTTTCCCATGTTACTCTCATGATTCTTTCTTTGTCTTTAGTTTTGGTAAGTTTGATGATGATATGTCTTGGTGATTTTCTTTTGGGTTCTATTCTATTTGGGGTTTGTTGGACGTCCTGAATGGATATATTCTCATTTTTCATCGTACCAGGAAAATTCTCTTCCAACAAATCTTCGACAGTTTTCTCTGTGGTTTGTCTCTTCCTATTCTGAAATTCCAATTACATGTAGGGTATTCCTTTTGATGGTATCCCACATGACCCTTAGGCTTTCTTAATTTTGTTTTGATCTTTTTTCTGATTTATTGCTATCCAAAGAAGTGTTCAGGTATTCTCTTTCAATCTCCCTAATTCTGTCTTCCATTGATTCATTTCTGCTCCTTTGCCCATTCAATGTCCTATCTGTTTCTGAAAATTTAGTATTAATCTTCTGGATTTCTGTGTAGATTTTGTATCATTTCTCATTTTTCATTTATTTTGTCATTTTGTTCTTATATTGTCTTTTGAAATTGTTCTAGGGTTTTCTCTGTTTTCCTTGATCTGTCTCTCAATTCGTTGAAGATACCTAAATATAATTCTTTTGAATTCCTTATCAGAGACTTCCAATGCTGTGTCTTCCTCAGGGATGTGTTTTGGGTCAGTATCCTGGTCCCTTGTTTCTCTTGCTTTATCTTGCTTCTTTGTGTGGACTGTGATGCCCTGTTGTCTCCAAGGCATTGTGATGTTTTTTGTGTTTATATTTAATTGGTGATTGTATCTTAGAGTGACTTGCCCATGATTTTTGTTTTCTTTGTTTTGTTTGTATGTTATCTACACAAGCAGAGTACTGTGCTCCTCTGTTCGCTAATTGACAGCACTTATACACTTACCACCTGTCTCCTTTCCTGTTGTCAGCCTCTCATGTGTCCCTGCCGACCTTGGCCAACAGAGCCTATTCTTAGGTCCCTGGAACCTGAATGAGAATGCTATCACTTTAAAATCCATAATGTTTGCCACTTGTAAAGATTCAAAATGGCTGCACCCTCGGTCACTTTAACTATCCAAAATGGCTGCTGCTTGTAAACATTCAAAATGGCTGTGCCCTTGGTCACTTTAAATATTCAAAATGGCTGCACCCTCTGGACAGCAGAAAGTCACCAGCTCAGGTTGTCTACCTCCTTGTTGTTTCCCTTCCTAGTCATAGGCCACCAGTGCAGTCGTTCCTATAGCCCTTGGTGACCAGGGCTGATCTTTTTTGGTCAATTCTTGATGTCCCAACACTACTTGGAAATATTCAGGCTGTTGGTCCCATCAGCATAGCTGACAGTCTGCAGATCCTACTGTCTCTGTACTCACTGTTTTCATTCAGGTTTTTCCACTAGTTGGTATCCACTTCTGTATAGTTCTTTTCAAAGCTTAGGGCTCCAGATTATCTTCTGTATCCCTGTCCATTGGTTTTTCTTTTCTTTGTTGAAGAGGGTCTATGTCGCTTGTCTGCCTATTCCTCCATCTTACCAGAAGTCCATGTTGAAAATTTTTGTATATATATGCCTCAAAGATATGGATCTGTAATTTTCTTTTTTTATGATTATGTTTGCCTGGTTTAAGTGTCAGGGTTATGCTGGCTTCATAGAGACTGAATGTTTGGTAAAATTCCCCCATATTATTTTTTAAAGTGGTTTTACCAATTTCTATACTCTTCAGAAAATGTAATTGGTAAGGAAGTGGCTCACTAGGAAGCCTTACATTTAAAGAAGAGAGCCAAAATATAGCTATTTCTAGTTGAGTGAAAAAGTAATGAAACTAGACTAAGTTTATACATGTAAGTATCAGAGGCCGTATCATTTATGAAAGGAGCCTGATCGTACAATGGTTTAGCATTCAGGTGCTAACCAAAAGGTCAGTGGTGTAAACCCAGCAGCTCCACAAGAGAAAAGACCTGGCAGTCTGCTCCCATAAACATTACAACCTCGGAAGCCCTGTGAGGCAATTCTGCTCTGTCCAATAGAGTCAACTGTGAATTGGAATTGACTTGATGGTATACAGTCACATCATGTATGATATTTATTCTGTACATTGAATTATTATTTTGTAGACAATATATAGCTATCACACAGAGCTCTGGTGGCAAGTTGCCTAAGACGTTTAACTAACCAGAAGGTTGGTGGTTGTAAACCCACCAGGTGCTCCTTGGAAAGAAGCTGGGGCAGTCTGCTTCCCTATCTTTTCAAAGTCTACTTCTGTAAAGATTTGTTCACCTCAGAAACCCAATGAGGGTCACTATGAGTCAGAGGTGACTGGATGGCAGTGAGTTTGGTTTTGGTAATAGCTATCACGTGATTGTAGAATTGATGTTACTTATAGGACTGTTTACTTATGTTTTATTGACTATTCAAAAGCATTGGACTATGTGAATCATAACTAATTGTAGACAGCATTGAGAGGAATGGTAATTTCAGAACACTTAATTGTGCTTATCTACATAGACCAGGAGGCCGTCATTTGATCAGAACGAGGGGATACTGCATAGTTTAAAATCAGTCAGGGAGTGTGTCAGGGTTGTATCCTTTCACCATACTTGTTCAATCTGTATACTGAGCAAATAATGCAAGAAGCTGGACTACATGAAGAAGAATAGGGCATCAAGATTGGAAGAAGACTCATTAACAGCCTGCAATAACCAAATGACACAAGATGACTTAAGCACTTACTGATGAATATTGAAGACTGCAGTCCGCAGTGGATTACACTTCAACATTAAAGAAAATGAAAATCCTAACAACTGGACCAATAAGCAGCATCACAATAAATGGAAAAAAGATTGAAGTTGTCAAAGATTTCATATAACTTGGTTCCACAATCAACGCCAATGGAAGCAGCAGTCAAGAAATCAGATGATGTATTGCACTGGGCAGATCGCTGCCAAAGACCTCTTTAAAGTGCTGAAGAGCAAAGATTTTTCTTTGAAGACTAAGGTACTCCTAACCCAAACTATGTTATTTTCAATAGGCTCATGTGAAATCTAGACAGTAAATAAAGAAGACCGAAGAAGAGTTGATGCTATTGAGTTGTGATGTTGGCAAAGAATACTGAAAGTACCATGGATTGCCAGAAGAATGAACAAATCGGTTCTGGAAGAAGTGCAGCCATAATGCTCCTTGGAAGCAAGAACGGCCAGACTTCATCACACCTACTTTGGTCATGTTGTCAGAAGGGACCATTCCCTGAAAAAGGATATCATGTTGGTAAAGTGGAGGGTCAGCGAAAAAGGGGAAGGCCCTCAACAAGAAGGATCGACACAGTGGCTGCAACGATGGGCTCAAGTATAGCAACTATCGTGGGGCTGGCACAGGACCTAGGGTTAGGTTACCATGAGTCAGAGGCGACTCGATGGCACCTCACAACACAATTACAAATGGGACCGAATATATATTTATAAATGCATGATTTATAGGTTAGACCTTGAGGTAGACAAATCTGAGTTCTAATCCTCACTCTGTCACTTAACTAATTTTATAATCTTGAAATAAGTGGATCCTGCTCTTCCACTTCCTTAACACTTAGTATTGGAATTTTTACCCCAAAACTGTCTGGTTAAATGGTGATCTTAATTTGTTTGTTTGTGATTATTAATGAGTTGAACTTCAGATAAAACCACTGAAAAACCTTTAGGAATTGATTTGGAGAGAGGGGGAGGAAATAATCTGTTGTATTCTAAAACAGGCCTGTCACTTGGTGTATATTTTATCATACAGCCTTGCCATATATAGAAGATTGTTATTATGCATTTCTCATTCAAATAATTGACAGTTACAAATTTATTTTCTATCGTAGGTCTAAATAGTACTGTTTTTAAAATATAAATGCTTCATTCTGTGACCTTCATTAGTTTTTTCTTTCAAAGTCTATAGTGTATGACTTCACAAGCTTCAAATAGTATGTTCTCATTAAAAGAGGTGATTTTGTGACAAACAGGAGTATGACATTTGAAGAAGGAAGCCAGAGTACAACTATTTCTAGTTTGAGTGAAAAAAGTAAAGAAGAAACTGGAATAAGTTTACAGGTAAATATTAGAGACCCAGTTGTTTAAGATAATAAATACTGTTGTTTAATACTATGTCAATGTCATTTGATTTTAAAACTGAAGTTACATATTTGATAAGAGTGTCATACATATAAATGCATGCATGGTTTGAAGGTAGACCTTGGAGTAGACAGTCCTGAGTTCTAATCTCGACTCTGCCTCTTAGTTGTATAACCTTGCACAAATTAACTGCATCTTTCCAACCTCGAGTTCCTTCATCTGAAAGGTGGAAGTAAAACCAACTATCTCATAGGTTGAGATTATACTGTATTTTTCTGCCATAGCACCCTGTTCATTTTCTTTATAGTACTTGTAATTTATAATTAAATAATTGTTTACCCGTTTACTATCTGTCGCACCTCAGGACAGGTCACTTCTGCTAGAAATTTCTTAGTATCTAATCTCAAAAAAGGATTGAAAGCATAGCGAGGATTATGAAGATGGCTTAGAACTGTGCAGTGTTTGGTTCTGTACATAGGGTCACTATTGAGTTGAAGCCACCTAACAACAACAGTCTCAAATTGGCCTACACAATATCTGGCATTCTTACCAAATTCCTTTAGTTATCTCATTCCTCTACAGTAACAATTTCAGCTTCTTCGCTATACTTAAACTTCTGAACATTTTCTCTGCCTTTGCTTTCAGCTTGCCTCCTACTTCTTGGAGAGGATAGAAACTATAAGATAGGAAGTTATACCATGTCGCACTGTCATACAGAAATGTCCCTGCATCTGCTGCCATTCTAACTTGATTCCCTTTTGTTAAAAGTAGGAAAGACGTTTCTCCTTACATCTAAGGCTAGTCTTTCCTGTGCTTTGTTTTTATCTACTCTTTCTCCTAAACATTTTTTATTATGTCATACTCCCTCTCATGTATATTCTTCCAAACATCTCCCATTAAAAACATTCCTCTTCTCACAAAATTCTTTCACTCTTCCCTATGCCTGCTCTTGGGTGTCAGCCTCTCTCTTCCCTCTCTTCATAGCCAAAGCTCATGAAAGTGTAGTTTATATTTGCAGTCTCCATTTTCTCTCCTACTCCCACCCCTGAAATAGCTCTTGCTAATGACACCATCTCTAAACTTCATGTTGCTAAGTCTGGTGTTCTCCTGTCGTTCCTCTTCCTAACATTTCGTTAACACTCAACACCAGTGATCATGCCTTTCTTGAAATATGTCCTATTTACCTTTGATCCCACTCTCCTGAGATTCCTACTTCTCTTTTTAGCTTTTTGTAGTCTTCCTTTATAAACTGACTTTTTGGAGGATCTTCTCCAGTAGTCACTATACTAGGCTTAGATATGGATGTTCCAACCTTGAGGGCTTGATTTCACAGATAGAAACATTTTAATTAGAATTATAGTATGCCAGTATCAATGAATTGTATGTATAAACTATTTCTAAAATAGCCAAGCACATTAAGACAGTTAAATTGCTTGATCGATTTTCTGTGGAATACCATTTTTAATTTTTTTTTACTTTCCTTTTTTATTATTTTTATTTTATGGAAATTATTTTAAACAGAATTTTTTCTTGGGTAAATTTTTTAAATAATTTGAGTCATCAAGCCCAACTACTCCTTTATCCATATCACATTTTACTAATTATAACATAACACAATTTTGAGTTTTCTGATGATCTTTATTTCTACCAAATTCAGTTTTTCAGTCTGAGTTTGTAGATCTTCATCTTCTCTTTTGCAGTTTTAGCTGTGGCCAGGATAGTTTTTATTTTTTTAGTGATTATTTTGCATGTGATAAGAACCTGATGTTGTTGTTGTGTGCCGTCAAGTCAGACTCGACTCAGCGACCCCTCCTTCGGTTTCCAAGGCAGTATCACTACGGAAGTAGATTGCCCCATCTTCCTTCCGAGGAGTGGCTGGTGGGTTTGAACTGCCAGCCTTCTGGTTAGCAGTCAAGTGCTTAGCCACTGTGCTACCAGAGCTCCTAAGATAGGCTGGTGTTTATCTCTTACCTAGTTCATGAAATTGTGAGCCATTCCTCACAGGTAGGCCATAATCAGTCTCTTGCCTGGGTTCAGTCTGTTTAGGTTGCTGCTGATGCAGTTCTTTAGAATACATTTCAATATTATCTTCTACTTCTATAACTTAACATTTAGAGTTAGGAGTTATATATTGGTAGTTACAGCATTTCAAGTTTGTTGAAGATTATAAAATGTTGTATTATCCCCTCCAATTTTTGTTGTTTCTGTGTTTCAGGATCTTCTCTTAGAAATCTATAGAAGCATAGGAGAGCCGGATAGCCTGTATGGTTGTGGTGGAGGGAAAATGTTACAACCGCTTACTAGGTAAATTACATCTTTCAAGATAATGATTTAGTAATTCTTTATATGAGGGATTTCTTTATATGGGGGAATTAATGCATATAGAACTCAAAGATATTTTTTACATCTTCTAGAATACGAACATATGAACATGAAGCAATGTGGGGGAAAGCCCTAGTAACATACGACCTTGAGACAGCAATCACTTCTTCCACCCGCCAAGCAGGAATAATTCAGGTACCTTTTTTCCCTGCTTTTGTAAAGTCATTATTAGTATGCTGCTGAGATTGTTTCAGTTTGTCAGTGGAATATTTACACAGCCAGATAATCCCTAGGGAAGACACTAGGAGTAACCTGCTTTTTAGGCATTGGCTCAGCAAGATGCACAAGAAAGTTGGACAGGATATTGGCCTAAGAGAGGTTATAGATTTGTTGATCACAATCTTATTAGCTAACAGTAGATGACAGTTCTTTAATTTACAGTATATCAAGTATGTGCCGAGTGCTTCCCCTGGAAAGTTTAGTTCTGTTTTTTGTAGTTTGCATTCAGTTACTTTGTATGTTTGGTTGCTGGTTTTCATTTCTTTAGTTTTCTTTTAATATTTTTTGATAACTTACCTTGTTTATCAATTTTAAAAAATTTTTAATTTATTTTGTTGTTGAGAATATACACAGCAAAACATACACCAGTTTCTGTTGAAACTGTTGTAAACATTCAACAGTTTCTTCATGTATAATTTAGTGACATTGATTACATTCTTCGAGTTGTGTAATCATTCTTACCTTCCTTGTCTTTTTATTTATTTATTTATTTAACTTTTTATTGTGATTTGGGGGAGCTCTGGTAGCATAGTGCCTAAGGCACTTGACTGCTAACCAGAAGGCTGGCGGTTCAAACCCACCAGCCAGTCCTCAGAAGGAAGATGGGGCAATCTACTTCCATAGTGATACTGCCTTGGAAACCCAAGGAGAGGTCACTGTGAGTTGGATCCGACTCGATGGCACATAACAACAACAACATTGTGATTTGGGTGAAAGTTTCAGAGCAAATTCATTTTCTGTTTAATAATTCATGTACGTTTCATGACAATGAATGCAGTCCCCATAGTGTAACAGCACTCTTCCCACTTCTTCCTTGTGTTTATCATTTCCATTCGACCTTCTTTCCTATCCCTTCCTGCCCGCTGAGCTTTATCCATAGGCAAATGCTGACCTTTTCATCTCCTGTGGTTGATTGTTCTAAGGATTGCATACCTCCCTAGTATAATTGTTCACTTTGTAGGCCTGTCTATTGTTGGCTAAAAGTTGAGCTATGGGGGTAAATTTACTTCCAGGCCTGAAAGGTGTTTAAAGGCCATACTCTTGAGGGTTCTATCAGTTTCTATCAGAGCAGTAAGCCTGGTATTCTTTTTGATTCTGAGTTTTGTTCTACATCTTTCTTCCATTCTGTCTAGAATCTTCTAATGCAGTCCCTTTCAGAGTGGTCAGCAGTGGTAGCCAGGCACTGTCTAGTTTTCTGGTCTCAGAGTCATGGATGCTGGAGGTCACATGGTCCGTTAGTCCTTTGAACCAACCTTTTTTTTTTCAACTTCTGCTCAGGCCTTGCAGAATTTGGGACTCTGCCATGTTCTTTCCACCTATTTAAAAGGATTAGATCATGAAAACAAAGAGTGGTGTGATGAACTACAGGAACTTCATTACCAAGCAGCATGGAGGAATATGCAGTGGGACCACTGCAATTCTGTCAAGTAAGAAAAAAATCTGAAATTTGTTTCGTGGCCCCTTTCTTCCCTAGTTGTACATGATAAACTTTTTATCTTGTTCCATGAATGCCACAGGTACCGTGTTTTTATCTATTATAGATGCTGCAAGGCACAGATAAGGCTAAAAGCACAGCAATAAGCAGTTGACACACCTCAACTTCAATTTCACACTCTTCCTCCATTAGGGAAACTCTACTCTACCCCCAAGATATTTTTGAAAATAGAAACATAAAAGGTACTCTCCTTATGGGAATGGTCTCATTTACTGTTTGTTGGACTGAAGAATCCAAAGAAAAGTATAGGCATTGCCCTTTCCACTCCCTGATGCAAATATTTTAGTTAGAGTGAACTTTATTGGTTGATGGTACATAAAGGATTGCTTATCTTTATTTATTAAATAACTTCTCTTAAAAATAAAAATAAAAAGGTGACACAGGAAGATAATGTGTAAGGTCCCCAAATTTTCTGAATGAAAAGCCAAACACCTAGTCTAACAAAGGATTTCATATTTATGTAAAGTTTTTGGGTGGTATAAACACTAAAAAATTAAATCATATTTAATTGTATGCTTAATTACCTTATAGGAAAAAATTCTTGTTAATCAGAATATTGTTCAGATTTCAAACTATTAAATTGCAGTAAGTTAGAGATACTCTCTTAGATTTATAAAACATTTTACTCTATGAGCTGCTTCCTGCTTACCTCTGTAAGTCATAATATACCATTCTTCTGTTTGCCTGCTATGTTTCAGCTATACAGGCCTTCGCTCTGATTTTTTAATTAGGCCAAACTATTCCTAACTAAAGGCCTTACATGTATCCTCTACTTTTTTGTCCAGTTACTATGTGGTTGACTCTTAGTCATTCAAGCTAAAGTTTAAAAATGTCATTATTCAGAGAGACTCTTCCTGATCTCTCATTCTAAAATAGCCACCCAATTGTTCTGTTTTGTTATCCTCTTTTAATTCTCTGCATGTTCATTGTTTTAATCTGATACATTTTTTTCCATTCATTGTTCATCTTATCCAAACCAGAAGATAAACTCAGTGAGTGGGGACCTGATCAATTTGTCAACTAATGGATCCCCTTAATCTTGCACCTTATTCATAGTACCTGGCATACAGTAGGTGTCCATTGAATAAATAAATAAGAATATACCATATTTAGGACCAATCAAAACATCTGAGAAATTTCCTTGTTTTCTGCTTCCAGAATTTATGACCCACAAAATTCTTTTGAATTTCTTACCAGTGTTTCTAGAAATATGTTTTAAAAAATGGAGATATCTTAATTTTAGTTTACATTTTGGTATGTATATATGTATATGTTAGGATTCTCTGTTTTTCAATACTTTTTTAAAAATTATTTCACAGCAAAAGAATAGAAAGAACCAGTTACCACGAATCATTGTATAATGCTCTGCAATCTCTAAGAGACAGAGAGTTTTCCACGTTTTATGAAAGTCTCAAATATGCCAGGTACTGTAAAATGTCAAAGTACAATGTATTTTAGCATCTGATGTTGAGTTTTCTTTTCATAAAACTTGATGAACAATTTTAGCATAAAAATTTGCATTGAAGAGGAATGCAAAAAAAATGCCATTTGGGACTTAAAGTCAATTTTCCAACCTTGAGTTCTCAAAAAAGTCTTGAGGATCCTCACTCCTCCATTCTACTTGGGCCAGTATCCTGAGAATTTTCATCTTGTCTCCTCTATTTAAAAGTTGTATGACATTTACTTCTCTTAACATTAGTGTTCTAATCTATAAAATGGTGGCTCATCATCAGTACATAAGAGGCTCATTCTGAGGTACAAATGAATAATATGTAAGGAAATACTTAACTATAAATGGTTAATCAAATGGAACTTTTTTGTTTGTTTATTTATCAGTAGGTCCTGACCTAATAAATCCTATACTTTGTTGCTGAAACAATGTTTGCTACCATTCAGGTGTTTATTATGTGCTAGCCATAGCTTAGTGCCTAAGGCATTTGACTGCTAGCAAGAAGGCTGGCGGTTCAAACCCACCAGCCACTCCTCGGAAGGAAGGTTGGGCAATCTACTTCCATAGTGATACTGCCTCGAAAATCCAAAGAGGGGCCACTATGAGTCAGGTCCAACTCCACGGCACATAACAACAACAATAACAAACCACTCTTAAGTTCTTCCCTTATGTATTTGCTGATCTTCAAAATAACTCTGAAAGTGAAAAAACTTAGGCCCAGAGAAATCTAGTAATGTGCTCAAAGTTAAACAGCCAGTAAATGGCAGAACTGGAATTTAGATCTAGGTCTGTATGACTCCAAAGCCTGTTTTGTTTCTATTGATTTATACTAAGGTTTGTGAATGTTAGGTGTTTTTAGATCAACAGCAAAGCCTAAAATGACTGCTTTTTAAGAACAAATTTGAACTTTGATCTCCCTGAAAATCTTTTCTTTGCTTTCATTGCCTTTTCTGCCACTAGAGTAAAAGAAGTAGAAGAATTGTGTAAGGGCAGCTTTGAGTCTGTGTATTCACTCTACCCTGCCCTTAGCAGATTGCAAGCCATTGGAGAGCTGGAAAACATTGGGGAGCTTTTCTCAAGGTGTGTGACCTATACAACTTTATAATCCTAAAGTGCACCTTTCCTCTTGTGATAGTAACTTGAAAAACTATGTAGAAACCATCTATCACTTCTTCAATCAAAAAAAAGTTGATTAGCTTAGTGATCTGTGCTCTTTTTCTGTAAAAGAAACATTTTTAAAAAAGTTAATTATAAAAATGTGTTTCTAAAGTTCAGCTTCATTGCACCTTTTTTCATGTCCTACCCTCATGTTTTATGCCATAGCACATTGTACCCCATTGTGTTTTCCATATTGCATTTATGTTATATTATGTATATTCTTCCATGCTTAACCAAAAATTCCCTAAAAATTAGGCTCATTCTCTTGTTATATCATTGTATTCCCGTTACTTTTCCTGATGACTGATAGGTAAGTGTTTTAACGCATTCAGTGTGTGTTTATTAAGTGAGTATCCGTGAATTTGGAGTAGATGTTTAGGGGAGATTGCCTGTTTTAAAGGTGGAAGAAAGAGATCCCGTGATAAAGGAAAATGAGTCAGAACAGTAATTCAGTTAAGTTATGGATCTAAGTTCTCACTTTCTGAGTTTGAGAAAAGTCACTTCAAGTTTTGGGGCCTCATTTTCTTCATTTCTAAAATGAGAGATTTATATTTAAAGATTTCTAGGGACCCTTTTATTTCTGCTATTCTGAGTCACTATTAGTATAAGAGAAAGAAAAGGATATAAATTACTCAGAACACCATACCTTTATACAAAAATAAATCTTGGTGTATGCTTTGGAAGTAAGAAGGTGAAAGAAGTTTTGGAGTCAGAAATTTGGTGGGGTTTTTTTTTTCAAAATTATATAATAGAAGACAAGCCATTGATGTGTTTTCCACTTTCATTGATAATTGCATTGGCAGTTCTTACTACCAGAAATCCAGGAATTTTTCCTTTGAAAAAAGATTTCATACAAAAAGTGATAGAATTCCTCAAGAAATCCCTAAAGACTAAAAATGTCAGCTCTTTCTTGAGTGGGGAAATAATACGGAAGAGAAGCAGAGGGAAAGTTTGATGAACTGGTAAACAAATGCTTATATTCTAGGGCAGCACTTCTCAAAGTTCTCTCTTGGGATTTCTGGGTAGTGGGGAAGGCCAAGATCCATTCAGAGGGCCCATGAAATTATCTTTATAATTCTAAGATGTTACTTTTTTTTAAACCTCTTATCGGGTACAATGGAGTTTTGGTGACGTGTCAGAGAAGAATATTTATAATTATTTGAAAAGGCTATAAGTTCCTCCTATTTCCAGCAACATATCTGTGTGAGGCTAGACTTTCTTAATATATTTCAACCAGATCATCCTTTCACAGATCATCCTTTCACAGCAGACTGAACGCAGAGCAGAGATGAGAATCTAGCTAGTTTCTGTTAAGCCAGACTTTAAAGAGATTTGCAAATATATAAAACAATGCCATTCTTCACACTGAATTTTATTTTGCTTGGGGAAATATGGTTATTTTTTGTAAAAGATGTTATTTGTGATATATATAGCAGATTTATTATGTTTTTAAATGAATTAGTAAATCTTAAGTTTTTCTTTTAATTTCTAATATGCCAGATCACAACAGTTCTTTAGGATATTCAACACTTTTTAAGAGTGTAAAACATTCATCAAACTAAAAAGTTTAAGAATGCCTGCTGTCGGATCATTTGTGGAGGAATTAATGCTTTTTTCTTAAGAATTTGTGTTACTGGTTCCTCTCTGTCAAGAAATTAAAAGTGCTTTGGTTTCCTTTTTTAGTCGTTACTTTCTTATCTTCTTCAGTTTCCTTGCTTCTTGATTTCTCTCAACACAGTAGTCCTGAAAGGTTTGATAGTATTGCTTGCTTAGTAAATGGTTAGTTTGAATATCAGAGAGGCATACTATTCATATAATTAATTGTACAATATGCATTTTCTCTTCCTTTAGTAAATAATGTTGGTAAAATTAAACCTTTCCCAGTTGCCAGCTTTTCCTTCACTGGATTATCATTTCTTTGACACTGCAATTATGCAGAGTCTTCCTGTGTGCCTGATGGGCACAGGTAATTAATGAGTTCTTCTTTTTTTTTTTTTTTTGCCAACATGTCCTCTCTAACATAGGAACTTTAAAGCAGGACTAGGGGTAAGGGTTGTAGGCATCCTTTATGATAGGCCTGTCTTGTAAAAATGTATTCTTACTTTAGAAGAAAACTTACTTAGGAGAGCTGCTTTTTATAAAATCAAAGAGTATTTTAAGGAAATCTTCAAAATGTTCATTGTCCATGGCCTTTTACTGATTCTCAGAGGTCAGACCACGTAACACATAGCATTTTGTAGTTTTGTAGTTTTCTAAAATTTGGTCCATATTAGTGTCCAGTCTTGTTACTTTAAAAATTCCTTTGTATTGTATTTTAAGTTTAAAAATCCACATGATAGCATTATTATTTTATTTTTCGTTTTTCTTGCTCACGTGAACTTATGACTTGGCTTTCAGATCAATCACGGATAGGCAACTCTCTGAAGTATATGTTAAATGGCAGAAACACTCCCAGCTTCTCAAGGATAGTGATTTTAGTTTTCAGGAGCCTATCATGGCTCTGCGCACAGTCATTTTGGAGATGCTGATGGAAAAGGAAATGGAAAACTCTCAAAGAGAATTTTTTAAAGATATTCTCACCAAGCACCTTGTAGAACTCTCTGTACTGGCCCGAACTTTCAAGAACACTCAGGTACTAGGATTTAAAACTATGTCATCTCACTTCTTGACTTTACTTTTTTCATTCAGAAAACAGAAAGCATGAGTTAAAAAGAAATTCCACTGAGAGGCAAAGATCACCATTAAAATATTGTATAACGTAATTGTTTAAGGTTTCCTGTTTTAGAGTTAAGACAGACAAGGGCTTAAGCCTTGGCCAAAGTAAAATGAGAAGATACCTAACTGAACTATACTGATAATAATTCAGCGATACTACATAGTGTGCATGTGTGAGACAGATAGACAGACATAAGGGTTGGGGTTGGAAGGCAGGCAGAGAGGTACTTAACATAGTTCCTGAAAAATAGTAAGTGCTTAGGGAACAGTAGTTAGTAGTATTTTCATTATTTTTCATAGTAGTGATAGTAATACTATTTACTCCCATATGTCATTTTCATTTTAGCTCCCTGAAAGGGCAATATTTCAAATTAAACAGTATACTTCATCTAGCTGTGGAGTCTCTGAGTGGCAGCTGGAGGAAGCACAAGTATTCTGGGCGAAAAAGGAACAGAGTCTTGCCCTGAGTATTCTCAAGCAAATGATCAAGAAGTTGGATGCCAGTTGTACTGAGGTTACCTTTTTAATTGACTAAGTTTGTGTTTCACTGCTGTAGAGAAATATTTCTATGCTTCTGCATATTAAAGGCTTGGAATTTCTGATCCATGGACAAGGTGTAAAAAGGAGTCTTGAAAATTAATATTTATAAAAAAAAAAAGTTTAGAAAGCACCCATTTTCCTATTCACAGCAATATGTCTGTCTTGTGGAAGATTTGTTTAATTTATCCCAATGTTCAGCATTTAAAATTTTCTGTAGAATTCAAGGACAGTACGTGGGAAACATAAAATATAAAACAGCTGCTATAAATTTGGCATGGCAAAGAAAAAAAATGGAAGAGTAAGTACATGAGCAGGAGCTCTGGTAGCATAGTGCCTAAGGCATTTGACTGCTAACCAGAAGGCTGGCAGTTCAAACCCACCAGCCACTCCTCAGAAGAAAGGTTGGGCAGTCTACTTCCGTAGTGATACCGCCTCGGAAACCCAAGGAGGGGTCGCTATGAGTAGGATCCAAGTCGACAGAAGTGAGTTTGGTTTGGTTTTTGAAGTACTTTAGAGGACAAAAGTTAAAAAAAGGAAGAAAGGGTAATTAGATTGTCAAGCCTTTGAAAATGTCATGTTAAATAGTTTCCCTAATATTACCTATTAGTTATTACAAACATTTATAGCCACTTTAGTTCTGTCACCAGCATACAATGGACAAAGTAGTGGCATTTTCAGGCATAATGGCACGTCCAAAGGTTTGGCCGCCATGGTATTCCTCTTACTTACACCTGTTTGGTGAATATCAGATTACTTTACTTCTGCATTTTGGGCATTTGCCTGACTTACTTTATTAAAGAATTCTTCATTATACCAAACCACTTAGAGCCAATGGGATATGATGCTTAAGTATTGCTTAACAGCATAGACCCTGGGATCAAGCTGACTAGAGTTACCTGTCTTCTTTGTACCTAAGTTTACTAATCTGTGACTTGGGGATGACAGTGTAGTCATTTCATAGAGTTCTTGTTAGGATTAAATGAGTCAATGTGCATAAAGTCATTAGAAAGATCTTGGTATATATAAGTACTCAATAAATGTAAGCAGCTCCAATAATAATAACAACAATAAAAGATGATTATTTCATAAACTTGCACACTTGGAAAAATTTAAGTAGTTATATGGTGAGAGCAGATGACGAGAAAACATTTTTAACCTGCTTTTTTCCTACTTTAAGGACATTTTTGTATAGCAATGATAATGAATTATATTTTAAAATTTTACTTCTCTTATACAGAATGAAACCACCCTAAAACTGCTGTACACAGAATGTTTGAGGGTTTGTGGTAATTGGTTAGCAGAAACTTGCTTAGAAAACCCTGCAGTCATCATGCAGACTTACCTAGAAAAGGTAAGATTTTGGAGCAGCCTTTGAGATAGTTGTTTAGTATGAATATACTTGATCTTTACCTAACACTAACTGTATTTCAAAAGCAAATAAAAGTATGGTTTCATTTGCCAAATACTATTTGAATGAATGAAATAGAATGCTACTAAAGAAGGGGCACATTTTGAAAATTAGATCGAGTGTGTATCCTTGTTCCTCCCTATCCCCACCACTTTCACACGTTGTTTCTGATAACTTCTCCATTTATTCATACACAAAAATAGCTGATTAAGGAATGTATAAATTAGCCTTGCTGTTCATTTGTACCCCAATCGCCCTATAGACAAGTAAGGCATAAAACTTTAATACTTCATCCCCCTTCTACTTTCCTTTTTCTCCCTCTTACACCTGTAGTTTAACTATTTTTGGAAATGGCTGTTACACTAAGTAGTGTAATAAGAAAAGCATATGATTGTCTTTGAATTGAAAAAGCTCTTGCCCTGAGATAGTCTTAAAACCTTAAACCAAAAATGTCCCCTGAAGTCTTCTTGGCCAAACAGGAGTTTAGCTTAACTAAAAGCTAAAAAACGTCTGCCTGAGAATCATCCTCTTTGAAGAATTATTTATATGGGTTCAGATGCACAACAGCAACTGAAAAGATGAATTAGGAACCTTATAGGGCAATGAGCTTGTTAATGAGGAGGAACAACTCAGAAAAAGAGGGTGAAAATGGTTGCAAAACTTGAAGAATGTTGTACATGTAGAAATCGTTGAATTGGGTATGTATTTTGCTGTGTATATTCTCAATAGCATGAAAAAATTTAAAGAAAAAAAATTTGAAAGAGCCCTTTGTATTTGTACAGGTCTTTACAGTTACTGACTTTTTGGGTATTTTTTCACTGCTAAAGTCATTGAAAAAACACTAATTCATACAATTGAGCTTATACATATATATGTATACATACACACAGTTATATAAAACTTTAGTATGGCTATAACCTTCATCTGAGTGATTCTTTATAGTCAGATCTATTTAGTATTTGTAAATACTAAGATTTTATTTGTAAGTAAAATATAAATGGTTTGTGTTTTCTTGAAGGCAGTACAAGTTATTGGAAGTTATGATGGAGGAAACAGTGATGAACTCAGAAATGGAAAAATGAAGGCATTTCTCTCATTAGCACGTTTCTCAGATACTCAGTACCAGAGAATTGAAAATTACATGAAATCATCAGAATTTGAAAACAAGCAGGCTCTTCTGAAAAGGGCCAAAGAGGAAGTAGGCCTCCTTAGGGAACATAAAATTCAAACCAACAGGTAACTAAGTGTCTAAAAGGGACAATTTTTTATGTTCACCAGTTAACGGAGTGTATATGTATGGGAGTTGACTTACAGTTTAGATTAGTAAACCTTGGCATGAGTATATGCATTGCCTTAGCTGTACAATGCCTAATCAAAACTACTATCAGTAAGACTTTGACCTGTGCTGTTTTCTGAAAAATTTATGCCCTGGTTCTAAATTCATTGTAGAATATATAGATGTTAGCTTTGGGGTTTTGTTTGTTTTGGTTTATTAATTGCTATCAGAGTTCAAAAGAGATGTTGAAATTAAATACAGAAAAATTAACTATTTTGATGTGATTGATCTCTCTATTCAAACCTTCCTTTGGTCTGTATTTTTAATGTAAGTAGAGAGAAAGTTAACTAAATAGTTTGATTAGAGTCCACTTTGTCCTGATTCACCAGGATAGCTTATGAATTGGACAATAAAGGCAAAAGTAAATTTGTTGCCTGTATAATCTCTTAGAGCTTCCTTTTCCTCCTGAGGTGGGCACAGGGGTGGATTACCCAATAAGCAAGGTAAGCAAAGTAACAATTATTCACTGTAGATTAGTAAATAAGCACAAGTAAGCATATGCTTACCTTGCTTATTGGGTACTCTGTCCCTGTCAAGGAGTGTAAATTTGAAAAGAGGCTTTGATTCTGCAGGAAAGTCCTGTGGGCTTGGCAGAGAGACAAATGCCAGCCATACCTAGAAGCAGAAGCTTTGATATGGTGAAAAAATGTGAAATTGTTCACCACAGATTAGTAAGTGAGCATAAGTAAGTCGTGCTTACCTTGCTCATTGGGTAATCCAGTATTGGGTAGACATCTGAATTTTCTTTTATGTTGTATATCATATGTGATTTTGTTATTCTATAAAATTTGATGGGTTTTGTGTTTAATTATCCATTGCAAGATACACAGTAAAAGTTCAGCGAGAGCTGGAGCTTGATGAATGTGCACTCCATGCACTGAAAGAGGATCGTAAACGTTTCTTGTGTAAAGCAGTTGAAAATTACATCAGCTGCTTATTAAGTGGAGAGGAGCATGATATGTGGGTATTCCGACTTTGTTCCCTCTGGCTTGAAAATGCTGGCGTTTCTGAAGTCAATGCCATGATGAAGGCAAGTCTTTTTATTCAACTCAATATTCTAAACTTTACTTTAAAAGATTAAACTTAAGCCCATCAATGTCAGGAATCAACTGTATGGCAGATGGTTAGCTGATTATATTACTAGCATTTTAATGGGTACTTGATAAGCTCCAATTATGCAGGCTTTTTGAAAGTGAGAAAATTTAAGTCTTTCTCATCCTGTTTCTTTGTTATTACCATAGGAAGTGCCCAGAATGCTAAAATAGGGGAAGTAGAAAGCAGTTAAAGATACTGTGATCACTGGTGTCTCCCCCACCCCCTTTTGCTTTTCTGGAATTTTTACAATGAATTGCTTTTACAAATGGAAAAAATATTTTTAAAGAAAATGTCAAGAGAGCAGAATTTCATAAATATTTGTTTGAAAATTTATTTTAGTGACAATTTACCAGTTGCCATTGATTCCAACTTATGGCAACCCTATGTGTCCAAGCAGAATTGTGCTCCCTAGGTTTTTAATGGCTATTTCTTTGGAAGTATACCACCAGGCCTTTCTTTCAAGGCATCTCTAAGTGGGCTTGAACCTCTAACTTTTCAGCTAGCAGCCAAGTAGTTAAAATAATTGGTTTGTGTTAACCTTTAGCACCACCCAGGAACTCCAGTCCAAGGATGTCCAGTGAAAATGCCTACTGTTAAAATTATGTTTATATAATATACATTGTCAGTCAGTTTCAAGCTGAAAAGTAAAATGGTTCTCCTGAATGAAAATAATTATTAGACTCAAAAAAGGTATAACCAATCTTTGCTTGTAATGCACACTAAATCCTGTTACTTTTGGCATATAGGGAAAAAGTACTGTTTCCATTTTACTGTTCACTGGCTTCTCAGGAGTCAAGATGACAGTAGTCCTCAGATCAGTATTTTACTTCCTTGAATTCATTGGCATACAAGCAGTGGCAAGTTTCCAGCTGTTCTGAATACAGTTTAACTTAGGACCAAATACTTTGACATGCCAGTGAACCAATCTAGAATGCACATCAAAAGGGCTTTCAGATAGGAAAAGTGAAAAAAATACAGTTGGTGAAATTTTATGAACAACCACTAGACAGTTGTGCTAGTAGTAGAATTATCTTAGAACAGTTTGCTTGGATGTGAGGATATTTGAAATTCGTTCTTTCTTAACTTTTTTTTTTTTTTAATGGTAGAGAGTTGGAATGAAGATTCCGTCATATAAATTTTTGCCTCTTATGTATCAGTTAGCTGCTAGAATGGGAACCAAGATGATGGGCGGCCTAGGATTTCATGAAGTCCTCAACAATGTAAGCATACTTGAAGATGAAAACAATTACTTTTCTATTACTATCTATAGTATGGGAGCTCTGGTAGCGTAGTGCCTAAGGCACTTGACTGCTAACCAGAAGGCTGGCAGTTCAAACCCACCAGCCACTCCTCGGAAGGAA
>NW_006921623.1:17423937-17429501 GCF_000298275.1 Orycteropus afer afer | reverse complement strand
TAATGGGCCCCAGTATAACAGGGATTGTGGGGCTGGCGCGGGATCGGGCAGTGTTTCGTTCTGCTGTGCATGGGGTCCCTATGAGTCGGAAACGACTCGACGGCACTTAACAACAACACTACCACCTTCAGTCTTATACCTTCCAACTCTTTTATGAGGAAGGTCTAGGTGACTGTTATCTTAATTGGCTAGAAGGAACCATATACTTAAGCCAAGATTAATTTTTTATTTGGCAAGAAAGTTCCTAATTATTTTATATTGCTCTTTTAAATTCTGTATGCATTAAATTGACTGTAGCGTATGTTTGATCTGTTTATCAATGTCATAAGATTCGTATTGCTGTAGAAATACCATGTTGGCAGATAGATATAAAATAATAAAAAACAGTTATAGTTGAGAAAATGATGATTTCAACTACGTTGTAAATCTCACCTTTGAGGTTGCAGTTTACTTTGTATCTCTTTAATGCTTTTGATTTGAGATGTGGCTGCATTATATAGATGAATATCTGACTATGACAGCTAAGTTATTTAGCTGAACATTTCCTGAGAATGCCAGATTTAGAAGTCATAACATAGAAAACTCCTCTTCACCCTTTCCAAAATTGAACTGGTTAATGTTTTGGAGAGGAGTTTTATTATTTTTCAGATGATACAGTGGTAATAAGTAGCAAGACCTGCTCCTGGCTTTTCAGTAGTTTTTTGGCCAAATTGTTCTGACTTTGTGTGCACTCGCTTTAGTAAAAGATTTTTAGGTTAACTGTGTTATCTGTACATCAATTTTTAAAATCTTTCCAATTTCAAACCTATGTCTTTCATTTAAACGAGAAAGTACATTTACAGTTCTTACCAGTGGCACATTGTCGTTTATTTCTCTGTTTGAAATTAAAGTTGTCATTTATAATTCATTTTTCTTTCATTACAAATAATGTATCTGAACTGTTGTTATATTTATTCTTTTTATTAGGTGGACCCCACAGGAGAATATGGAAATTTGGTGACTATACAGTCATTTAAAGCAGAATTTCGTTTAGCAGGAGGTTTAAACTTACCAAAAATAATAGATTGTGTAGGCTCTGATGGCAAGGAAAGGAGACAGCTTGTCAAGGTGAGGCTTCCCTTCTCTGATGCAGTTCCTAGAGAGTTAATGACTTTAAAGTCGAAGGAAAACTTTGTTATTTTCTTCCTGCTTTATTTTTGTTCTGAATAATTACCAGTAAGGAAAACATATGGATAGAAATACATTATTTTGTAGAACCAGAATGCTTGTCTTCATCATTTTGTATTTCTGAAAAGACCATAATTATGACAGTTGGAGTAAAAAAATACTGTTAACATGTGCAGACATGATGAAATTAATAATCAGTATGCTGGTGTGGTGGTTAAGGCATTTAGCTGCTAACCACAAGATTATCAGTTTAAACCCACTCAGCCATTCTGTGGAAGAAAAATGAGGCATTCTGCTATCATAACGATTTACAGCCTTGGAAACCCTGTGGAGCAGTTCTTCTCTGTGTTATAGAGTGCCTATGAGTTGGTATCAACGCAATGGAAGTGGGTTTGGTTTGGGTTTTGTTTGACAAAAATAAAAAATAAAATATTTGGTGGTTATTGCTTATTTCCTATAATACTAGAAGGTGAAAACCCTTGGTTCAATACACTGAATACTATACTAAGTGCTCCTTAATGTACCAGAAAGGACCAGCATTCCCCTTTCACTGACTCTTCTTAGGAGCTATCTGGGCCCTGCTGGGATTAGTAGAGCCTGTGCTGCCCTGCGTAGGTTGCTGCAGTATGCCCTCAGGTAGGAGAGTTCCAATTAGTCTAATTACAAAAGCAGCTAGGGAAAACTTCTTTAGTCTAAATCAGTCTGCCTGTCCAAAATTATGGCTTATTCTAATGAAAGAATGGTAGTAGATCTCAGTAATGTAAGAGCCTGTTAAGAGGAGCTCAGATGCTTAGAATGATTTTTGAACCTTTCTGTCATCCTCAAATGACTCTTTTCATAGTAATAAAGAAAGTGACCTGTACTTAGGTATTCATATTTGATTATTCTGAAGGGCCGTGATGACCTGAGACAAGATGCTGTCATGCAGCAAGTTTTCCAGATGTGTAATACATTACTACAGAGAAACACTGAAACCAGAAAGAGGAAATTGACTATCTGCACATACAAGGTAATTAGTCTGTACTTCTGCTGCTTCACTAAGAACGTTTAAGATAGGGGATATTTTTTTACCAGGAATCAGCATACATTTCTGTTAAGGACTACATAGTAAACATTTTAGTTCTGTGGACTTAAGATCTCTGTTGCATATTCTTTGTTTTTTCTTTTCAACCCTAGAAACCTGTAAAAACCTTTAATAGTTCATAGGATGTACAGAAACCAGTTGGACCCAGGTTTGATCCAAAAGCCATAGTTTCAGCCTCTGATTTAGACAATATCATTTTTCTTTCCTTTTTTTTAAAATACTCATTAATGTTAATTGCTGTTAGCTGTTTCTTATCAACTGAAATATTTTTTCCCTATCTTTGGCAATTAGGCCTGTTTCTGGTATGAAAGTGCTCAGCAGAGGAAAAGTAGTGTCAGGAAGAAACTGATTCAGTGCAAAGTATAGGACAATGAAACAGGCTCTATAAAATTTTAATTTGCTTATTTTTTGCTACCTGGTTCAAACATCAAACAATATAAAAAGGGGTAAAAAAGAGCAGTTTTGTCTCACCCTTAACCACTATTAGCTTCACCCCTCTTAATACCTCTTAGGGTATCATTTTCATTTGTTTCCAGGTTATACAAGTAGAAAATAAGAATATATTTTCCTTTTTTCCCCCTTTCTTAAAGAAAAGGTAACATACATGTTTTTTTTCTTTTTACTTGACAATATAGAGAGCATTCTCATTTTTTAATAAGTTGCATTGTATGTGTGCATGTAGTTTATCATACAAGTCCCCCATCAGTGGGTGTTTGGGTTGTTTCTAGTTTTTTGCTGTTGTAAGCAATGCTATAATGAATAACCCTAAAGATATATTATTTCATACATATGCAGACAAATCTGGAGAATAGATCTTTAAAAGTTAGATTGATGGGTCAGTGGATCTATAATTTAGGTAGATATTGCCAGATTACTCTCAATAAGGATATACCAATTTGCATTTCATCCAGCACTTTGTCTGAGAGGACAGTTCTTAAGTCACATTATTCTACTAGCTCATGATCTTTAGCCCTTACACTGAATATTCATTTAGAATGTCTTCATTTTAAAAAATATCAATAAATCCTTATTTTGACAGACCTGTTTTCCATATATTGGGTCTGCTATCTCCTTTCTAGGAGCTCTGGTAGCATAGTGCCTAATGCACTTGACTGCTGACCAGAAGGCTGGCAGTTCAAACCCACCAGCCACTCCTCGGAAGGAAAATGGGGCAATCTACTTCCATAGTGATACTGCCTTGGAAACCCAAGGAGGGGTCGCTATGAGTCGGGTACAACTCGACGGCACATAACAACAACAACATCATCTCCTTTCTGGTTTTATTTCTTTTCTTTTTAATTTTTTATTTTAAGAGTTTGTTTTACATTCAACATTACATATATGTTTAGTTTCACTCCCCATTTACCATGTCCAACCCTAACCCAGTCTCCTCCCCTCCCTGCCCAGTAACCCTCCCCCTATGCCCTTCATAGTTATGAAGTCCTGTATGTCCTGCATTTCCTCCATGTGAATGTTGCCACTCTGGTTCACCATGGTAGATTGCCGCAAGGGATGCAAGTCCATAGAGTAATTGGGTGCGTCACCCTGGGTTGAGTGGTCCGCATGTACGTCTTGTTTACTATTGGGCTGAGAGCCAGGCCCAGAATATATCCCAGGAGCATAGTATTGGGGGTCTCACCAGACTCTGTCTGACCAATAATTTTGGTCATTATTGAGTTTTTGGATTTTGTTCCATGTTTTTCCTCCCACTCTATCCAGGATCTCCATATTTGATCCTTTCCTGAGTGGTGAGCATTGGTAGCCAGGCACCATCTAGTTCTGGTCTCGAGGCCATCATGTCCTAGGGCTGATTGTTTCCAAATGCCCTTGTTTTTTTGCATTCTTCTTTACTTCCAATGTTAGGAGACCATTAGCTGCATCTTAGATGGCCACTTGAAAGCTTTTAAGACCCCGGTCACTATTCATCAATGTAGGAGGAGGAACAAGACTTCTATGTATTTTGTTGTGCCAGTTCAGTCTGGTGTCCCCCAATAGTATGGTCCTGAGTCGGTAGATCCATTGAATCTCTCTCTCACAGTGTCTGGCTGTCTGTGAGGGATTACTCTATGTCTGTCTTCTGTTGTTTCTGTAAGGATTGCGGTTATTTTGTATCACTGATATCTGTGCAAGATTAGCCTCTGCTGAATCTGTCCTTGGTCTAGAGTATATTTCTGTTCACTGACCCCCATCTGATCTTATGTGTTTATCTGTAGCCTGGTGTTTGGTATTAATGGTAATGCAATATTGTGGATATACTGGTTGATATTAGCATCTGTCATCTATATATTATATGCATACAAAAAAAACTATGGTTTTATTTCTTAATCGTTTTTTTTTCTCTCACTTTTTTATTTGTTTTTCCATATTCTATGAGGATATAAAAGGAGCTCTGGTGGTGCAGTGTCTAAAGCATTTAACTGCTAACCAGAAGATTGGCAGTTCAAACTTACCAGCTGCTCCATGGAAGGATGATAAGGCTTTCTGTTCCCATAAAGTTTACAGCCTTAGAAACCCAGTGGGGGTTGCTATTAGTTGGATTCAACTTGATGGCAACGGATTTAGGTTTTTTTTGTTTGTTTGTTTTATGAGGATATAAACAAATTTTAATATATATATAGTTATAATACATATATAGTCATAACCTTTGATGGTCCAATTTTGTTCCTTTTTTTGCATTTCCCTTGTTTAACATTTTTTTTTAAATGCAATATTGTGTATGTGAAAGTGTTTATCTTTGTGTCTGTACCTCTTGTGCACCTCTTTGTGTCTTCCTTTTCCTTAGTGTTGATCACTGGCTTTTGGTATATTGTCTTTCCCTTCACCCAAATCAATACTTGTCTCTTCTCTATCTAGCACTTTTGCTTCCTCTCCCCTCCCATGCCTGGTAACCAACAAGGAAAGTTTTCTCCCATATATAAACATTTCCTTAACTTTTTAAAATATTAGACTAATACAATATTTATCCTTCTGTGATTGACTTATTTCACTCAGTATAATGTCCTCCAAGTTCATCCACATTATGAGGTAAATTCTACATAATTCTTTAGTGTTGCGTAGTATACCATTGTGTGTACTTAGGTTGTTGTCAGCCCCAGGGTTACAGGTGAGGAGAGACAACTCAGGGACTCCCAAAGTAGCAGGCGGGAAGAGCAGGAGAAAGGGGATTAAAAGCCAGAGAGAAGAGCAATCAGCCGAAGGGATTAGGTGAGGAGACAAACTCAGGCCCGCCCAGAGTAGCAGGCCAGAAGAGCAGGAGAAAGGGGATAAAAGCCAGGAACCCGGACAGAGGAGCAGTCAGCCCCAGGGACAACTC
>NW_006921623.1:17419931-17423837 GCF_000298275.1 Orycteropus afer afer | reverse complement strand
GGCAGTTCAAACCCACCAGCCACTCCTCGGAAGGAAGATGGGGCAATCTATTTCCGTAGAGATACTGCCTCGGAAACCCGAGGAGGGGTCGCTATGAGTCGGGTCCGACTCGATGGCACATAACAACAACATGTATAGTATACACTACCTTTCCACTCTAAGAACTGGAAATATTAAAAAATTTTAGTTATGTTATGCTGTTTAAGGGCAAGAATGAGATTTCTTTTTGTCTTGTCTCTTTCTACATATGGTACTCCATTTCTCTTTGTCTTACTGCTCATGTGTGTCTCTGTATTTCTCACAGAGGTACACACACCTCACCCATGGGAATATGTAGTAGCACATTTTAATGTTAAGCAAAATGAAAAAATTATGTTTCCATTCTGTGATGTATTTTCTATTTTTTGTTTGATTGCAAAAAACTTGATAGTTCTTAATTTTCTAACAGCTCATCTCTAGAATTTCAATGGACCACCCCCATCATACTTTGTTTATTATATTGGCCTTAGCAAATGCAAATAAAGATGAATTTCTGACCAAACCAGAGGCAGCAAGAAGGAGTAGAATAACAAAAAATGCACCCAGACAAAGCTCTCAACTTGATGAGGTATTCAGATTAAATACAACTTTTTGAATTTTGATATTCATTCTTTCCCAGAATATTCCTTTCTTTAAATCTTAGGAACTCTAAGAATGTGTATTGCTGATGATATTTAGTTTTAAAATCTTTGTTATGATACCAACTAAAATTAGTTCATGATTTCTGAGTATTTCTCAAAGCACAGGAAATACCAGTAGCATTTTACTTTTTTTCCTTATAACAATGGGCAAAGAAAAAGAAAATTTAAGGCATTTAAGTAATCAACTCTCAAGATTACTATACTTGTGATGTATTTCATTCATAAGTTGATTGTTGTTTATTTTTAACTTTATATTGTGTTTTGGGTGAAAGTATACAGAGCAAAAGGTAAATTTTTTTTTTTTTTTTTTTTTTGTAGCTAAGGAATTATATCTAGTTCTTCTATTCTTTAGATCCATGTATAAATCCTGTTTTTTGTTTGCTTGTTTATTATAACTGACAAGTTTAAGTGTGGGAGTTCTGGTGACATAGTTCCTAAGCATTTGGCTTTTAACCAGAAGGTTGGTGATTCTAACCCACGTTTTTTTTTTTTTTTTTTTGGTTTAGTTTTAAGTGTTGTTTGTTTCCTCATGTAATGTTTTTTTGCTGCTGTTTTTGTTTTTCCTTTAATAGGATCGAACTGAAGCTGCAAACAAAATAATATGTACTATCAAAAGTAGGAGACCTCAGATGGTCAGAAATGTTGAGGCACTTTGTGATGCTTATATTCTGTTAGCAAACTTAGATGCTACTCAGTGGAAGACTCAGAGAAGTATGTGTTTGGAAAAATGAGTGTTGCTTTCTTGCTATGTTATTCTCTATAAGGAGACTATGCATTATAAAGTGAAATGTGTTAAGTCTGTTTAAAATTACAGACAGTGCTGTGATTATAAATATGAAGGTCCTGATGATTACAGGTCACACATGATCCAACAACTTAATTTTTATGCTTCAACCCCTCCAGGTCAGTTTTTCATTTAATATCTTTTGGCACACCAGTAATAGGTAAATATAGTAAATGAGGAACACTGGTGATTCAGTTGTATAATTTTCACTTCCATGTGAGATACATAGTTCTGATTCCTGGCCAGTGTACTTCAAGCACAGCCACCCTTCATCCATCAGTGCAGATTGGCATGTTGCTGTGATGCTGAACAAGTTTCAGTGGAGCTTCCAGACTGAGACAGTCTAAGAAGAAAGGCCTGGTGATCTACTGCCAAAAATCAGCCAGTGGAAGCCCTGTGGGTCACAACAGTTCGTTCGCGTTATGCATGGGATCACCACAAGTTGGGGGCTGACTCTACAGCAGCTGTCAGGAACACTAAGTGAATTACTTGATTTTTCCTAGTAATCTTCTGATACAAATACTTGTTATAAAGAATTGTATAGAGGCAAGCTTATTAAAATAACTTAATAATTTAGAGTTTATAGGGTTTTTTTCTTTTTTTTAGTAATAATAATGTTTTTCACTTGCCCTAGGACTTAAAAATGAAAAGGCCTAGTAACCATTTCCTTTATATGTGCTAAGGAGCTAGTGGTACAATGCCTAAGGCATTTGACTGCTAATGAGAAGATTGGTGGTTCAAACCCACCAGCCACTCTGTGAAAGGAAGATGGGGCAGTCTCTACTTCCATAAAGATTTACTGCCTTGGAAACTCAGTAGGGGTCACTATGAGTCGGAATCGACTTGATGGCGGTGGGTTTTTTGGGGTCTATATGTGCTAGAATGCCTTACATGTAATTCATGACTTTTCTTGGTTCATCTATTCACAAGCTTCTGTAATATTTGGTAAGGAACTCTGGTGACACTGCAGTTAAAGTGTTGGGCTGCTAACCAAAAGGTTGGGGGTCGAACCCACTGACTGCTCCATGGGAGAAAGATGGCAGTTCTGCTCTGTCCTGTAAGGTCACAATCAGTTGGAATCGACGCAGGGGCAGTAGGGTTTTTTTGCTGGGTAATAATTTGGTTATGTGGCTAATCTCTAAATGTTTGTATATTTAGAGCTATCTCTTTCCATACTTAAAAGTTTATTCCTTTTTCTATTCAGTATCATATTTTCAAGTTTAAATTCTTACTGGGACATCACATAGTGTTTCTCTAATGAAACAAAAAGTTTTGTCACATCCTGTAGTCACATTAATGGTTATATGACAAGATTGCATTATTTATTTGCTGTGCAAACTCTTAAGTAGTTACTTTAAGATGCTCAATTGGTCTACTTACTGGTGCCAGATAACCAACAAATTTATCTGTAGACTATGTTAACCATTGCTGTGCTTTGACCCTGAGCTATGTAATGTCCCAAGCCCTAGGTCTTTATTTTTAAATCAGATCCTGAACCACAGATTAGACACAAGTTGGGGCTTCTGGCATCTGGTTAATACTCCTGTTTATATAAGTTTGAAAGCTGCTCCTCAATTTGCAGATATCACTAAACTTTCTTTATTTTAAATGCAGAAGGCATAAATATTCCGGCAGACCAGCCAATTACTAAACTGAAGAATTTAGAAGATGTTATTGTCCCTACTATGGATATTAAGGTAATTGAGCATTGACTTTTGTTATTAAACTGAATTCTTCTTTATTAGGTTGAACCACTTGAAATAGCTTTTTTTGTAGTTTAAAATTGGTTAAATATTGGCAGTTTCTTATTGTTCAACCTACAGTTTTTCTTTGTTAGATTCTCTTTCCCTGAAATACTCTAAGACTTCTGCTTTCCTTTTCTTTACCTTCAGCCCCAGGGTTACAGGTGAGGAGAGACAACTCAGGGACGCCCAAAGTAGCAAGCGGGAAGAGAGGAGAAAGGGGATTAAAAGCCAGGAAGCCAGAGAGAAGAGCAATCAGCCGAAGGGATTAGGTGAGGAGAGGCAACTCAGACCCGCCCAGAGTAGCAGGCCAGAAGAGCAGGAGAAAGGGAATAAAAGGAGGAACCTGGACAGAAGAGCAGTCAGCCCCAGGGTTATAGGTGAGGAGAGACAACTCAGGGACGCCCAAAGTAGCAAGCGGGAAGAGCAGCCAGGAAACCAGAGAGAAGAGCAGTCAGCTGAAGGGATTAGGTGAGGAGAGGCAACTCAGGGCCCGACCAGAGTAGCAGGCCGGAAGAGCAGGAGAAAGGGGATAAAAGCCAGGAACCTGAACAGAAGAGCAGTCAGCCCCAGGGTTACAGGTAAGGAGAGACAACTGAGGGACGCCCAAAGTTGCAAGCGGGAAGAGCAGGAGAAAGGGGATTAAAAGCCAGGAAGCCAGAGAGAAGAGCAATCAGCCGAAGGGATTAGGTGAGGAGAC
>NW_006921623.1:17377949-17419831 GCF_000298275.1 Orycteropus afer afer | reverse complement strand
GGAAGTAAGAATGGCCAGACTTCATCTCACCTATTTTGGTCATGTTGTCAGAAGGGACCATTCCCTGGAGAAGGATGTCATGCTTGGTAGGGTGGAAGGTCGACGAAAGAGGGGGAGGCCTTCAATGAGATGAATTGACACAGTGGGTGCGATGATGGGCTCAAGTATAGCAGGGATTGTGGGGCTGGCGTGGGATCAGGCAGTGTTTCGTTCTTCTCTCTGGCTTCCTGGCTTTTAATCCCCTTTCTCCTTAATCATTATCCAGCTACAATAGCAAAGTTCAAAAAGAAAGAAAGCAACAAATGGCTTGCAAGACATGGAAAAATTGGAACCCCCATACACTGAGGTACTCTGACATGGTACAACTACTTTAGGAAACAGTATGGTGTTTCCTTAAAAAGTTTATAATAGAAATACCATACGACTCAGCAATCCCACTACTAGGTATATATCCTAGAGAAATAAGAGCCACACTCATGTGTATTGCAGCATTATTCACTATAGCATAAAGATGGAAAGAACTTAAGAACCCATCTATAGATGAATGGATAAACAAACTATGATACATACTCACAATAGAATACTATGTGGTATTTAAAAAAATAAGGAGAAATCTGCAGAACTCCTCATAACATGGATTCACCTGTTGAGGTAAATAAATCATTCATAAAAGGACAAATACTATATGAGGCCACTGTTATAAAAAGTCAAGAAAAGATTTACACACAAAAAGAAACATTCTTTAATGGTTACCAGATGTGGGAGTGGAGGGGAGAGAAAATCACTAACTAGAGAGTTGTTGTTAGGTGCCATCAAGTCTGCTCCAACTCATCGCAATCCTGTGTACAGCAGAACAAAACACTGCCCAGTCCTGTGCCAGCCTCACAATCTTTGCTATACCTGAGCCCATCATTGCAGACACTGTTAATCCATCTCGTTAAGGGCCTTCCCCTTTTTTTGTTGACCTGCCATTTTACCAAGCATGATATCCTTCTCCTGGGAATGGTCCTTTCTGACAATATGACCAAAGTTTAAGTGAGATGAAGTCTGGACATTTTCGCTTCCAAGGAGCGTTTCGGCTGCACTTCTTCCAGGGCAGATTTGTTCATTCTTTTGGCAGTTTTCTTCTTCAACACCACAACTCAAAAGCATCAACTCTTTCACAAGTACTTGGTCTTCCTTATTCATTATCCAACTCTTAAATGCCTGAGGCAAGGGAAAGGCAATATACAATAAGAGGGAGGTCTCACAATATAACCAAGGCAAAGGAAGACACTGAGAGGTGCACAGGAGTCATAGACAACAAAGGTAAATACTATTACATACATAATCCTACAAGAACAGTAATAATAAGCAATAAACTGCAAGTGGATACATAGGCAGACGTGCAAGCTGAACAGATACAGGAAGGTGAATGGAACTATACCCATGACCGTGTGTAGGTTTGGCAGAGGATATCTCTATGTATTGTGTTTGGATATATTTGCTGCAAATATATCCATGTATAGAGCGTACAGCAAACAAAGTTATGAAAACTTCTTAGCCATAATCAAATACTTTGAGAAAATGAGGCACTGGGCTTAGTGGGTTAGGACCACTGTCTTGAGGGACATCTAGGTCAATTGGCATAACATATTTCACAAAGACATCCTGTTTTATCCTACTGTCTTAAGTAGCGACTAGATTCTTAAAAGCTAATGAATGGTCATCTAAGATAAAACCATTGGTTTCCCTCTATCTGGAATAAAAAAGAGTGAAGAAAATCAACAACTCAAGGAAACAGTCCAAAGGACTAATGTACCACATGAACACAGCCTCCACTAGCCTAAGACCCAAAAACCTGGAGGGTACCTACCTACCAGTACTGACTGCTCTGATTGGGACCACAGAAAGTTCTGGATAGAATGGGAGAAAAATATACCACAAAATTCAAAACCACAAAAAAGACCGGACTTACTGGTCTTATATAACTGGTGGAACTCCCAAGACTGGGGCCCATAGAAACCTTTCAGACCTGGAACTAAACTACACCCTGGGATCACTACTTCACAGCAAAACAGCAGACAAGCCAATACAGTGAACAATAACACTCATGAGAAACATACTTCTCAGAATAATCAACCATCTGAGATGAAAACGGTAGCGTTTGCCCTAAAACAAAGCTCAGAAGGCAGGAAGGAGCAAAAAAGAAAGACAAACGTAAACGAATTTAGGGAGGAATTGGGAAGAGTCCTGTTACTCTACGGGAATTGCATCTCGTAATTACGGAGCATAATGTGCATAAACTGTTGAATAGAAAACTAATTTGCTCTTTAAACTTTAACCCAAATCACAAATTTTAAAAAGAAAGAATAAAGGAATACTAGGATAAGAGAGTGGTACCGTATCTGAAATGGGAAGACTTTATAAAGTGTCATTTCATTTTAAATTAATTTATAGACTTAATGGAATTCCAATAAAATTTCTTTGCAATTTGCAAAAATGAATTAAAAGTTTATCTTGAAAAAATATGTTGGGTGAGAATTACTGAAGTGCTTTTTAAAAAATAGGTGAGAGTAGACTTTATCTAGTCATAAACAACAAAAACCCAAACTTACTACCATCGAGTCAAATCTGACTCATACTAAAGCAAATTATAAAGCTTTACTAACAAAGATGGTACGGTTCCTAGAATAAGAATAGGTGCATCAATAAAACAGAGTAAGTAGCCCTTATAGGAGTGTGTGTATAAATACAAAAGAATTCAGTATGTAACTACGATTTTTTTTTTTCCTGAAGTTTCCAAATAAGCCTAAAATCTCTGGGCACGATTGGATTATGAGTGACACCTAATTTTGAATATATTTGAACGTCTTTTTTTCTGACTCTAAAAGTTAGTGTTAACATAAAAAACTCAGGTAGTTAGGGGTGTGAGGAAAGAGATACTAGATATACTTTTTAAATTCTGATTAAGTCAGGCTTATGTAATTGAAAGCAAAATGTAGAGCTTCTTCGTAGCTGCCTTCAAAAACAGAAATGGAAAACTCATTAGTGGGGAGCAGGATGGAAGGAAGTTTGTGAGAAATTTGTCGGTGGAACTTTGAGATGTTAACTAATACAATAGCAGTTTAAAGAAAAAAAAACCCTAGTGAATACTAAGCGTAAGTTAAATGTAAAAACTTTTCCATGGAGGATCTCATTTATGTGGGTTAAGTCAATGGTACTCAAACTTTAGCAGGCATTAGAATCACTTAGAAGGTTTATGAAAAAACAGATTGCTGAGCCTTATTTCAGAATTTCTAATTCATTAGGTCTAGGTTGGTGCCTAACTGCATTTCTAGCATGACACCAAGGAATGCTGAAACTGCTGTGGCCAGGGACCACACTTTGTTACTTCACTATCTATATCTGGTTTAGTTACAGGATAAAAGTTAATGAGCTGTTAGCAATCTCACAACTAGCAGATAATATAAAGGTTGCTCTGGTAGCATAGTTTGATATTTCCCCCATAACTGTATTGATAGGGAGTAATTAATGGAAAAGGGACCATGGGCAGAATAAGGGGCAAGATCGTTAGTGATTAAGCTTAAGGGCATAGTTTTCCTCTGCCTGATTTGCCATTCTGTTGTCAGTGCCTCCTTAGCACAGTGTGTTAACACATTATAGATACTTGGTATATATGTAAATAGATCAGTGAAAGGCTTCCTTAAAACATAAAGCAGTTTAATATTTGAATATGCTGAAATTAAAACTTTATAGAACTAATTCACCAAAACCAAACTCACTGCCATCGAATCAATTCCAACTCATAGAGGTCCCCCATTGGGTTTCTGAGGCTGTAAATCTTTACAGTAGATTACCCCATCTTCATTCTGCAGAGTGGCTGGTGAGTTTGAACCACTGACCTTCTGGTTAGCAGTAAAATGCATTAGGCACTGCACCAGCAGAGCTCCTGTTATAGTACTAAAGATACCGTAAAAACAGTAACTTAGAAAACAAATTAGTAATGTTAATAATAACAAAGAACTTATATGCAAAATATATAAAGAGCACTTGAAAACATTAAAAAAAAAAAAAGACAAGAACCCCAACCCATTGCCACTGAGTCAATTCCAATTCATAGCCACCCTAGAGGACAGAATAGAACTATGCCATAGGGTTTCCAAGGCTGTAATTTTAATGAAAGCAGACTGCCACATTTTTCTCTCATGGAGTGGCTGGTGGGTTCAAACCACTGACCTTTTGATTAGCAGTGAGCACTTTAATCACTGTGCCACCAGGCCAACTTAGTAGGGCAATAGGTAAGGAATATAAACAGGCAGTTCACAAAAAGGAAACATTTGAATTGGCAGTAATCCTATCAAATATTACATGACCTCACTAATATTTTGGAAAAATACAAATTAAAATCACTGTGATACCATTATACACCCCTCAAACTGGCAAAATATAAAAGTCTGATAATACTGAGGATTGATTAGATTATGGAATAACTGCTGGTATATGCATAATTTCTTACAACCACTTTGGATAATTATTTGGCAGTATCTGGTTAACTAAATTGAAAGTGTGTATTCCCTCTATACCAGCTATCCATTCCCTTGGTATACAGCCTAAAGACAGTGAACTATGTTCACCAGGAAACTAGTTTACTGCAGCAGTGATTTAGGGAATTTGGAAACAATGTAGATGTTAATCAGTGTAAGGATTGGATAAATTGTGGTCTATTTGTACAATAGAATACTACAGAACTGTTAAAATGAGTGTCTTAGAGGTACTAACTAGCTAGAATTAAAAAATGTTGAGTGGACAAAAATTACAGAAGCATACATTTAAAACCAGACCACTTCAGGTTAGGTGACAGAATAGGCAGACAGGCTACACAGACCCTTTTCAACAAAGAAAAGATAAACCAATTGACACAGATACAGAAGATAATCCTGGAGCCCTGAGCTTTGAAAGGAAGGATACAGAGGTGGATTAAACACCAACTGGTAGAAGAACCTGAATGAAAATAGTGAGTAAGAAGACAAATGGACCTGCAGACTGTCAGCTATCCTGACAGCTTGGACAGCTTAAATATTTCCAAGTGGTGTTAGGACCTGAGAATTAACCTGGAAATCGGCCCTGCTCACCAAGGGCTGTATGGACTACTGCACAGGTAGCTGACGACTGAAAAGGGAAACAGCAAAAAAGGAGACACACTGAGCTGTGGACTTTTGGCTGTCCGTAGCGCACAGCAATTTTGAATGTTATAAGTGGTGGCCATTTTGGATATTTAAAGTGACAGCATTCTCGTTCAGATTCCAGGGACCTAAGAATAGGCACCACTTGCCAAAGACAGCATAGACATACAGGGGGCTGATGAAAGGAGGCAGGTGGTGAGTGCATAAGTGCTCCAACTAGCGAATAGAGGAACACAGTACCCTGCTTACTCAGATAGCATCCAAACAAAAAAGAGAAAACAAAAGTCTTGGGTGAAAGACTCCAACATACAATCACCAATTAAATATAAATACAAAAATGTCACAATATCTTGGAGACAGCAGACTATCACAGTCCACACAAGGAAGCAAGATAAAGCAGTAGAAACAAGGGACCAGGATACAGACCCAGAACACATCCCTGAGGAAGAAGCACTTGAACTCCCTGATAAGGAATTCAAAAGAATATTTAGGTGCCTTCAATGGATTGAGAGACAGATCAAGGAAAACACTGACAAAAATTGTGGAGAACACAGAGAAAACCCTAGAACAGTTTAGAAAGACAATACCAAAAGTCTACACACAGAAATCCAGAAAATTAATACTAACTTTCAGAAATAAATAACACATTGAAGAGGCAAAGGAGTAGAATATGAGTGGAAGACCGAATTAGTGAGATTGAAGACAAATACCTCAATGTCTTTGAAAGGGTTCAGTCAGAAAGAAGATCAAAACAAAATGGAGAAAGCCTAAGGTTTATGTGGGATACCATCAAAAAGAGTAACCTACATATAATTGGAATTCCAGAACAGGAAGAGACAAAACTACAGAGAAAATTGTAGAAAATGCGTTGGATGAGAGTTTTCCTGGTATGATGAAAGATAAGAATATATCCATTCAAGAAGTCCAATGAACCCCAAACAGGATAGACCCTAAAAGAAAATCACCAAGACATATCATCATCTAACTCATCAAAACCAAAGACGAAGAATCCTGAAAGCATCAATGGAAAAAGGAAGAGTTACTTACAAAGGGCAACCAATAAGACTAAGCTTTGATTTTTCACCAGAAACCATGCAGGCGAGAAGGCAATGGGGTGGTATATATAAAATGCTGAAAGAAGAAAAATTCCAACCAAGAATTAAGTATCCTGAAAAACTGTCCCTCAAATGTGATGGTGAAATTAGGAAATTTCCAGATAAGTAGAAATTAAAAGAATTTGTTAAAACCAGACCAACCTTACAAGAGATGCTAAAGGGTATCCTTTGGACAGAGAACCAACAACAGCAAACAACAACTGACCATTAACACACATGATGACATAACCCAGAAACAGACCCAGTTATGGAAGTATCCAAAATAAATAAGCCTACAAGGTTGGGCAATCAACTTCCATAGTGATACCACCTCAGAAACCCAAGAAGGGTCTCTATGAGTTGGGTCCAACTCAGCGGCACATAACAACAACAACAAGATTATAAACAGGGAACCAGAAACATCACTTAACAAATGAGGACAGCTACAAAAAAAAAAGGAAAAAATGTGTAGTTACAGAACTTCTAATTGGTGAGGAAGTCAAGACAATTGCAAGATAGAATGGACTGTTATAAACTTGGGAAGAAAATTACAAATCAGAAGGTAACTTCAAAGAAAAACGATAAGCCTTCACATCAAAATAAAAAAGAAGCAAGCACATATATTTACAAATACTAAAACAATAGCAATGAAGGAAATGATAACATGATTCATAAACAAAATGAGCTCAGCACAGAAAATTATATGGACCAAAGAAATCAGCAATACCACGAAAAAGCACATTACAAAATGACAGCAACAAATTCATTCTTCTTGATAATTACATTGAATGTCAGTGGATTAAATGCACCACTCGAGATGGAGAGTTGCAGAATGGATAAACAGACTAAAAATTGAAGGTTGGAGAAAGATGTATCAAGCAAGTGGCAACCATGAAAGAGCAGGAGTGGCAATATTAATTTCTGATCAAATCGACTTTAAGACAAAAACCACCGTAGAAACAAGGACATCATGTAATGATTAAAGGATTGATTGAACAAGAGGACATAACTATAGTAATTATCTTTGCACCCAGTGAAAGAGACCCAAAATACATAAATCAGACTTTAACAGAGTTGAAAAGACATATAGATCACTGCATAGTCATAGTAGGAGACTTTAATACACCACTTTCAATCAAAGATAGAACTGGAAAGAAACTCAACAAAGACTCAGAAGAACTAAACAATACAATTCACCATCTTGACCTTATAGACATCTACAGAGCACTTCATCCAACAAAACAGCACAATACACATTCTTTTCTGGTGCACATGAAACATTCCCCTAGATAAACCATATGTTAAGCCAGAAAGCAAGCTTTAATAAATAATATAAAACCAAAAACCAACCCAAAGCTCTTGAGTCAGTTTCAACTCATAGTGACCTCCATTGGCTTTCTAAGGTTGTAAATCTTTATGGAAATAGATTGACTCATTTTCCTTCCACAGAGCAACTGGTGGGTTTGAACCACCAACTTTCTGTTTCTAAATGCCTTACCCACTGTGCTACCATAGCTCCTTACATATAATATACTCTTTATAAAATTTACAATGATTTATGTAATGTAGCTTTGAAATAAAAATAGGCAAAATTCATGAGCAAGATAAGTTAGCAGTAATCTTGATGGTGAGGAGGCAAGTTTTGTCTCTATCCAGGTAATTTTTTCTCATACCTTAGACTTGATAAAGCTGTACAATGAGTAAAAGATACTTGTTTGTATCACTTTTATACTTTATGGTTTGTAATATGTAATAATTTTTTAAAAATATGTTATTTATTCATCTTATATTTATCCATTGTAGGAATTAGAAGATGAGCAGGCTCTCAGAAGTCTAAGTAGCAGGCTAGAAGATCATTTTCTTTGAGCTTGAGTTTATTTCCAGGTTACTTTTCTCAAAGGAAAGAGCCCTGGTGGTGCAGTGGTTAAGCACTTGACTGCTAACCAAAAGGTCAGCAGTTTGAACCCACCGGCTGCTCTGTAGGAGAAAGATAAGGCAGTCTGCTTCTCTGAAGATTTACAATCTTAGAAGCCCTATGGAGCAGTTTTACTGTGTCCTGCAGGGTGATTATGAGTCAGAATCAACTCAATGACAGTGGCATTTCTCAAAGGAAATTTGTCTCCTGTAAACAGAAATAATAGATTGCAAAAATGCCCTCCACTGGCTCTAATAGTTGAATAATCATCAAATGCCCTTTAATGCCTTTCCATAATCAAAAGGTACTTAATTTGTAATTTCAGGTGGTTCCCCTATCTCAGAGAAGTGGTGTTCTTGAGTGGTGCACAGGAACTGTCCCCATTGGTGAATTTCTTGTTAATAATGAAGATGGAGCTCATAAAAGATACAGGCCAGAGGATTTCAGTGCATATCAGTGCCAAAAGAAAATGATGGTAAGTGGCACTCAAAAGTTACTGCAAGATTATTGAGTTGCTTATTACAGTTTATACTTCTCAAGTATTATATAATACAAAAAGTTTTAATTTCATGAGGCCTAGAGATACTATATAAAAGAAAGTAAACTCACCAGAATGGAAAATGTAAGTGAAGAACAAAGGTTATTATTAAACTACTTAAAGTTTATTAACCTTGTCAGATGAGAAATTCAGTTAAATTCTGTTCAGTGTATGCCAATTTGTTTCCTGTTTGGGATAAGCTAATTTTTAACAAAATGAAACATTAACTAAAACAAAAAATAGATTATGAAGTAATTTTAAAAGATTTGCCATATCACATTGGCCATCTCGTCTGACATTCATCCTCCCAGGTAGCAACATTGATCGAATGCCTGCTGTCTACTAGGTACTGTGCTGAGACTTCACAAATATGTGACGAATCATCACTACAATTATTCCCGTAATAATAATAATAATAATTAAAAAAACGACTTGCTTAAGATAGTCAGCCAATCAGTGGTGGAGTGAGGATTTGAACTTTATCCAACTACAAACTTCATTTACTTTTCCTTTTATTGTTCTTTATTTTCCTTTTTTTAATTTATTTTTTAAATGTCTGATAAAGTATTACAGGCATTGTGATAGAAGGCTCTACTGGGTATTGAGGCTACAGTATAGACAACAGGAGGAAGTGGTTAGTTTTTTCTGAGTCAAGGTTGAGAGAGAATTAGAGTCAAGAAAGTTTTCATAGAGGAGATGGTGTTTAGCTCAGTTTTGTGAATAAGTTGTTGCCACAAACAAGGGAAAGAGACATGAACAAATAGTGTAAGAAACATGGGCTGAGTATTTGAGGAAGAGTAGATAGATGTGGTTGGAACAGTATCATTGGTCTGAAAATGGAGGGTTGCTTTATGAAATAGTAAGAAGTTTGGACTTTATCCTGTAGGTAATAGAGAACCATGGAGGAAGAAAGTAATATCAAATTTACATTTTAGATATGTAACTGATAATACTGTGGGTTATGTTTTTTTAAGAATGACAACTAGAGGCGTAAGGCAAAAGTTCTGAACCAAGTCTATGGAGAATAGTGGGATGTTGTTTTGTGCTGTCAAGTTGATTCTGACTCATAGTGATCCTATATGACAGAGAGGAACTATCCCATAGAGTTTCCAAACTATAATCTTTACCAGAGCTAGATTACCAGGTCTTTTCTCTCGAGGAGTGGCTGGTGGGTGTAATGGGTTAACATGAGAAATGTAATAAGGCAGAACTGATGGATTTTGGTTACTGATTAGAAGTGGAGTTGGGGGAAAGGAGTACTTAGTGCCTCCCAGTTTTCTGGTTGGAGTAACTGGGTAGATGATGTGGCTATTTACAGAGTGTAGTAGTGGATGTGGCTGAGGTTTGCCAAGGAGGATGAGGTGGATTAATTTTGATTTGAAGGTGATCCATGTGAAGATTTTGAGTAGACAAAGAAGCATATCAAACTCAAGCTTGGATAATACCTGGGCCAGAGAATCAGGTTTGGAAGTCATCAGCATATAGATGGAAGTTGAGCCCATTGAAGTAGAAAAACCTTGCCTAAGGAAAGTGTATGTAGTGAGAAGATGTTGGAAAACTAAGATCTGGAAGTGTCACCTGCTTTGTGATTCTTCTGCCTCCTTTGCTCTGTTTCCCATCACATCCCTAATCCTGTGATACCATCTGAGATTACCTGGCATTTCTGTGTTTACTTCTACCTATATTACAAGATCATTGAAGTCAGAATTTAAAACGAATAATGGTCATTGTTGGTGTGCCTCCTCACCCTGAAATTAATATGAAAATCTAAAGGGAATAATACTTGTAAGTAATGGCTATCCTGACCAGACTGTTAGCTTCTTGTGGAGAGAGGCTATATCTTGTTCATCTTTTTCTCCCCCCTATATCTATCATAATATTTTCATATAGAAATGTTATTAGTTGAATTAATTGACATGTAGTGGGAAAATAATTTTCTATGGTCTGTTTAAAGGATGTGCAAAAGAAGTCTTTTGAAGAGAAATACGAAACCTTCATGGGTATCTGCCAAAATTTTCAGCCAGTTTTCCGTTACTTCTGCATGGAAAAATTCTTGGACCCAGCTGTTTGGTTTGAGAAACGACTGGCTTATACTCGCAGTGTGGCTACTTCTTCTATTGGTAATCTTGTACAATTTTGCAAACTCAGTGCTTTCCTACTTTCTGATTGTAGAGCAGTGGTGCGTGGTTATTAACCAAACCATCTTTATCATTTGGGGATTGTATTTCTTGCTCATTCTGATTTCTTGGTTCTAAAGTTGGCTTTCATAGGAGAGAATTCTCCTACTCTGAGATAGGGAAATAGGGCTTCCTTAGTTCATAGCAACTGTGGCTTATTTTCTCTTCCCTCAGTGTGTTATTTCCTGAGATTTTCTTTGGAAAATAATAAAACCTGTGATAATTTCATTTTACTTATTTCCTTACATTATTTTCTTTTCATAGAACCTCTAAAATACCATACTATTATTAAACATTGATTCTTTTTAATAGATTTTTTTTGGAGAGTAGAATGAATGATACGTATTTAAATATTGAATGAAAAACCAAAAACCAAACTCACTGCCATTGAGTCGGATCTGAGTCATAGTGACCCCTCCTTGGGTTTCTGAGGCAGTATCACTATGGAAGTAGATTGCCCAAACCTTCCTTCCGAGAAGTAGCTGGTGGGTTTGAACCGCCAGCCTTCTGGTTAGCAGTCAAATGCCTTAGGCACTACACCACCAGAGCTCCATAAATATTGAATGTACAACATATATTTTGACTTTTTTTATATATAATTTTAAAGAGATTAGATAGCTAGATAAGGTAACTAACAAAATTAGAACTAATGGGAATATCAGAGATCATCTAACATACAAGTTTTTAAATAAAGGACTCCTTCCATCACTGTGTACCATAACCCAGTGAGGCATGTATATTTTGAAAAAGTTCCCAGGTTATTGTGCAGCAGTGTTCTATACTGAGATTAGCTAATATGATTCAACTAACTTATTTATAAATTAGAAAGTAGCCCTCGTTAATGACAGAGCTAGTCAGGAACTCAAATATCCTAACTTCCCTATCCACTGTTTTTTCTATAACATCAGTATAACTCGTGAAGCAGAAGAAAGTTTCACTGAAGAATGAAGAATTTACATGCTACATTCAATAAGTATTTGAGAACATATAATGTGCTACTTTAGTCCTGGTAAATAATAAGTCTCAGCTTTAACTATATTAATTTTTGAAGTATTGGTATTTTAAAATGTATGCCAATCAATAAAGGGAAAATATTTTGTAGCAAACCATCTAGGATTTGAAAATAGCTAGAAAGATTTGACTTAAGCCCAAAATGGCCAGTTATGTACATAATATCCTAATAACTATACTAAAATGTCTAAACTAAAAAATTATATATAGTTGGTGGTATTAGTTGAAATTATGGCTAAATATATTATAAAACTAGATGAAATCAGTGATTTTATGTTGGTGTTGTTTTCCAGTTGGTTATATACTTGGACTTGGTGATAGACATGTACAGAATATCTTGATAAATGAACAGTCAGCAGAACTTGTACATATAGATTTAGGTAAGTAATGAAAAGGGTATTTTGATTGCCAAGAAGTGTTGATTGACTGTTACAAGTATGAAGGAGACAGACATATCAAAGCAAGAAATACTGTTTTAAAAAAGGCATAAGCACAGTGATGCTGGAAGGAATAGGTAACTCTGGGCCAGTGAAACTTGCTTGAAGTGGTGGCATTTGAGTCAAGTTTTAAAGAAAAAAGATAATCTAGACAAAAAGTAGAGAAAATTTGAGAGAAGGAATAATGAAGGTGTAGCATGTGGAGGGAATGGTAAGACATTAAATGGCTAAAGTGATGTTTGCTTGCAGTTGATTAGGCTGAGAAATTGGTTGGTGCTAGACTATAAAAAGCCAGGCTAAGGAATTTAGACTTTAATAGGTTAAACAATGGGAAGTAAATGAAGATACATTTAAGCAGGATATGATCATATTTTATTTTTGGAAAGATAATTTCAGGAACAATTTAGGGAGCCGTATTGGCAGCAGGAAGCAAGTTAGGGAAAATAATAATAGTGTAGATGAGAGATGAGGAAGATTTGGACAAAAGTTGTAAAGAACAAAAGATTAGATTTGGCAGATAATTTTGTAATAGACATACCGGTGATGTAAGATATGGAGACAGTGGGGGAAAGAACTCCCCCACTGATAACTAAAGTTGTTTGTAACAGGATTTTCAGGTGGAGTAGGCAGTTTAATATATAGGAGTACAAAGAGGATTAGCATAGTATAGAGAATTAGAACCTTCAGACACATTTTGGTTGAAGTCATGGGGTTGGAGGAGATTCTCATCTTACATATCATCCTTGGTAAAGAAGACTAAGGATATAATTGGTAGATTACTTACATATTGGCTGTCAAACCTCCTAATCTCACTGTAATTTTTACTTTAGGGGTTGCTTTTGAACAGGGTAAAATTCTTCCTACTCCTGAAACAGTTCCTTTTAGACTCACCAGAGATATTGTGGATGGGATGGGAATCACTGGTGTTGAAGGTGTCTTCAGAAGGTAAGTGATGTAAGGGAGGGCAGAGGGTTTTTGGTGTCAAAATTATTTGTATCATAGCTTTCTATACATTGTGGGATTCAATGCTAGGATTACATTCTAGTGAAGAAAAAAGACCCTGGGTAAAAGCACTAGCATGTTCCCCTTCTTTCACGCCACTTTAGGAGTAACCCAATATCACATACATGCTCTAATTCTAGAAGCAGCATCCATTTACATTTAAAGCCTGTGTCCTAGCTGACTCTTTTTACTAATTGAACTACTAATATTGGTTCTCACTGTTAGGAATATCGAAGATTACGTTTTTGTCTTGAGATTATATTACAGGTTCTTGCTGAAGAGTTTTGCAGTTCCCTATAGTTTTCAGAATTACCAGACAATATCATTAATAGCATATATAAGTAAAATTTTGCTAAAGGTAATTAAAAAACAGTTGCAGCAGTATATTGACAGGGAACTGCCAGAAATTCAAGCTGGATTCAGAAGAGGGGTTGGAAGAAGAAACATGGAACGAGGCCTGTTATTGCTTATGTCACATGGATCCTGGATGAAAGCAGAGAAATCCAGGAAGACATTTACCTGTGTACTTTTGACTATGCAGAGGCATTTGACTGTGTGGATCATAACAAATTACAGATAGAATTGCAAAGAATGGGAATTCCAGAACACTTAATTATGCTCCTGAGGATCCTGGACATAGACTGAGATCTTGGCAGTTATTCAAACAGAACAAGGGGATACTGCAAGGTTTAAAATCAGAAAAAGTGTGCATCAAACTTGTGTCCTTTTACCATAATTATTCAATCTATGCTGCAAATAACCTGAGAAGCTGGACTATATGAAGAAGAATGCGGCATCAGGATTAGAGGCAGACTCACTAACAACCTGCCATATGCAGATCACACAAACTTGCTTGCTGAAAGTGAAAATGATTTGAAGCACTTACTCATGAATGTGGATTACAGTATGGATTATAGCTCAACATAAAGAAATAAAAAATCCAACAAATGGACCAGTAAGCAACATCACAATAAATGGAGAAAAGATTGAGGTTATCAGGGATTTTGTTTTACTTGGATCCATAATCAATTCCCATGAAAGCCACAGTCAAGAAATTAGACGACATATTGCACTGGGCATATCTGCTGCAAAAGCTCTTTTTAAAGCAAAGATACCACTTTGAAGACTAAGATGCACCTGACTCCAAGCCATGGTATTTTCAATAGTGTTTTAGGTTAGGTTCTCTAGAGAAGCAAAACTCGTAAAGCTTATATATAGAGAAAGAGAAATGTATCTCAAGGAAATGGCTCACACAGTACAGAGGCTGGCAAGTCCCAAGTTCCTGGGGCAGATGTCAAGCTGAGGCTTTTCCTGACTCATGCAAATGCAGGAGCTGACAAACCCAAGATCAGCAGGCGTAATGGCAGATTGTGGGTTCACAGGACAGTTGTAGAGACTGGCAAGTCCCAAGTTCATGGGTCAGATGTCAAGCTAGAGGCTTTTCCTGACACAAGCAGCTGCAGGGGCTGATGAATCTAAGATTGCAGGTAGTTTGGCAGGATCCAGATCCCACTGAAGTTCCTGAACTTTCCCGGGTCATCCATATACATATGTTGGAAACAGGCCACACCCCTAAAGAAACTCCTTTCAACTGATTGGCTGCTTAAAGCATATCCCACCATGGAGGTGACTACCTTACATCAGATCTCATCATGGGTACGACTGCACCATAACTGCTTAAACCACTCAGAATAATGGTACAGCCAAGTTGACACACAACCTTAATTATCACAGATAGTCTCATATGCATGTGAAGGCTGGACAGTGAATAAGGAAGACCAAAGAATTGATGCATTTGAATTGTGATGTTGGCAAAGAATACTGAAAATACCATGGATTGTCAGAAGAATGAACACATCTGTCTTGGAAAAAGTACAGTTGGAATGTTCCTTAGAAGTGAGAATGGAGACATCCAGTAAGATGGAGGAATAGGCAGACAAGCAACACAGACCCTCTTCAACAAAGAAAGAAAAACCATTGACAAGAGATACAGAAGATAATCCTGGAGCCCTGAGCTTTGAAAGGAACTATACAGAAGTGGATTAGGCACCAAGTAGTGGGAAAACCTGAATGAAAACAGTGAATACAGAGACAGTCAGACCTGTGGACTGTCAGCTACTCTGATAGGACCAACAGCCTGAATATTTCCAAGTGGTGCTGGGACCTCAGAAGATCAGCCCTGGTCACCAAGGGCTGCACGGATGACTACAATGGTGGCCTATGACTAGGAAAGGAAACAGCAAGGAGAGGGAGACAGTCTGAGCTGTTGACTTTCCACTATCCAGAGGGCACAGCCATTTTGCATATTTATAAGCAGCGGCCATTTTGGATATTTAAAGTGACTGAGAGGGCAACCATTTTGAATGTTTACTAGTGGCAACCATTTTGGATTTTAAAGTGATAATTCTCATTCGGATTCCAGGGACTAAGAATAGGTTCTGTGTGCCATGGTTGGCAGGGACATATCAAAGGCTTATAACAGGAAAGAGACAGGTGGTAAGTATATAAAAGCTGTCAACTAGCGAATAGAGGAGCGCAATACCCTGCTTGTATAGATAACACACAAATAAACCAAAGAAAATGAAAATTGTGGGCAAGTCATTCCAACATACAGTCACCAATTCAATATAAATACAAAAACATCACAATGCCTCGGAGAAAACAGAGCATCACAGTTCACACAAAGAAAAAAGACAAAGCAGGAGAAACAAGGGACCAGGATACAGACCCAAAACACATCCCTGAGAAAGATGCAGCATTGGAACTCCCTGATAAGAAATTCAAAAGAATTATATTTAGGTATTTTCAATGAATTCAGGGACAGATCAAGGAAAACACAGAGAAAACCCTAGAATAATTTCGAAAGACAATATAAAAACAAAATGACAAAATAAATGAGAAATGATACAAAATCTACCCATAGAAATCCAGAAGATTAATACTAAATTTTCAGAAATAGATATTGAATGGGCAAAGGAGCAGAATTGAATCAATGGAGGACAGAATTAGGGAGATTGAAGGCAAATACCTGATCATTTCTTTGGAAACGGATAAAACAGAAAAAACATCAAAACAAAATGAAGAAAACCTAAGGTTCATGTGGGATACCATCAAAAGGAATAACCTATGTGTAATTGGAATTCCAGAATAGGAAGAGACAAATAAAACTACAGAGAAAATTGTTGAAGATTTGTTGGAAGAGAATTTTCCTGATATGATGAAAAATGAGAATATATCCATTCAGGAAGTCCAGTGAACCCCAAACAAGATAGACCCCAAAAGAAAAACACCAATACATCATCAAACTTAGTAAACCCAAAGACAAAGAGAGAATCCTAAGAGCAGCATGGGAAAAACGAAAAGTTATCTACAAGGGGCAACCAATAAGACAGAGCTCAGATTTCTTGACAGAAACCATGCGAATGAGAAGACAACGGGAAGGTATATATAAAACTCTGAAAGAGAAAAATTTCCAACCAAGAATTATGTACCCAGCAAAATTATCCCTCAAATATGATAGTGAAATTAGGACATTTCCAGATAAGCAGAAATAAAGGGAATTTGTTAAAACCAGACCTTACAAGAGAGGTAAAGGGAGCCCTTTAGACAGAGAAGCAACAACAGCCAATGACGACTAACCATCAACACACATGATGATATAACCCAGAAACGAACCCAGCTATGGAAGTATACAAAGTAAATAAGCCTACAAGATTGTAAACAGGGAACCAGAGACGTCAATTGACAAATGAGGACAACTACAAACCAAAAAGAGGGAAAAAACTGTGTAGTTACAGAACTTCTAGATGGTAGAGAAGTTATGACAACTACAAAGTAGAATGGACTGTTCTAAACTTGGAAAGAAAACTATAAATCACAGGGTAACCTCAAAGAAAATTGTTAAACCTTCACATCAAAATGAAAAAGAGGACCAGCATTAAATATTCAGCAAATACTAAAACAATAGCAATGAAAGAAGTGATAACACGATTCATAAACAAAACAAGCTCAGCATAGAAAATTATATGGATCAAAGAAATCAACACCATGAAAAAGCACATAACAAAAATGACAGCAACAAATTCATATTTGTCGATAATTACGTATCTGGCAAGGGACTTATCTCTAAGATTTATAGCAAAAGAGTGGATGACCAGACTATGGTACATACACATAATGGAACAGATATATATGTGCACACCCATGTTTATTGCAGCACTATTTGCAATAGCAAAAAGATGGAAACAACCTATGTGCCCATCAGCGAAAGAGTAGATGACTAAACTATGGTACATACACAAAATGGAATGTTATGTGGCACTAAAGAATAATGTAGAGTCTGCAAAACACTGCATAATATGGATGAACTTGGAGGACATTATGCTGAGTGAAATAAGTCAATCATAGAAGGACAAACACAGTATTAGTTCATTGTTGTGGAGGATCAAGGAAAGGTTTATATATGGAGGGGAACTTTCTTTGTTGGTTGCCAGGGGTGGGAGGAGAGGGAAGGGAACACTGCAGGGAAAAAAAAGGGGGGGGGCATTGACCCATGTCACTTTAGTTTTGTGTATTTCACTGTACATACATTATATTTCAATAAAATGCATTAAAAAAAAAAAAAAAGTTGAGAATGGCCAAACTCTGTCTCGCATATTTTGGTCACGTTGTCAGAAGAGACCAGTCCCTGGAGAGAAGGATATGCTTGGTAAAGTAGAAGGTCAGCAAAATAGGGGCAGAACCCTCAAAGAGATGGATTGATACAATGGCTGCAACGATGGGCTCAAGCAAAGCAAAGATTTGGAGGATGGTGCAGGACCAGGCAGTGTTTTGTTCTGTTATACACAGGGTCACTATGAGCCAGAACCAGCTCGACAGCATCTAACAACAACATAGTTAACATAAGTCAATGCACTCTACTTTGGTTAGGACAGATTTCAAGCTAATAATTGCCACAGTAATCAAAGACTCAAACTATACTATTTTATAGTATATTGTATTTTATAGTATAGTATGTGTTTTATAGTATAGTATTTTATAGGAGCTTTGGTAGCATAGTGCCTAAGGTATCTGACTGCTAACCAGAAGGCTGGCAGTTCAAACCCACCAGCCACTCCCTGGAAGGAAGGTTGAGCAATCTACTTCCATAGTGATACTGCCTCAGAAACCCAAGGAGGGGTCGCTATGAGTGAGATGGTCCGACTGGACAGCCGTGTGTGCATTGCATTGTTTTAGTAGTGTTTATCTTTACGATGCTAAGCTTACATATTTGCATTAATTTCAGGAACATCTCTTGAAAGTCCACTTTGCCAAGTACTTGCTCTTTGAGATGTATATTTGGGAGCTCTGGTAGCATAGTGCCTAAAGCACTTAACTGCTAACCAGCCACTCCTTGGAAGGAAGATGGGGCAATCTACTTCCGTAGTGATACTGCCTCAGAAACCCAAGGAGGGGTCGCTATGAGTCAGGTCCGACCTGACGGCACATAACAACAACAAGAATAGTCTCAGCATACTACACATGAGTATATATAGGTAAAAATAAGTTGAAAATGTTGTGCGATAAAATCCATAACTATAATGTGTCTGATTCTATAGATGCTGTGAGAAGACTATGCAGGTCATGAGAAACTCTCAAGAAACCCTGTTAACCATTGTAGAGGTAACTGTGTATTATAAGGAAATCTTCATTTCCCTAGCTGGCAGAGCGTGTATCTTGAGAAGGTCACTGATTGGTGGATCACTCCTTCACTTTAATAAGGTGGGATGATGCCAGTCAGCAGGAGAGAGGAGGTTGTAACTAAGCATTCTCACACATCTATAAGTATCAGTTTAGAAATGCCTCCAGTCCCCTTACATTTCTTGGAATGTATTATAAGTAATCTCTTTCTTTAATATATAAATCAGCCCTTTGACTTCATAGATATCCATTATGGCATTATTATTTTCCTAATGGTTTCCATTGGGTTTTAAAAAAGATCTCTAATTTTTTTTTTTCCTTGTCCAGGTGTAGAACTAATTAGACAGGTAGAGATTGGAGGAACATAGTGAGAACCAAACTGGCTGGATGTTGCAGGTGCTCCCTCAGTGCCTGCCTGGTGTTTTAACCTTGGAGCAGCCCATCTGAGTGGGGGTTAGGGCCTGCAGAGCATACATAATCAAGATCACTGCCTCATGCTGATCCAGGGCAGAAAGGGAATAAAGACAAATTTCCAGTGCTTATGACCTTAGCTCTGTCCAAGCAAGAATTGTGTGCCTATGGCAGTCATTCACCAACCTGGCAGGAGGTGTGTAGGGCAAGAGAACAGGAGTGTTTCCTCCATAAAAAATCATAGGAAGTAGCATATGAGCATGCCTCCCTTACATTCTTCAAGGTTTTTTGTTTTTTTTTTCCTTTAGTCTGGTGGTTCTGGACCTGGCTGTACATTAGAATCATCTGTACTACTTTTTTAAAATATTGTTGCTGGCCAAATTCAAACCACATTTTTAGGGATCAGGAAGGAACATTTGTGTTTTTAAAAATCTCTCCTGTGGTGCATCCAGGGTTGAGATTTGAATGATGCTATAACAGCCAGGGTTGAGAATCACTATCTTAATTCATTGGCATTAACCATTAAGCCTGTGAGTTGTGGCACAGAGGGGGATACAGCCCTTGGGAGAATGTTAATAGTCTGTTAGAGTAGTCCTGTGTCCATCTTTATAAACCAGAGCCTCTTTATAGCTCTTCTTTGGACTTCTGGTGGTAATACGGATTTTGCTACAAGGCAGCTCTGCAGTATGTTGGAAAAATTATATCTAAGGCTGAAAATTCATTCCATTTTCTAGTTCTCATTTCAAATTATGTTTCTACATGTTATCATTACAGTTGCCAGTATTCCTGGGTAAGAATAACATGGATGCCTTGATAATAGAGAAACAAAAGTTCAAAATCACATTATCTTTTTTCCTTTTCATTTAAGACAAAAAAGTCCTAACTTTTCAAATTGATTTAAAGTCTAAAGAATTGTAATGCATCTCCCAGTGTTTTATTCTGCACAGTCTTGCCAGAAGGGTTTTTTATGCCCAGGTAGATTTGGTGATTGTTTGAGGACCTCAAAAGTTTTAATAGTTCTATGCCAGATTGTTTATATAAGCCTCATTCTTTAGAATGAGAGAAGATCAAGTTAGACAAGTAGCAGTAACCAGACCATATTGTGATGCCTACACCATTTTAAGGACTATGGATTTTACCCTGAGTAAGATGGAAACTATTGAAGATATTGAAAGGTTTTGAGCAGAGAAGTGACTTTTATCTCTACCTACAATAACTGTGTCACTTATAAACTTCTCTAATTCTTTGTGTATTTTACACTGATCTGTTTTCCCCTCTGTAAATCTTTCCAAATTTCCTGGAGTCACTTCTTATGGTTGTCCTGATCTTCAGGAGTGGTTTTGTAATTGACCTTACTGTGAATTCTGTCTTCAGCTTTAAGAGAGTGCTTCTCAGTAGTACCCTGGGTTCCTTTAGAATGTCATCCAGTCTCCTTTCTTGGATTCATTTCTTTTTCTCTGGTAGATTTCACTGAGCAGCAGTCACTGTTTCTGATCTGCTAATAGTTAAAACATCTCCCCACTTCCTAAGTGGGTACATCTTTCCTCTCATTGTGTTTGTCTCTCCTGGCCTTCAAGATCTCATTTTCTTCTTCATAGTGGACCATGCTGCCCTCCAAGATCTCACCCATTCTACTAAGGAAATCTTTCTTTTCTTCTACCTAAGTGGTTCTTAACTAAGGGCAGTTTTAAGGACTTTGGATTTTACCCTGAGTGAGATGGAAACTATTGAAGATATTGAAAGGTTTTGAGCAGAGAAGTGACTGTCTCCCAGTTCTCCCTTGGAGAAGATTTGGCAAGGTCTGAAAATGTTTTGAATGCCACAGCTGGAGGTGTGGGGGGTTATGTACTACTGGCATCCACTGGGTAGTGGCCATGTTGCTACTAAACATCTCACAATGCACAGGACAGCCCTCTGCAACAATGAAGTATCCAATCCAAAAATGTCAAATAGTACTGAGGTTGAGAAAACCGTACACTAGCTTTATCAGTCTGTATCCCTTTATTGTTTTCATTCAACCACTTCTGTTCTTATAGTAAATAGGGCTAACACATATTTTTCAAATTGCTCCAGTTCCTCCTTAATTCCAGTATTTGCAAATATGATTTTTGACACAAGCCTTTGGGTTTGAAATAATTTGTATTGTTTCTCTACCTCAACCCATGAAAATCATATAATCTCTTTATAATGGAGTCCTCTATTCCTTTTTATTAATTTATTAATAAAATATACCTTCCTTTTCTGGGTGAAACTGATTTGGGTTTCTGAACTCTTAAAGCCATGTCAGTGCCTGATTTGAGATCACTGACAACCACATGAATTTAAGGTTAGTTAGTCCCTTCAGGTTTTTGTTTGTTTTGCTTTCATTTTTACTGTGATTTGGGTGAATGTTTACAGAGTAAATTTTCCATACAGTAGTTTATACACATTTTGTTTCATGACATTGACTGCACTTCCTCACAGTGTAACAGCTTTCTTCCCACTTCCTCCCTGTAGTTACCTCTTCCCTGTGTCCTTCTTTCCTGTGCAATCCTGTACCCTGAGCTATCTTCCAGTGCAAATACTGCCCTTCTGTCCTCCCATGATTGATTGTTCTAAGGAGTGTGTCTACCTCATGTAAATGTTCATTCACCCTATATGCCTGTCTGTTGTTAGGCTGGAAGCCATGGGAGTGAGTTCAGTTCCAGACATGAAGGGTAACTAGGGACTATAGTCTCGGGAGTCTCACTAGGCTCTATCAGACCAGCAGACCTGGTCTTTTTTATGAGTTTGAGTCTTGTTCCACATTGTTCTCCCACTCTATCCAGGATCTCCTGCATCAATCCCTTTCCGAGTGGTTGACACTGGTAACTGGGTACTGTCTAGTTCTTCTAGTCTCATGGTCATATAGGCTGAGGTTCACGTGGTTCAATAGTCTCTTGGACTAATTGTTTCCATGCGTCTTTGGTTTTCTTTATTCTTCTTTGCTTGGATGAGGTGAGACCAATTGTTGCATCTAGATGGCCACTCACAAGCTTTTAAGACCCTAGTCACTACTCACCAAAGTAGGATGTATTATGTTTTTGTGTATTATGTTATGCCAATTGAGTTTGATGTCCCCTGGGACCATGGTCCCGAGCCCACAGGTCCAGCAGCTCTCTCCATCAGGGTGGTTGACTGTGCCTAAGAAATTATCATAACTTTGCCCCTATTAGTTCTGGTTATATGGACATCCTTACAGCACATAACAAATATGTATATAGAAATATCTGCCAACCTTATATATATATATATATATATATATATATATGGTCATGGGTATATGCCCTTTTGCCTAGACATACTTGATCATCCATCCTGTCTACCCATCTATTTACCTGTAGATTAATGTTTATTATCACTGATAACACAGTATTGTATATAAAAGGGTTTTCTTTGTTGTCTGTACCTCTTGTGCACTTCTCTGTGTTTTCCTTTTCCTTAGCGTTATTGTGTTGGTCACTCGCTTTTGGTATATTGCCTTTCTCTTCACCCAAATCAACACTTGTCTGTACCTATCTAGCAATAAAGTCCCTTTACTTTTTAATATCCCAGAGGACACTCAAAATAGCATAAGAAAATGGCCATATTTTAGTACTGCTGATCTAGCACTTGACCTGGAATTTAAAGATGTTATGCTAAAGGCATTTTCTAGGTCCAGCCTGCAGACCTACCAAGAAACACAATAAAGGCAGCAACAAAAGAAAGTATTCCACCTTTATAATGCTAGAATATCCTACAGAATCACTCTTCCCTCTATTATGATTTCTGTTAAGCCATATATATATTTATTTTATTATTTTTTTTTAAAGTCCTGTACTTATAAATACCAAGGGTAGTTAGTTGTTCTGAACTGTCAAGATCAAAAATCCTGCCCCAAACTTACCTCACTTATTAAAATTTAAGACTTAAAGCTACTTGTTCTGACCATGCCAGTTATTTTGGTACCCAAATTCTGCTCCTTATATATATCTCAGTATCTCAGCCACAGCACCAGATCTTAGTGTTTTCAGGAAGCTTTAATAAATTATACCCTTTTTTGGTGGGCTCTCAGCCCAATAGTTAACAAGATATACACGTAGCCCACTCAGCCCAGAATGACACACCCACATACTCTATGGTAACACATCCCTTAGAGCAATAGATCATGGGACACCAGAGAACCGACATTCAAATATGAGGGGCACAGGGGGTTGGTTACAGAGTAGGGAGGAGAGGAGACTGGGTTAGGGTTGGACATGGTGAATGGAGAATGAAACTAAATGTACGTATTACGTTGAATGTAAAACAAGCTCTTAAAATAAAAAAAAGAAATTATTCCCTTTTTTCCCTCCACCTATATTTGGAACTAATTGAAAGATAATGAGCCACAGGACTAGGATGAAGATGAAAATGTCAGCTTTATAACTAATGAAACATGTGGAGAACATTGGTTAGGAGGGAGGTCCACATAAGCCTGCTAGTACTCTCCAACTCCCACAATCTAATTTATACCTGAGGAAAGCCCACGGTGAGGGAGAATTAAGGCCTGCAAAGTAGATGTCTCTACCCCAGACCACATTGCTAACAGCAGAGAGAGAAAAAATGTGAACTAGTACCTTAATGTAATAAATTTGTTTCACCCAGTCAGGAAACATGGGCCAAGGGATATCATCTCCCAACTTTAGAAGGATGAATTAAGGATGGAGTAAAAAGCCCAGAGCATTGCACTAGTATAGTTTCCTTCACAAGGAAACATGAGACATATGTGATAAGCTGTTCTCACTACCCTCAAAAATTTACCATGTGATTGGCCTCTTGTTATTTTATAATACTGGTTCTCCTATTTCTAAATGGCATCTTCAAAATGCACATTGTTCTAATACATATGTTCTCCCTGTTTAGGTCCTCCTGTATGATCCTCTCTTTGACTGGACCATGAATCCTTTGAAAGCTTTGTATTTACAGCAGAGACCAGAAGATGAAACTGAACTCAACTCCACTCTGAATGCAGATGACCAAGAATGCAAACGAAATCTCAGGTGAGCAGTATTTTTGGAAGCACCTATTGTCTATTGTTTAGGTTTTCCTATTTCCAAGGCTCTTTAAATTGTTGCACATCATTGAAACCTTTGTGTTTTTGTCATTAGTGATTTCAACCAGAGTTTCAACAAAGTAGCTGAACGTGTCTTGATGAGACTGCAGGAGAAGCTGAAAGGAGTGGAGGAAGGCACTGTGCTCAGTGTGGGTGGACAGGTGAATTTGCTCATACAACAGGCCATGGACCCTAAAAATCTCAGCCGACTTTTCCCAGGATGGAAAGCATGGGTGTGATCTTCAGCATATAAATTAACTTTTCAGTTGAACCTTTTAGAAATTATATTTTGGTCTTATTTTTAATCTACATACATTCTTTGAACAGCAAATACTTAAATAAGCTACCCTGCTTTTTAAAAAATGCTTATTAAAGCCACCAAAGGATTTGATAGTCTGGAAGTTTCTTCTCTTAACAGTTTAGAAATAGTTCTCTCAGCTTTTATATTTCTTCTCAAATACATCTTTGTACCCTTTTCAATAGAATCACTGACTTAGTATTTGCTAAAAACAGTGGAAGGAGGATTGCAGACACACATCAGTGACAATTTTTTCCTTAGTATCAGTTACGACAAATAAATATACTGCTAGTCTTGAGGCCGCTTTTAATTGTTCCCCATATATTATATATGAATGATAAATTCTTTGATATTAATATATAAAAGGAGGGGGAAGCTTTAAAATTATAACCATCTACTTTGTATCATGGTAAAGCTTACCTGTATTAAAAATAAGAAAGTGTTGAAAAAAGTAATATTTAAGAAATGTGTTTGGATTTTCCATAGCAAGACTGCCCAGTGTACTTTATAATCAAATTTCAGAGACACAGTTAATGTGGTTACTATTTTTGAAAAATGTACATTGGACCTTCTTATTGTTTTAATATTAAGCCCTTTTGTGTTTTCCATCAGTTTTTCTTTCTGTGATGCCTTCATGGTTGTATTTTCATATCTATCTTCTAGTGCATGAATTTTGTCTATAGCTGTATATAATCTACTTTTAAACTTATTTATTAGGTTTCTTCTTTCCATAATTGTTTTTTGTAGCTATTTATCATTCTTCAGCTCTGCCTGTTATTTGTTTCATGATGTCTTACCTTTTCATTCCCTTCTTTTATGGCACTAATCATTTAAGTATACTTACCTACTCCTCAGAAGATTGGACAATCTATGTCCATAGCAATACTGCCTCGGAAACCCAGAGGGGTCACTATGAGTTGAATAGACTCAATGGCAGTGAGTTTGTCATTTTTATTTATGTAGTAACTTGATCAAATCATGTTTGCAGGGGTTTAACCTTGCTGTTTTTAATCTGTTCATTCTTGTATTTGGTGGACTATTCACCCATGTTTTTTGTAATTTTGAAATGTGAGCTAATTTTCAGCAGGCTTTATATGGGGGAGTTTTGAGTAATTCCTTCCAAATAAGTTTTGTGTCTACCTTTGCCATATACCCAGGCATATCACTGACTTAGGACCATTCTTATTTTAATTTTTTGGCTTCAGGGTATCCAGGCCTCAGGAGTATAAATTAGAAATCTCCATCTCCTAAAAGCAGATCCATGTTAACAGATTGCTAGAGAAGACTCCCAGCCCAGGCAGACATACTTCCCTGTCATCTCCCTGTGCTAGTGGGCAGAAGGTTTCATTGGCTGCCCTTTCACTGAGGGTGTAAACCTACTTTATAGTGGGGGTGGGTGGAGGGGTGCATTTAATTCCTTTTGCCTGCCTTGTGCAAGTCCAGGGTTTCACCTGCCCTCAGGTAGATGTTAAAGTGGAATCTCATGTAATGAGACTGGCACATTGTGCCAGCACAGCTACAGCATCACCTCACACACTTATTTTTCTAGTTTTCATTTTCCTTCATTTTTAGCCCTGAGGATTTCCTTTACTTTCTTATAAATTCTGCTGTCCATTTAAAAGAGGGCGCTCTGGTAGCATAGTGCTTAAAGCACTTGACTGCTAACCAGAAGGCTGGCAGTTCAAACCCACCAGCCACTCCTCAGAAGTGGAGTGAAGGTTGGGCAATCTACTTTCGTAGTAATACTGCCTCAGAAACCCAAGCAAGGTGAGGTCGCTATGAGTCGGGTCCGACTCCATGGCACATAACAACAACAACATTTAAAAGAACATTTGTTAATTTTATCTAGTATTTCTATGTATTTTGTGGAAGAGGAGGATTCAGGTTATCTAGTTTGATGCATAATTAGAAATTGAAGTTTTCCCTGTCCCTGTACTCTCACCAGATAAGCCAGTAAAACTTGTTTATTAATGAATACTTGTGTGGTAGTGCATACAATCCCTCCTCCATCCTTAAAAAAAATGTTCATACCAGCTTGCGGAGATTAAGAACTTTCCTCTTATTTGTACCATAGGAAGTTAATTAAACACATTTTTATTATGAAGTCTTTTTATTGCTAACAGCAAATACTCATTCGTACCTGATCTTCTCACTTTTCATCCCCACCTCCCACCCCTCACCAAACAATTTCCAAACTTTTGGGACTATAAATTTCTAGGTTTGCTTTCTGCAAAACTTCTTTAGATCATTTTGCATGTTAAATTATAAAATTATCTTGATTCATCTTTTTCTTATAAGCTACCAGTATTTGGTATATGCTGGCAGCTTTATTAATATAGTTAGTGATCAAGAGAATGCAGTAAAGTTAGAATGTCTTCATTAAGAAAGTCTTGAAATCTTCATGAGTGAAATAGGGAAATTAACAGCTGGATGATAGTACAAGTAAATGAGTTTGTAGCTAATTCTAGCTACTGATGCTTTCAGAGAGTTTTGAATAAGAGCTTATTAATCTACCCTTCAACCTTGAATGGCATACTTAAGGCTCCCATCTTACGTAAACTTTTTTATCACAGCTTAGACAAGGCACATCAAATTTACAGATAAAAACCTGTGTGTAATAGCTAATTCATAGAATGACAGTTAAAATTCGTAAAGATTTTGGCAAGCTGGAACACTGTTTGGAAGTGAGTAAGATAGACATTTACCAGGAGCACAGGAGTAGGGGTTTCAAGATACATTAATCATGATTGTATGTTAAGTACCTGACATACGTTATATGCAGCATCTCTAATCCTTACCAAGAAAAAAAAACCTTGCAAGATTGGTATTATCCCAATTTTCAGCTGGAGAAATGGAAATTTGGAGACATTAGATAACTTGTCCAAGGCTACAAGATAGTAAATTACAAGTTTTATATGGACAGTGTCTAACTTGAGACTATTTCAAGTGGAAAGAATCTAAGGTTCACCAATTAGTTCACCACAAAGTCAGTGAAAAGCAAGTAGAGAAGCTATTTGAAGAACTAATAAAGTTTAACACTTGTGTCCATATTAAGGGAGATTATAGCCCTCCCAGTGTGCTTTGTGTTGGTCATAACCATCCCAAAGTGTATTGCTTGTGTTTTGACCACAAAAGTAATATTGACAGACTGGCTACTACATATTACTGAAATCTCTGATACATCCAGTGCTCTTTAGGTCCCAAAAAATGTTGGATTATGCTGTTTTTTAAAAAGCTAAATCTTTGGGAGCCATTTACACAGAAAATTATATTCTTGAATCTTCTGTCATCACATACACATACCAGGAATACTTTCTGAAGATGCTTCCAGGTTAGTTGGAGTTTTATATCAAATTATTTACCTGTGCCTAGTTGGAAGAGAGGGTGGCTAGGGAGTTTTGGGGAGATAAAGAAAGAATAAGGGAGATAGGAGTATTTTATTTTACTAAGCCACTCGGAATGTGACTTATTTTTTGGTTAGTAGATTATGAACCCAAGCTCAATTACTCACAATCAGTAGGTACATAAATCCATGGTTATTATAGAATAGCCTATTTTAAACCTTAAAATGCCCAATGTTCTTCTTTAGACCACATTTATAAATTTATAACATTTCAAAGGCTGGTCTTTAAAAAAAAAAGTAGAAAACCAGTATACTGGCTTTAAGTATAGAGTTAGTTATCTGTCATTTCAAATTTAATTGCGCATTAATGAAATCATGTATTTTATATAAATTTTAGTATTGAATGTGTTTGTTTTCACTGTTACCTGAAACCACTGTAAAATGCATCTTGAATAAATAATTCTAAAAGAATGTCTGTTAAGATTCCTTCATTTTGTCCACATATTTGTGTTTTTTGTGTGCCAGGCTTGGTGTTTGCCTAAGGAGACAGTAGTGGGAGAAATATATGGCAGTCTATTTCCATGAAGATGTACAGCCTTGTAAACTATGGAGGCAGTTCTCTGTCCTACAGGATCACTATGAGTCAGAATCAGCTCAATGATAATGGGTTTATCTTTTTTTTTTTTTTTAATTACTAGCTGTGTAATTGAGGGCAAGTTACTTAACTTCTGTAAGTGTTTCCTCACCTGTAAAACAATGATAATAGTATCACCTACCTCATTATTTTTGTTAGAAGGCAAAAGAACTGATTAGGGGAAGAATCTAGAAGGAAAAAGAAAATTGATAAGTAAAGAAATGTAAACAAAAATATATAAAGAGATGAAACAGGAAAAAAGCAATTACTAAGCAGGTAGAAGAGTGACTAGGAGAGAAATTGAGAAAGGTAAAGTTGGGTAAGCAGACAAAATCGAGAGGAAAGAAAAAAGTATAGTGGAGAAAAGTGGAAAAATGGAAAGACAAAGTGATAGGAAAGGAAACGAGGCACATTTGGATCTGGGATAATAGAAAAACTGCCTTGTAATGCACCAAATACTTCAAATAAAGATAATCAGTCTGAAGATCATTTGCACCTAAGTGTCATAACTTTATTTAAGTGTGATTTTTAAAATACTAGTTTCTCAATAGCAGGGGTGATTCCCACATTTCCCAGGACCACTCTTAACTGAGTTCAATATTCTGTTTCTGTTCAATCTATCTTAATTGGGCTAAGTTCTAGGCCCAAGAATACACACATCATTCCAGTCAGAATAAACTAACTCTGTTATAACTAATAGATGTAGGGCTCCACAGGCTCAGAGAAGAAAATAAAGTATTTTACATTCCATAAGTGGACTCAGGTGTCAGCCTAGGAAAATGTGATCTTGCATAATTATATGAACGATCGTCTGGTATCTCCATCAGACTCTCTGATAAATCTTCATAGTCATACATATTTTTCTCTGCTTGCTCAAAGCTGAAGCCTAAAGAGGAATGACAAATAATTATATGCAAGATGTGACACCATACAAGTTCATTCACTGTACTCCTATATTCCAGGAAAGATCTATTCCACATTCCTTTAACCATTTTTAGAGCAGACAGCTATATATCTTATTTAACTAAATCCATTTATGCCCAATTTTCTGAAATAACTCTTCACTATCACAATAATTGTCCATCTACAGAATGCTCTTCAGAACCTGGGTTTGAAATTTGACTCTGCTAATTACTAGCTGTGTAATTGGAGGCAAGTTATCCTGTAAAACAAGAATAATAGCCCCCACATCACTGTTTTTATGAGAGTTATATGTGATGGTGCATGTAAAGAGCTAAAGTTCCCAGATTTGCTTGGGATTTGATCTGCTACATAAAGGGGCACCTATTCCCTGCTCTGGGAGCTCTGGTAGCATAGTGCCTAAGGCACTTGACTGCTAACTAGAAGGAAGGTTGGGCAATCCTACTTCCGTAGTGATACTGCCTCGGAAACCCAAGGAGGGGTCGCTATGAGTCGGGGCCGACTCGACGGCAAATAACAACAACAACAACATTCCCTGCTCCAGTGCCAACATGTTCAATGTACTACCTTCCACTGGCTTTTATAATAATGCAAATTTCTACTACTTAAAACAATTTTCACTTGCTTTTAAGCTCCTACGTACCATCTAACTAACCATCTTTCCTTCTGTCGTCATTAACTATCATCTAATTCTTAAGTACCATCTTTCCTTTTTTACAGAACTAACCCACAAACTCTTAAGTCTTTATGGAAGCAGACTGCCACATCTTTGTCCCACAGAGCGTGTGATGGGTTCAAATCACCAATCTCTTGGTTAACAGCTGAGTGCTTAACCACTGCACCACTAGGGCTTCCTTTTCACAGTAATCCCTTTCAAATCAATAATTTATGTTCTCTGCTTCCATTTTTGTACTCATCACTTCTTTATATTTTATCTGCACTGAAAACCTGCTATACCAAGATACATTGGTAATTTAATGGTTTTGTTCATTATAGGTTTTGTTCACAACCTTTTTGTTTTGTTCAAAATCTATAATGCCCTGCCCTCTAGTGAAGATAGTTATCTGGGACTGGCCTCTAGAAGGCTATCAACTCCATTAAACCAACTCAACTGCCATCAAGTCAATTCTGATTCATAGTGAGTCTCTGAGGCTGTAAATCTTTATGAAAGTACCATTTTCCTCCCACAGAGCAGCTCTTGGGTTTGAACCAGCAACCTTCTGGTTAGCAGTCAAATGCCATAGGCACTGTGCCACCCAGAGCTTTGGTTCCCTTGAAATAGAAATCACGTGTGTGTGTCTGAGGAACAGGCAAATAACCACTGATGCTAGATTGTAAGGGAGAGAGTGGGACAGACGAGGGTAGAAAGATGGCCAGAGCCAGATCCAGAAGGCCTGCCATGATAAAATTAAGGTTTTATTCCAAGTACAGTGAAAAACTGAGAAGCAGCAGTGTAGTCATAGGTAAGAGCATGGATTACAGTGCTAATTCCCTGACAGTACTGCTGTGTGTCCTTGAGCAAGCATCTTAGCCTTCATGTTTATTCAACTGTAAAATGCAGATAATAGAACCTATCTTACTAGCTTGAAGGAGCTCTAGTGATACAGTGGTTAAGGCACTTGACCACTAGCCAAAAGGTCAGTGGTTCAAACCCACCAGCTGTTCCATGGAACAAAGATGAGGCAGTCTGCTTCTGTAAAGATTTACAGCCTTAGAAACCCAATGGCGTTTGCTATGCATTGGAATTGCCACAACGGCACGAGTTTTGATATTTTGGTTATTAGCTTGAAGATCAAATGAGTTAATTTTATAATGCACTTTAGGACAGCACTTCCACATAGAAATTGCTAAAGAAAAGTATGTTAAATAAATTGAAGTGTTTTTGAATAGGGGAGTGTGGTAGTTAAGGTTGTGCATCAACTTGGCTGGGCCATGCTTTTGAGTGGCTGGGCAGCTGGGGGCAGTTATTCCCCATGAAGAGATTAGAATCAACTCCATGGTGGAATCTGCTGTGAGCAGCTTCTTAGTTGCTTGGAGTGTGGCCTGCTTCCAGTATATATGGGGAAGCTTTGAGGAAAGTCTTTAGCTTTTGGCACATCCGGATCCTGCATTTGACTGAGTTCTCATCTCAATGGCCTGCCATCTTGCCTGCCAATCTTGGAGTTGTGCTATTTTACTTGTCGATCTTGGGTTTGTCAGTTTCAGCAGCCACCAGCTGTGTGAGTCAGAACAAGCCTCCAGACTCTAATGGGGGCCTGGAACAGTAGCCAGAGCTCAAGCCACAGTCAAGGGGGCTTCACCGAGCCCCTAGAGTTAGCAGGTTGAACTCAGACCTGTAACCTCCTAAACTGTAAGAGAATAAATCTCTGTTTGTTAAAGCCATCCACTTGTATTTCTGTTGTAGCAGCACTGGAGAACCAAGACGGGAAGTGTTTAGCTGATTTGAATTTTTTTACAGCTCACTCCCCACCTGTTGGGTGACAATGAGCTAGAGGAGTACCCATTGGAAAGCTATAGCAGAATGTGACAGGGCAATGGCGGTTTGGACTGTAGTGGCAGCTGTGAGCTGGAAAAAAGTAGAGAGTTAATGCTAGTGATAGCTAACATTTATTATGTGTTATGTGCCAGGCACTATTCTAAGCTTCTTACATATATTGCCTCTTATTACCTTCCAACAACCAATGGGTTGAATTGTATCCTCCCAAAATGTGTTGGAATCCGAACCCCTATATCTATAGATTTAATTTTATTTGGTACTAGGGTTCTCTTTGTTACATGAATGAGACCATAGCAGCATAGAGTGTCTTAAACCTAATCACTTTTGAGATGTAAAAAGAGCAGGTAAGGCACAGAAGCAAGCCAGAACAATGAGAGAAAGATAAATGCCCAACAGAGGGAGGAACGGAAGGCTAGAGACAAAGATTGCCCCCAAAGGGGACAGAGAGAGCCTTTCCCTAGAGCTGGTGCCCTAAATTCAGACTTTTAGCTTCCCCAAACTGAGAAAATAAATTTCTGTTTGTTAAAGCCACCTATTTGTGCTATTTCTGTTACAGCAGTTCTAGGAAACTAACAGCAGGTATTATTATTCCCATTTTATAGATGAGGAAACTAGGGTAGTAACTTGTTCAAGATCACACAGCCAGTAAGTAGTAGAGCCAGAAATTAAACCCAGGCAGTATGAATCAAGACCATAATTGTAACCACTCTGATAGCAAGACAGCTCATACACTCAGATTATATAGTAGCTATATTTAGGCTGTGGCTATGTTGGAATCACAGGAGCTTTGGTGGTGCAGTATTCAAAGCATTGGGCTGCTAACCAAAAGGTCAGCAGTTCAAACCCACCAGCCTTTCCACAGGAGAAAGATGAGGCAGTCTGCTTCCATAAAGCTTTATAGCCTTGGAAACCCTGTGGGGCAGTTCTTTTCTATCCTATAGGGTCACTATGAGTCAGAATCAGCTTGATAACAGTGGGTAGTGGGATGTTGGAATCACTGATAATGATTCTGGATATGATGATATTCTTCAACATGCTATCACTTTCAGCTTTGAAGTATTGCTGACCACTGGTGGGGAAAATAATGGCATAGAACAAATTTTTTAAAAGAATGTTTCCAATATTTTAAGACATTTACTTTGCCAAGTAAAGTTTACGCATTTCAAATGATTACTGAAACCATGAGATATATAACTTTTTAAAATGATGATATATATAAATATAACTCATTAAAAAAAATTCATCTAACCCTAAATAAAATAGATAATTTTCTTCTATTCCCAAAAAACAATCTCACATGTAAAGGCCAAATGACATTCAGATACATCTGTACTTGTGTATCTGTGCAGGGTGCTGAAATGTAGGTACTTAGAAATATGTACATCTGTAGACTATCAATTTTTCCCCAGTTTTTTATTTTGGTAAAAATACATGTAACAAAACTTTTGCCAATTCAACAATTTTTGCATGCATAATTCAGTGACACTGATTGTGTTCATCCTGTTTTGCAGTCATTACCACTATCCTCCAAATTATTCCACCACCATTCATGTTTCATTTTTGTTCACAAGAATTTTCACAAAAGTATTGCTAGAAATCACTTACCTTTGAAGTTGGCTGAAGAGTTGCTTGTTGCAATTTCCTTCCAGTTGGCAATATACCTAAGCGTATTGTATGAGCATTCATTAAATTAAATTGATTCATTAGACAGTAATAAGCTGATTCATTAGTACATGCTCTTAGACTACTTGTAACATTCCACTTACTCTAAGAAAGCTTAGAATAATGGTGACAATTTCACACACATAAATGCTTAATTCTCATGACTTTCCCACCTCTTGAGAGCTCACAGGCACCGAAAGCAACTCCTAGTCAAGAAATTGAAAGAGGTAAAAAATGGTACCCACCATCTTTTAGTACCCTTTTGTCTCCCTCCAGCACACCTCTCCTCATTTTATCCTGATTCATTCCTGCAAGATCATATCCTCTGTCAAATGTCCACTAAGATGTTCACTAATAACTTCTAAACTAAAAGAATGGATAGAAGACTCTGGGAGAGGGAAGAAGTCAGGGGTGAGGGAAACACCTTCTCCTTTGTTCAGGATTGCAAGATCAATTGTCTTTGACAAGTCAGTGGAAATTTAAAAATGTATGGTTCATGACTTTCTTGGAGAAATTGTGCTGCTGCTGCTACTGCCCCTGATTTTGCAATGTCCAGTAAACAGAAAAGATTCCATTCAAGTAGAGTAAATGTCCTTAGTTCCCTAAACAGAGACTGAACTAAGAAGAAAGAGGAGGCCAGGGTAGCCTGAGAAGTGGTAAAGTAGGGAAAGGCAACCTATGAGCCACAAGGATAAGAGAAAGCTCCAAGGGCAGGTTTCCTGTGACCTTATTCCATTTCATCTTAGACTCCTATCTTCCTTACCCAAGTCTTCCTCCTTTCAACTGCATTCATTATTACAAGAGAAATCGGGTAAGGAATGGTCACAGCAGATGCTGAAAGTAAGCTAGAAGAAAAAGGATGAGGCTTGGAATTGCTATGTAGTTCAGAAAATACTGTGATGTTCCATGTATTTATTGATTCCAATTGCTCTATTCCTTACTTTTGCTAACTTTGGACTCCTGAAGTTTTCTGCTATAAGAAGGACATAATATCCAATAAGGAGCTCTGGTGGTTTAGTGCCTAAGGCATTTGACTGCTAACCAGAAGGCTGGTGGTTCAAACCCACCAGCCACTCCTCAGAAGATTGGGCAATCTATTTCTGTAGTGATACTGCCTCGGAAACCCAAGGAGGGGTTGCTATGAGTTGGAACCAACTCAACGGCAGTGAGTGTGGTTTTTGGTTTAATATCCAATAGCATTTAACTGTAATAAGGTACTGTGTTTAAAGTCTGCTCTTACCTACTAATTGCTACCTGTTGTTGCTCCACAGACGTTATTCTATAGCCTTGAATGGGATACTGTTGGCACATTGTTAAGTGAAAGAAAGCAGGACAACAGGTGATATAAGCACCTTCCAGGACCTCTTAGTAGCCAATTCATTCTGGCTTGACTTTAAACACAGGCAGACTTTGTGCTTTCAGTTGTTACTCAGGAACATTTATAAAGAGTTGGATTTCAATCATCTTGCTTCCTAGGACTTGGAAGGTTTTCATTCCACCTTCAAGAAAACAAGATAAAGGACCTTGATCAAAGGTATGCTAAGTCCTGACAATTTGGCACTAATATATGTCATTATTATGGGCCTAACACTGACCTTGCTTGACCTAAGATTCAGGACATGAATTTACTCAATTATTTTAAAAGAACTTCTCACTAAGGTGTGCCTGACCCAAGTCATGGTATTTTCAATCATCGTGCAAAACCTGGACAACGAATAAGGAAGATGGAAGAATTGATGCCTTTAAATTATGTGCTGGTAAAGAATACTAAAAATGTCATGGACTGCTGCCAGAAGAATGAACAAATCTGCCTTAGAAGAAGTACAGGAAGAATGCTCCATAGACATGAGGAGGGTGAGACTTCATCTCATGTCCTTTTGGGCATATTATCAGAAGGAAAAAGTTGAGAAGCACATCATGCTGGGAAAAGTAGAGGGTCAGCAAAAAAGAGGAAGAGGGACCCCTCTTTTCATGCTGATAGTTTTCCACATCCAAAGACTGTCTCAGTTTTGTCTTTGTTATGTCTAAGACTTAATAAAAGTGATTCTATTGGGGGGGGGCGGGGAGAGGAAGACCCACAACAAGATGGATTGACAGAGTGGCTGCAACAATGGGCTCAAGCACAGCAACAATTATGAAGATGGCACAGCATCAGGAAGTGCTTGGTTCTGCTGTATACAGGGTTGATAGGAGTCAGAACCAACTTGAAGGCACCTAACAACAACAACGATGATGGTTAGGCTTTGGAAACTGTCCACAAGGTCTGGAATTGAACCCACACCTGTGGTTTCCAGCCAAACAATGTACAGGCATGTGAGTTAAACATTTACCTCAAGTAGACACACGCCCTGGAGAGAACAATCATGGGAGAAGGAAGGGCTGCTTATGCACAAGGAGACAGCTCAGGGGACAGGAGAGTATGGAGGGATGGACACTGGGAAGAAGCAACTATGAGGAGGAAGTAGGAGGGGAGCTGTTGCATTGTGGTAAACTGTGGTCAATGACATGAGACAAAGTATATGTGAACTGCTGTATGGAAAGTGAATTTGCTCTGTAAATCTTCACCCAAATCACAATAAATAAAAAAAGAAAACTGTCCACAGATTTTGAAAGACAGTCTCCAAAGACATAATAGCTACAAATTCTCAGAGTGTGGAAAAATGCCATACTCTGAAAGTCTCATCAAACCAGATGTCCTCAATCCAGTTACAAATATCTAAAGAACTAGTAATATCTAAGGTAGAATGTGGACAAATGGGATGGGATTTGAAGAAGGTAGTTACTATATTAAATGTTTGCAGTGAACAAAGAGAAGTTCTTTGCAAAGTTTTGTCTTGCCAGAGATAATCAATGGCCTGTGGTTAGGAATGCTTCTGAAATATTTACAAATAATACCTCTGGACTGCATTTAGAATTTTTGCTGTCCCTGAGATTTGCCAGGGATTAATCGAATCTTGATTTCTAAGATTCCAAGTCAGTGCCAAATTATGATTGTATCCAAGTCATAGAATAGACTGGTATAATGGTATCAAGAAACTGTATATAATCTGGAAACATGAGGTATTTGCATTTTCAAAAAGCTGAAATTTTCAGGGTTACTTTTACCATATCAAAGTAACCTATATTCATCCTACTCAAAATAAAGGATATGATATGAAGAAATGCTTCATAGTTTATTCTGTTTTTGTCCTCTTTCCCACAAAGGGAAGCTATTAAGAGTCTTCATCATCTACTAGAGAGGGATATTAGGGGTGATAGTAGGGAAAGCCTGTGTAGACTGAGATGCCTAGGATATTGTTCATCTCATCCCTTTGAAGCCTATTCTTCTATTCTTTTTGTATTACGGTAGTAATACAGGACATTGATGTGATTTTTTTGTAATCTTTCACTGAAGCTTGCTGGTCCTTTGAATTACTTAGTTGTGTAAGAATGTTGTTGTTATGTGCCGTCGAGTCAGACCTGACTCATAGCGACCCCTCCTTGGGTTTCCAAGGCGGTATCACTACAGAAGTAGATTGCCCAACCTTCCTTCCAAGGAGTGGCTGGTGGGTTTGAACTGCCAGCCTTCTGGTTAGCAATAAAGTACCTTAAGCACTATGCTACCAGAGCTCCTTGTGTAAGAATAGTGGTGAGTATTACCATCTGTCAACTGTATAAAAGTAAGGCAGAGGAGCACTTCAAAAGATCACCTGAGAGAATTCTCTATAGTGCCTAAGGCACTTGACTACTAACCAGAAGGCTGGAGGTTCAAACCCACCAGCCAATCCTTAGAAGGAAGATGGGGCAATCTACTTCCGTAGTGATACTGCCTCAGAAACCCAAGGAGGGGTCACTACGAGTTGGGTCCAACTCAGCGGCATATAACAACAACATCCTCAGAAAGTCATTTGAAACAGACCTCCTCTACTTCTTTCTCCCTTTCTTTCCTCGTTTCTCTACCCCAATTCTTTTTACTCTCAAGAAAGGAAGTAGAAGTAAGGCATTACGATTCTTTTTTGGGGGGTGTCATTTCTTGCATCATTACTGCTATCTGTATGTATTTAGTCCTAGAAACCACAGATGAGTGTCTATAGGAAACCCCAATATAATGGTCTGGATAAGATATTGGGGCTATTTTACCTCTTTTTTCTATTTATTAAGAAATATCTTTGAGCATCTGACATGGATAATTCTTTATTTCTTCCCATATTTCCCTGTTTATTTTCTAATATGATCTTCCTAGCAATATATATTTCTTTTTTTTTCCTATTTTCCTTTTGTTGCTTTTAGTCATTTTCTTTTTCATTTCTATTTTCAATAACCATCAACTTGACTTTTCTTATCATTTTTTCTTATCTTCCTAATTTCTTTCTTTTTCTTGTATTTCTTTACTTTCACTACTTATTTTTAATTTTTCTACCCCTTCATCATGTAATACATTCATTATTGGATTTGAGTAAATATTAAATCTTTTTAAAAGCTTGTTGAGCTCTAATTCACATACAATACAGTTCACTCATTGAAGGTATACAATTCGATGTCTTACAGAATATTCACTATAAGAGTTGTGCATCTACAACCACAATACATTTTGAACATTTTCATTCCTCGTAAAGAAACCTAACACCCTTTAGCCCTCAACCCTCCCAATTCCTGCAACCCCCAGTTCTGTTGTTGTTGTTGTAAGTTCCAATTCATAATGACACCCAGTCCTTGCCAACTATTAATATATTTTCTCTATATATAGCTTTGCCTTTTCTGGATATTTCTTATAAATGGAATTGTACAAAATGTGGTCTTCTGTGACTGGCTTCTTTCACTTAGCATAATGTTTTCAAGGTTCATCCATATTGTAGTATGTCAGTATTGTGTTTCTTTTTATTGCCAAATAATATTCCAAAATGTTATTTATCCATTCATCAGTTAATGGACAGTTGGGTCATTTCAACTATTTTGTTATTATGAATAATGCTTCTGTTGTGGACTGAACCGTGTCCCACTGGAATATATACTGAAGTCCTGGCCCTATATCTATGGATATGATCATATTTGGAAACAGGTTCTGCTTTTGTTATGTTAATGAAATAATACTAGAGTAGGGTGAGTTGTGCACCTAATCACTTCTGAGTTATGAAAAGAGCAGAATACACAGAGGTGGAGGATGCCATGTTAAGATAGACACATGGAAGATGGCGGAACACTAAGAATGGCTGGTAGCTTACAGAAAAAGACCTCCCCCTGGAGTCATGCTCTGAATTCAGACTTCTAGTCTCCTCGACTGTGAGAAAATAAATTGTTCTTTAAAGCTGCCCACTTGTATTTTTTCATTACAGCAATACTAGGTAACTAAGATAGCTCCTATAGCCATTTCTGTACAAGTTTTGTGTAGACATACGTTTTCATTTATCTTGGGCATATACCTACAATTGGAACTGCTGGATCATGCAGTAACTATATGTTTAACCTTTTGAAGAAATGCCAGATTGTTTTCCAAAGTAGCTGCACCACTGTGCGTTCCCACTAGCAGTATATGTGGGTTCCAATTTCTCCACATCCTTGTCAATATTTGTCTTAAACTACAGCCATCCTAGTGGGTGTGAAGTGGTATTTCATTGTGGTTGTGATTTGGCATTTTTCTGATGGCTATATTAAATATTTTTTATTTCCACCACACAAGAAAAATCTTAAAAATGTTCTTTAAGGGCCATAGTATTTCATTGAAAAAGTTCCTTTTAAATGTTTCATATAGAAAGATTAGGGAATACAAATTGAGGAAATTCTTTGTGTTACTAACTTCATGTTCTTAGCCTTGTTTCTAAACCCCAAAGTTACAAGTAAAGCAGCTTTAGACTAAGGCATGAGAATAAATTCTGAGAATAAAGAACATCTAAGTCTACTATGCTTTTTTCAGTTTTTGGATTATCCCTTTTTAAAATTTTTCTCCCTTATTTTCTTCTTTCCTTTATAAATAATAAATGCTCATTTTTTGGGGGAGGCGTACGTTTGTGGGATTTAATGTGGGAATAGAAAATGCTAGACAGAAAAATGTATAAGATGATGCTTGCCCTTGTTCCCCAAGAACAGGAACATGTATTTACTCATCAAAATTCAGTGTATTTGTCCAGTTCAGCACTTCATCCACTTCCCATTCCATCACAGAATCTATCCCACCATCTTCTATGGCTCTTATTAGCCCTTTTGTTGCTGTGTGAATTAAACCTATAGTTTCATAATTTGTTGACTTAGCTTCCAGACTTCCTGCGTAGTACCTACGTGGAGGAAAGAAAAGGAAACATAAATCCTTTGGAATAGGTGGTTACAAGTAGATGCAGTTGATATATGTGGAACTATTTACATATTAAACCAAGTTTTCTTCCTACACAACTCAGATGTATATAACCAAGATCTTTATGTGATGAGATCTTTTAGGAAAAAAAAAAAAAAAAAATTTGATCAAGCACACCAGGCATAAAGGACTCATTTCAAAAGTATCGCTTAATAGTTACATTTTAAGGATATCAAAAAATAAAAATAAGTTATTAAATAACTGAATCATAAAATTCTAGAGCTGAAAGGATCTTAGAGACTGACTAATTAGCCCATTCATTTTAAAACTGAGGAAAACACATGCTGGAGGAACTGAGTAACTCTTTACAAGATTACATGGCTAATGGCAATAGGAAGAGGAAAGGAAAGGGGAAAAGATAGAAAGGAAGAGGTAAAGGGGAAAGAAATACTAACATCTTTTTTGCCAGGTACTTTTCATACTTTATCTTGTTTAATTCTTTTAAAAGAGTCTCTGGGTGGCACAAGTGGTTTAGTGCTGGACTACTAACCAAAAGGCTGGCAGTACAAACCTACCAAGAGGCACCTCAGAAGATACGCTGCCTTGAAAACACTGTGGAGTTCAGGTCTCTGCAACATGGGGTTGCCTGAGTTGGAATCAGCTTAACAGCAATGAATAACAAATGAGGCAGTATCCTTAGGAGGAATCACTTGATGAGTATGGTAGGAGGTCTTTCCCCTCTGGCTAGTAAGAACACGAAATATTTCTAACACTCTGTGAGCTGCAGGGATTGTTTGCCTGATCCTTTCCCATGGTCTTTCTCATGTTTCAGGTGGTTTTTTTTCACATGCTTGGTGCAGATAAATATTCAGTTGGAGAATAAGAGGTAACCTACAGATTTCCAGAGCCACCTCTCACTGTTGCCCATGTTCTCTCTGCTACTCTGTTTTGTGAATTTTAGCTACTTGGCTTATTCAGAATCTGAACATTTCAGGGAGACCTTTGGGCTCTGTTTGGATACCCATTCGTGCCCTACAACCTAGAAATTCTCTCAGGCAGCAAGATGGGGCAATTCTAGAATTCATCTTATTTCTTTCCTCTCTTTCAGAGGTCCGTGTCCTGAGTTTCCTGTTGTCTAGTGTCTAAAAATGTTTTAAAACATTTGTCTGTTTTTAAAATTTTGTTTGAAGTAGGCAAGTAAATCTAGCCCTGTTACTCTATCAAAGCCAGAAACAGAAGTCCTACAACCCTTTGCAGAGCATCTCTTGTGAAGTCCACTGTGATAGTTGGAGCTGTGTGTCAACTTGGCTGGACCACAATTCTGTGTGATTTAAGCAATTGTGATGTGGGTTGTTCCAATGATGGGATCAGATGTATATATTTTGAGCAGCCTATCTGTTGAAAGGGAGTTTTCCTAGGACTGTGGTCTGCTTCCAGTATATTTATGGACATCCTGGGAAAAAAGACACTCTTCTATGGATCGGGATTCTGTTGTGCTGCCTACAAATGTCCATGAGTGAACAATTCACCATTTGGCCTGGAGATCTTGGATTCATTCATTGGAGTTAACAGCTAGTATACTGCCTGACAACCTTGAGCTCTTCAGCCCCTGCAGCTGCATGAGTCAGGAAAAGCCTCCAGCTTGACGTTTGATCCAAGAAGTTAGGACTTGAGAGCTTCTATAAGTGTGTGAGCCATTTTCCTAAGATAAATTTCTCTCTCTCTCTCTCTCTCTCTCTCT